>NC_086454.1:113377163-113682163 GCF_028390025.1 Pseudophryne corroboree | reverse complement strand
TGGGCATCCTCACAACAGTCACTAAATCTTTTTTGCTACTCAAAAACATGTACACATGACATACAATATGCCCCATAAGCCTTGGATAGCATGCAGAAAAATTTGGTGGGCATTTTGTTCAATTTAACTAAAAATGAAAGTTAACACATTGCTCTACTTTTGAACTAAGCATTTTTTTGGTGCACGAAAAAAAGAAAACTTCTTCGCACACTGTGTGACAGCAAAATATCTGTGCGAGATGGTTGAAACTTGAAAAACCATTTTTGGATAGTCTAAGGTCAATGCTTCCCCATTCCATTTTAACTGAAGCAGAATAATTTATTTTTTATAAATTAATCACACTATTTAATACACACACCTCGTATTTCACTACAAAGGCATTCTTAAGACAAATTTCATTCATGTTGGAGAGCAAAAAGATTAATACACTTTACAGTTGTCTATATACTTTATTTGAGTTATACATACAGTACCACCCCTCTGCTTCATGCTTTTTTTCAGCTTTGCAAATTGTTCCAATTAGACATTATCATACTCACTGTACCCTCAGAATTAGTAATTCAGTAAGCCCTAACCTGGACCATAACTTACTCTATAGTTAATGCATTTTGTTGTAGACCTAATCTAATTAAAAACAGATTGTCAAAGTCAAAAAATATTGCAGTACACACATCACGTCCAAACAACACACAGATGGCCTCCGCGCGTGTACTTGTTCTGCTGTGCGTGCACATATTCGCAATTTGCGTATGGTCGCTCCCGCGGTCGTGCGCATCAGCGCGTGGTATGGGTATTTACGGTAGGGTTTGTGAACGCATGGAGAGCTATCAAAACACATTACATATTTAATCCAAATAGTGCACAATGTACACATAGTCTCCTTGCATCACATCAGAAAGTTATAGCTGTTTAAATGGTTGCAGAACAAAGGGATTCACCTTTACAGGATAAGAGGGGACAGACTAAGGTTATAAGGTGGTATTTGGTATCCAGCTGTAGAGTATTTTTAGGGTAACATTCCGGTGTCGGTCTACGGAAGATCGCATGTTCCTGCGTATAGTTATGTGCAGAAGCAGAATATAAATATAAACTGTATTTACTGTATATTATGTGTGCGGCGGGAATCCGGAGGAGACCACCCACCAGAGCAGTTGAGAAAGACATTGCCTACCTTTTCAAATCAACCTATGACCTCTCCTGTACTGTAAAAGTGCATTCCTGTGTCCAATGGACAAAGGGATTACAGTATCCATTGTATTGCTTTTGGAAGACTTGTATAAATAAAGCCTGCTGCAGCCCGGCCAGACACAAGACTCACAACGTTATCTATTTGATGACGGAGGACCGGACCGGGAAGCGCACGCGAATATACTCACGTATGTACATTGACCTGTAGCCTTTATTCTGTTATATATTGTCTTGTATTGTAGTGTATAATTTGTATTGTAAACCCCCTTTCAGAAATAATCCACTGTGGTGTCGGAACCCAGCGGTAAAATCACAATTGGTGTTGTGTGCTCATTGCCCATATAAGGTTTAAAGTGTAATAGCATCACATTGCATTACTGTGAAGGTTTAAAGTGTATCTCTGGGTGTGTGCGCGCTGTGTGTACTTTGTACCCCCAGCGCGGCGTTTGTACTCTAAGTCCGTACAGTGATACGGGACTCCGTATGCAAACAGTGTATAAAGTACGTAGGGTGTGTACTAGGTTTAGCAGCCGCAGAAGCTGCATGGTAAAGTGTACTCTAAGTGTGTATAAGGTATAAAGATAATCAGCATTATCAATTGGGGGCATCATCCGATTTTCCACATTTTTACAGCTTAACAGGTCACAAGCAGACATAATCTATCAGCATAAGGGTGGACAGGGATCCTACGTATCCTTTTCTTGGTCGGTGGATACACTGAAAACCCTACTTAATTGCTGATTAGATGGTGTCTGCTCTGTATGGTTTGTAGGGATGCTGGTAAGAACTCGTAAGGTAAGCAGTAAAAAAGCTATTTAAAATCTGTGAATTTATTTTTGGCGCCAAATGCGTACACAACAAAAGCGTACACCCATACCCTGTGCATACTCTCCCACATTGTTGCCATAACACTCAGATTACTAGATTCATAATATAAATATTAAGGAAGTAAGTGTAAAACACAAACGCAGTCTGGCCTAGTTATAAAGGTTTATACAGAAAAGAAACTGTGTGGCATGTTAAGTGAGCGATTATAGTTAATATTGCTCACATTTAAAGAAATTGTGTGAGTTGTTTTATTGCGTCCGCACATTGGTACACGTGGTACGGAACGTGAGGACAGCGTACACAAAACGTACACGTAGCGCAAGGCCGCACACGTGGCATAAAGGTACGCATGGTTGCGTAATTACGCAAGCTTGCATAGCGTTGTGTGCGCATAATAAAACCACACAATAGTTCGTATAGTTTAAAGGTGGGATAGTAGCCACGCTACAATAACACAAGATTGCCCAGCTTCCAAAGTTTAGTATAAAACCCTTATTTACTGTATTGCCTCTGGGAGTAAAGCTGCTTGTCTGAATGATAATTTTCTGTACAGAAAAATAAAGTGTATCTAAGTGAGCGAGTGCAGGAGTGAGTGGATACTGAACCCAAGAACTAGGTGGACTAGGTGGACTGCTAGGTGGTCTAGGTGTACACACTGGGTAGTAGAGACCCGGTGGCGTAGGGTTCGCAACCCTGCGTTATTAAAAAAAAGTGGACTAGGTGGTCTTGGTGGACTGAGTGGTATCCCATACAACTCTAGGTGGTCTACTAGGTGGTCTACTAGGTGGTCTACAACAATCGTAGGGCATATAGATAACTAGTATCTATAGGCTGTGCTATTGCATCACATGTCAGTTTGTTCTGCATAGCGCAACGTGATATTATTGTGTCACATTTGCTGTGGAAGAGCATACGCAGACGTGATTGTATAGACAAAGGGGTTTTTCTTTGATAACTTCGGGAAATCTCCCTGGTGGGCTTCACTGGAAAGGGTGAAGGATAGTTATCTAATTTCTCTGTTTTTCACCCTACAAACAATTCCAGTTGAAAGATACCGAAAAGGAAATTTTCACTGCCTCTCTCAGGAAAATATTCCAAACAGAACTTCCACCGAAAGAAATTACGGTGTTGTAAGGTCTGATAGGAGCCCTAAGTTGGGTACATTGCCTTCGCTATCAACAGTGTATGGTAGTACTGGCCAGCGTGGGTGCGAGCGAGTGGAAGGCGCTCAGGTATACTTCCACCGTCTACTTATATTGAGTATTTTGGTGTTTGTGGGAATTTTTTAAAGGTATTGGAAGAGACCCACAAATATGGGAGCCAGTTGCTCAAGTAAGAGACATTTAGACAGGGTTCAGGCAGAATTGTGGCCAAAAGGCTCAGCAAGGTTTATCATGTGTGAAAAATATGGTTCACACACAGAAGGTTTATGCAATGAGTGGATATGTATGACCAACAATGATAGGGTACCATTCCCTAGAGTGGGCAGCTTTGAACCAGAGGTATTACAGAACTTAAGGTTAAGGATATGTCTGATAAAATCCAAGAAACAAAGGATTAAACATACAGACTGTTTAAAGTTATGGCAACAGGAGGGGGATATGCAAAAGGAATTAGCTCGCGCAGCAGGTTCCAAACCTAGCGGGAAAACAATGGCGACGGCACCACCACCATATATTGTTGGGGAGAAAATGGCTACAGGCAATGATACATTGGTACAGAATAAGAGTGTAATTGCAAAATGTACTAACCCTAACCCTTGCCAGTTGTACCCTGTTTTAAATTTTCCCCAGGATTGCAAACAAGAAGATGAGCCCAGCACGATATCGGCACTCTCTCTAGCAGCCACCATACAAGACACTCAGGTGGGAACGGCCCAACCAACAAGAGCAGTAGTCAGGCCCCCTAGCGGAGGGATAAGTGAGGTTGTGTCCACAGGTAAGTACGGTACCGTACATTATGCAGAAACCATAGCACCCCACATTGTAGAATCAAACCAGAAGGATGTAATTGAATTAAATCCTGTCAGGGTGATTGCAGTCCCCAATGGGAAGACTGACGCTCAGGGAGTCACTCCCATCTGGAACATTGCCATGCATTGTCCCTGGTCCCGGACAGAATTGAGGTCAATTTTGTCAGAATTTCCCGATCCCAGAAAGGATCTAGTCGCATGCCAGAGGTTCATTAAAGAGTTAGGTAACGCCACCGAACCCACAAACAAAGATTGGCGAACAGTGCTACGGGTATGTTTACCCTCCAATATTGACCCCGCAAAGTTCATAATTGATTGCAATTTAGACAAAGAAGTACCTATCACTGATGAGTACACTCAGGAGAAGGTACGACAAATCAATGCAATGTAATTAGGAATATATTTCCCTACTGTTGTCAAATGGAATAAAATCTTTTCCATAAGACAAAAGGAAGGTGAAACGGCATACGAATATTTCCATCGAGCACTGCAGGAAATGACTAGATACACTGGGATCGAGGACATTAGAGACAATGCACATCATAGGGAGGTAGCTGTTTCAGTATTAATAGACGGTTTGAAGGAGGCACTCAGAACAAGTGTACAGACCTCTCTACCAAACTGGAGAGGTATCTCAGTGGCTGCATTGAGAGAGTCCGCTGTTGAGCATGATAGGAACATCATTAAACACAGGGAGTCACAGGGGGAAAAACTGATGACGGTAAGTATACAGGCCCTTACGGAAAAACCCCATCAGCCAAAAACCCGGACCCCTGTTGCTTGGGACAGACCTAGAACATGCTACATTTGTAGGAAGGAAGGGCATTTTGCCAAAGACTGTAGGAGTAGAAGAGCCCATAGCCAAGATAGACCCCTAGACAGAGAATACAAACCACACTACTACTCACATAATTGGGATCAGGGACCACATAGGAGAAGTTACGAGCCACATGCAGGGGAAACAAGGAGGTACCCCCCAAGGAGAGATGGGCAGACCTCCGGAAATTCTCAGCTACCTCCCCCACATATCGTAGCTGCCAACGCGCTGCGGGAGGGTCTCGCCAAACAATAGGGGTTGGGCCACACCTGTAGTCTGCAGCAAGTGAAGTTGATTGCTAGCCTTGGTAGTGAACCTGAGGTCACAGTTGATGTAGCTGGTGTACCATTACCTTTTCTTGTAGACACAGGGGCGGCCAGGTCAGTGTTAAATTCAACTGTAGGTATGAAAACCACGGGTAAAACAATTTCGGCAATGGGAGTAACAGGAATAGTGCAACACTACCCTTTGAGTAGACCTGCAGAGATTACGATAGGGCCCTTGCAAACCAAGCATTCCTTTTTGCTGGCTGCAGCGGCTCCGACTAACCTGCTTGGAAGAGATTTATTGTGTAAAATGCGGTGTGTCATATACTGTACTCCTGAGGGTGTCTTCTTGGATATACCTGAGAATCACGTTCAGGAAGTGCAAGATATATTAGACACCCCTCAAAGACTAATGTCGCATTCTGCTGTTATAGACAAGTGTCCATCAAAGGTAGAGGAAATGATCTCACAAATACCGGGTTCCCTTTGGACCAAAGATGGACAAGACACTGGATTGATGGCGAATGAAGCTCCGGTAGTAGTGCAAGTAAAAGACGGTAGGATAGCTCCAAAAATCCCTCAGTATCCTCTGAAGCCAGAGGTAGAATTAGGAGTGTATCCCATCATAGAGCGATTGCTACAACAGAGCATACTAGTCAGGACGTCCAGCACTGCCAATAGTCCCATCTTCCCTGTGAAAAAGAGTGAGGGGAGGGGTTACAGGCTAGTGCAGGATCTAAGGGGGATAAACAAGATAGTTGAGAGCCAATTCCCCATAGTGCCCAATCCAGCTGTCATCCTCATGCAAATTCCCCCTACTGCAAAATTTTTCACTGTCATTGACCTCTGTTCTGCCTTCTTTTCTGTCCCTCTGCACCCTGACAGCCAATACCTCTTTGCATTTACATACAGGGGAGTACAGTACACCTGGACTCGTTTCCCCCAAGGTTTCATTGACAGCCCAAGTATTTTCTCCCAGGCTTTGCATGACTGTTTACAATCCTTTCAACCTGAGAGCGGGTCAGTATTAATACAGTATGTTGATAACTTATTGCTGTGTTCTGATTCACTCGAATCGTCCTTGAAAGACACGAAACAGCTTCTGTTTCACCTTTCTAATACGGGACATAAGGTTTCAAAGGATAAGTTGCAGCTGTGCCAGACTAGGGTAAAATATTTGGGACATTGCTTGACTCAAGGACTTAGACATCTCACCGCTGATAGAATACAGGTGATTCGCGACATGACCCTGCCACAAACCCAGCAACAGATCCGCACTTTCCTTGGAATGTGTGGGTACTGCCGAAACTGGATCCCAGGATTCTCCATACTGGCTTTACCTTTGCAAGAAATGGTCTCCTCGAACAAACCAGATCGGATCTCGCACACAGATAAGTCCGAATTGGCCTTTGAGAGACTCAAACAGTGCATATCACAGGCACGTGCATTAGGTATGCCAGATTATGGGAAGCCTTTTGAATTATACGGTACAGAAAGTGCAGGGTGCGCAGCAGGAGTTTTAACCCAGAGACATGGTGATGCCAGCAGGCCGGTAGCTTACTACAGTGCACAGTTGGACACCGTAGCGCGGTCTCTCCTCACATGCTTGCAAAGTGTTGCAGCGATAGCTTTGCTAGTAAGTAAAAGTGAAGACGTAGTGTTAGGACACAACCTGATCATCCATACACCTCATGCAGTATCAGCCTTACTGAACTCCGCCCAAACCAGGCATGTCTCATCGGCACGGTTTACAAAGTGGGAATTAGCACTAATGGCCCCTGTAAACATCACCATAAAGAGATGCAGCGCACTAAATCCTGCAACTTATCTGCCAAGTGTGCCTGGACAGGCACAAAGGGTGGAGGATGAGAATGATGGTGAAGGAGGATTTAGTACAGATACTGATACGCATGATTGTATGGAGTATCTGAATCAGACTTTCACTGCGAGACCTGATATCAGTGACAACCCACTGGAAGGCGTAGACTTTACCTTTTACACTGACGGTAGTTGCCACAGACAGACGGACTCGGGAGACTTGTGTACTGGATACGCAGTCGTAGATGACAGAGGTATAATAGAAGCTGAACCCCTGGGCCCACCGCACTCAGCACAAGATGCTGAGCTGGTCACCCTAACCAGAGCAAGTGAATTGGGCAAGGGTAAGTCAGCCAATATATACACAGGTTCTAGGTATGCCTTTGGAGTAGTGCATGATTTCGGGGCCCTATGGCGCCAAAGAAATTTCATGACGGCAGCTGGCACACCTGTAGCGCATGCATCCCACATAAAAAGGCTTCTAACAGCGATACAAGAAGCAGGCAGAGTGGCTGTTATCAAGTGCAAAGCACACACTTACAACCAAGACCCAATATCACTTGGTAACAGCCGGGAAGACGAAGCTGCTAAATCAGCAGCCAGCACCCCCATACAAACGAACATCACATCACTGATGACATTCAACACAATCAACACACAAAAATTAATTGAAATGCAAAATTTGTGTTCTCTCCAAGAAAAGGCGGTCTGGAGGTCAAAGGGGTATGACCAGGAGTCCTCAGGACTCTGGACAGGTGGACACGGTAAGCCAGTGGCCCCCAGAGCATATCTTCCAAGCTTAGCTGAGGCAGCACACGGTCTGACTCATCTGGGTAAAGAGGTTATGTGTAAGCCGGTGAGAGCCTACTGGTGTGCGCCAGGATTCTCTTCTCATGCGGGTAAGAGAGCAATGACATGTCTTACTTGCTTGAGGAAGAATATTGGAAAGTCAATACCAACAGAACCATCCCATATCCCTCCGACAGATGGCCCTTTTCAGGTAATACGAATTGATTTCATACAGTTACCACCCTGTAGGAATTTAAAATATGTGTTAGTCTGTATTGATGTATTTTCCAATTGGGTAGAAGTGTTCCCTGCTGCCACAATTAATGCTACGTTCACTGCAAAGAAAATTGTGCAGGAATTTGTGTGTAGATATAGTATCCCTAGAATAATTGAAAGCGATATGGGTACCCATTTTACAGGTGAAGTCTTTCAGGTAATGTGCAAACTGATGGGAATTAATAGCAAGCTGCATACTCCGTACTGACCACAGGTGAGTGCGAAGGTGGAGAGAATGAACAGCACTGTTAAGAACAAGCTGAGCAAAGTGATGGCTGAGACTAGATTGTTGTGGCCAGAAGCTTTGCCACTAGTATTGTACAGCATCAGAACCACTCCCAGATCCCCCCTTAACCTATCACCCTTTGAGATTCTTTTAGGCTGACAACCTCATGTAATGATAGACCCCCAGGATGATTTGAAATGCAATAATGAAGTGACTATAAAATATTTGGTTAGGATGAACCAGCAGCTGAGGAATCAAAATAGAAATCTAAAGCTGGTGATTCCTGACCTACCGAACAGTAATTGTCATGACATTGAACCTGGGGATTATGTAATGATTCGAAATTTTCTATGCTCACGTTGCCTCATTGACAGGTGGGAAGGACCGTACCAAGTCTTACTAACCAGCACGACAGCATTAAAGGTTGCAGAAAGAGAGACTTCGGTCCACTCGTCCCACTGTAAGAAGGTCGCTGACCCAGAGAGAACCCGTGACAAAGAGCAGAGTGTAGAGAACATCGTATCACGTATCACTGGAGTGTCTGTTCCAGGAAGGTTGAGAGGCAGTACTGTTGAGACGGCACCTGAGCGCGGAGAACAACAAGACCAGAGGTGGTTGTCGCACCAGTTTGTTTTTTTCTCCATCCCCCACTACCCTCCTTCTCTCCTTCTCTTTCTCCCCCTTCTTGTTTCCCTTCTCTTCCCTTAACAAGATGGACTTACCTCAAGAGACTGCGTTCCGGGTTTTCCTGTTAATCCTGTTGTTGACCAGGACAGTCTGTTTCGGTGAGGGTCCCAGAGAGGTCGAGAAAGGATCAGGAATGGGTTCTGATGGCGAGGATGGATTTGTAGAATCTCAAGAGCAACACATCACTCGAGCAAAGGCGAGTATCAGAAAGCGATCTGGTAGTCAGGGAGCTCGGAGGCACTGTGAAGGGTT
Source organism: Pseudophryne corroboree (assembly GCF_028390025.1). Taxonomy (NCBI): domain Eukaryota; kingdom Metazoa; phylum Chordata; class Amphibia; order Anura; family Myobatrachidae; genus Pseudophryne; species Pseudophryne corroboree. Next base: position 113,673,044 of record NC_086454.1, on the reverse strand, counting down.
ATTGGCTGAGGAAAATTGCATTTGTAGGAATTGTGAGAACATAGTCGAGGATGGGTGCATCCAGAGATGTCAGTCCAGCCTTAATATCAACATGGACCGTCATCCATTGAGTGATTACCACTCACTAGTGGGTAAGGTCTTAAACCAGACAGAATGCTGGGTGTGCTCACAAGTACCTCAAGGTCAGAGCATGTCAGGATTGGTACCGTACCCTTTAGCAATAGATGAGGTACTCGAATTACGGGGTGGGAGACCGGTGGACAAGAAATTCAATATTTCTAGGCCCCCTAGTTTGAAGCTCCACCAGTATCATGTAGATAGATCCTTATTATTTTTCAATATTTCCAATTACCGAAAACCGGGAAATTGGGAATGACGTGGAATAACCAGACAATGGCCTTTTCGCACAGAGCTGATAGGATACCCATAGACTCTGAACTTGTACACCAAATAGCCAACAGTGGAAGGTATTTTCGGTATAGGTATACTCGAGGAAGCAAGTCCATGTGGGTTGGAGAAGTATCACCAGGGTACTGAGCTCATATCATCCAGCCTGATACTTGTACTGAGCAGATGGGAGAACTAGGGATTGGGTTTTTCACTTGGAAAGTTTGTAATATGGTAATGTCATATTCTGTCCCCTATGTTCTCCCCGATGATGCCTATTTCATATGTGGGAGGAAGGCGTATAAGTGGCTTGCCCCGAACTCAGAGGGATTGTGTTATGTTGGAAGAGTGTTGCCAGAGGTCATGACCTTAACCCATGATAAGATGAAAGATCTTCACCGCAGTGCTCAGGCTCCTTATACTCATGCTCACTATGAACACATCGTCAAGAGACACCTCATAGAGAGGACAGAGCACGTAGCCTCTGATTTGATCCACGAGTCCACCGGGATTCAATTCCTTCTCACATTAGACATCACCCGCACTGACAGAGGAATTATAAATTATAGGTATATCCATGCGCTAGCGAACTTGATAGATAATATCACTGAGATGTATGATGACACCTTCAGGTATACGGGAAGGGAGTTACAAGCTTACAAGATGGAACTGATCCAGCACAGGATGGTCCTTAATTATATCACAGCCGTGACGGGTGGGTACTGTGTCACTTTGGCAACTCAGTATGGTGTGAAGTGCTGTACGTATATTACAAACAGCACTGACGACCCCACAGAGATTATCGATCAAAAGACGGATGATATATTGCAGTTGAAGTGGGAGTTCCAGAGGAGACACAACCTTACCCTGACCGCTGTGGGTAAAGAGCTGATCGGCTGGGTCTCATGGTTGAACCCACGAAATTGGTTCTCAGGATTAGGAGAGTGTGCTCAAAATGTTATTATGAGTGTAGGGAAGTTTCTCTTTGTATCCTGGGAGTCGTCATAATTATTGGCTTGATATTTAGGTGTGTTCGAATTCTGACGTGGCGCAAGCACGGCACAAATTTGATGAGTTTAAGGAGCGAGGGCATTGTTATAGCAGCAGATTTAATTTACGACCCATCCATAGAGACAGTGTTATGATAAGGATTGCAAATGAATTACATGGCCTGTTTCTTTCACCCATTTTTCCTTTGTCTCCCCCTCTGCCCAGATACACCCATCCGGAAAAGACATCAGCCCTACCCAAGAATGTTTATGTAAATGTTATGTGAATGTATTTTAGATATGTGTCTTATCTTCATCTCTACAACCTTCAGTTAATGACACACATAGTCGACTGGTGATATCCACATATACTATCACTCACATATGTTCCCCCTCCATGTATCATCAACTAAATGTGCACCCCATTTGTTGGAACAAGAAGCTAAAAAGAGCTCGGTAGTGTTTATCAGTCCACTTACAGACCCTTAATACGGGATAAGAAGGATTTAATGTATACCTCGCAATACCTCGAAGCTTATCTAAAACATATACGGCATGATGATACATGCCCCTCAGACATGGATTCATACATACATGCTTTTTACTATCCCACTAGGTCATACATTTCCTACCTACCACTCTCCCTCCGACCATCCAATCGTCTGTAGATATTGTATTGATATTTTTCTGTTTAGTGATTAGATAGTGGCAGTTATTAGTGACTGCCAAAGGGTGGACTGTCAAAGTCGAAAAATATTGCAGTATACACATCACGTACAAACAACACACAGATGGCCTTCGCGCGTGTACTTGTTCTGCTGTGCGTGCACATATTCGCAATTTGCGTATGGTCGCTCCCGCGGTCGTGCGCATCAGCGCGTGGTATAAGTATTTACGGTAGGGTTTGTGAACGCATGGAGAGCTATCAAAACACATTACATATTTAATCCAAATAGTGCACAATGTACACATAGTCTCCTTGCACCACATCAGAAAGGTATAGCTGTTTAAATGGTTGCAGAACAAAGGGATTCATCTTTACAGGATAAGAGGGGACAGACTAAGGTTATAAGGTGGTATTTGGTATCCAGCTGTAGAGTATTTTAAGGGTAACATTCCGGTGTCGGTCTGCGGAAGATCGCATGTTCCTGCGGATAGTTATGTGCAGAAGCAGAATATAGATATAAACTGTATTTACTGTATATTATGTATGCGGCGGGAATCCAGAGGAGACCACACACCAGAGCAGTTGAGAAAGACATTGCCTACCTTTCCAAATCAACCTATGACCTCTCCTGTACTGTAAAAGTGCATTCCTGTGTCCAATGGACAAAGGGATTACAGTATCCATTGTATTGCTTTTGGAAGACTTGTATAAATAAAGCCTGCTGCAGCCCGGCCAGACACAAGACTCACAACGTTATCTATTTGATGACGGAGGACCGGACCGGGAAGCGCACGCGAATATACTCACGTATGTACATTGACCTGTAGCCATTATTCTGTTATATATTGTCTTGTATTGTAGTGTATAATTTGTATTGTAAACCCCCTTTCAGAAATAATCCACTGTGGTGTCGGAACCCAGCGGTAAAATCACAATTGGTGTCGTGTGCTCATTGCCCTGCTAAGGTTTAAAGTGTAATAGCATCCCATTGCATTACTGTGAAGGTTTAAAGTGTATCTCTGGGTGTGTGCGCGCTGTGTGTACTTTGTACCCCCAGCGCGGAGTTTGTACTCTAAGTCCGTACAGTGATACGGGACTCCGAACGCAAACCGTGTATAAAGTTCGTAGCGTGTGCACTAGGTTTAGCGGCCGCAGCGGCTCCATGGTAAAGTGTATTCTAAGTGTGTATAAGGTATAGCTTTTATTCCTGTAAAGATAATCAGCATTATCAAAATCATAGTTATTATTATTCTTAAACTTTTTTTATACGGTGCCACAAGTGTTTTACAGCGCCCTACATACAGCAGATATTAGAACAATACAGGCAGGGCCAACAACAGAAATCTTGGGGCCTGGTACAGTGATATCTCTGGGGCCGCTTCAGATTTTATATATATTTATCTATACACATATATAATTATGTATATCTCTCCTTACACACACACACACACACACACACACACACACACACACACACACACACACACCACAGTCTGTGTCTCCCTCTCTCCTTCCTCCCACACACCCCACAGTCTGTCTCTCCCCAATGACTTCATACTGCATTCCCAGCTCCCCCACCCTATCCTAAAGCCCTGTATCCACTTACCAAGCCACACTTACCCTGGGGAGAGATTCACCTGCACTGCAATCTCCAGTATCCAGACCCGAACACCGCACAGCAGCTACCATGCGGCCCTCACACCCCACCAGAAGAGGCCGGCGCAGGGCACGAGAATCCTGGCCAACGGAGCTGCTGCCATGTCCTGTAACTGCCAGCAACAGAGCTGGACCCGGAAGAGTGGGCACACACTCACACCGCACAGTCACTGTGTGTGAGAGGCTTCTGTCACTCTGAGGCTGTGTCCACACCGCCTACAGCTCGCTGCCCTATTTGGACAAGAAGGTTCATATCCCTGCTGAACACAATGTGGCATATTTTTGGGGCCCATTTGACCCTTGGGGTCTGGTACAGGTGTTACAGTTTAGCCGTGTTTTGCATGTTGTGCCATATTAATAAAAAAATAAAGATGCAAGTGGACACATCTGTATGCACATATATACCCAATAGTGCAGTGCTAGATACACATATGCCACCAATGGTTCCAGATACACATATGCCTCCAGTAGTGCAGTGCAGATATACATATGCCCCCACAGTGCCAGATACACATATGACCCACAGTGCCAGATATGCCCCCTCAGTGTCAGATACACATTCGCTCCCATGGTGCCAGGTATGCCCCCACTGTGCCAGATACAAATATGCCCCCACAGTGCCAGATACAAAAATGCACGCATAGTGCCAGATACAAATATGCTCCCACAGTGCCAGATACAAATATGCCCCCACAGTGCCAGATGCAAATATGCCCCCACAGTGCCAGATGCAAATATGCCCCCCACAGTGCCAGATACACATATCATACCCTCCAAAATTTTACACATGAAAATCGATACAAATTAGGAAAGGGGCGTGGTCATGGTTAAAAGGGACATGGCCACGCCCCCTTTTATATAGTTTCAATGTTAATTTGGAGAGTAAAAAATCAGTACAATGTCCTTTTTGGCAGGTATAAACCATAAAAAGGGCATTGTACCTACCAAAAAGATACTGTTGGAGGGTATGCCATATGCTCCCACAGTGCCAGATACACATATGCCACCAGCAGTGCAACTCACCACTGCTGCCTGGAACCAGCTCTGCTTTCACTGAGTCTGAGGGGAGGAGAGAGCAGCATGTGCCTCTCCTGCCCTTAGTCCGGACTCCGGCGGCGGCGTGTATCTCAAATCAGGTGCTGGTTCGTGAACCAATCAGGCAGCGGTGGCTCCTGATTGGCTGCCAGTCCACAGGCTCTAATTGGCTCATGAACCAGCACCTGATTGTGCTGCACACCGTCCGGGGGCAGATACCGAACAAAATGACAAGGTGGGGCACCAAAGGGGGGGTCCTTTATTGAGCACCAAAGGCACGTGCGCTCCAGAAAAAGTGGTTGCAGCCTCAAAGAGAATGCAGTATTCATGAGGCAGTGGGTGATGCCAGGGAATGGGTGACAGGGGGAGGCTGTGGGTGACAAGGGATGATGGAGAGAGATAGTGGGAGATAGAGAGGCAGTGGGTGACAGGGAGAGGCAGAGGGTGAAAGGAGAGGATGACAGGCAGAGGCAGTGAATTATGCCAAGGAAAGGATGACATGAAGGTGTTGATGGGAGAGGCAGTAAGTGACTGGGAGAGAGAGGGTGATGCCTTGGTGAGGCAGAGGGTTACAGGAGAGAGAGGGTGATAGAGAGATAGTGATGCAGAGGAGAGACAGAGGGTGAGGCAATGGGGTGACGGCAAGAGATAGTGGGAGACAGAGAGGCGGTGGGTGACAGGGAGATGAAGGGGTTTGACAGAAGAGGGTGGCAGGGACAGGCAGTGAGTGATACCAGGAAGAGCCAGTGGGTGATGCCAGGGAGAGGGTGAGAGGGAATGAGTGACAGGTAGATGCAGTGGGTGACATCCAGCTAGAGGGTGAAAGGACGTGGGTGATAGGGAGAGAATGACGGGTAGAGGCAGTGGGTGATGCCAGGTAGAGAGTGAAAGGCAGTGAGAGATGGAGAGGGTAACAGGAGAGAGAAATGATGGGGAAAGATAGTGGGAGACAGAAAGGCAGTGGGTGACAGGGAGAGGCAGTGGGATGATGGTGGGAGGGGAGAACACCAGGCTGTAGAAGCTGGTACACTGGTCTGAATGAGGGGGCACTGTGACTGGACTTGATGGGGGGTTCTTGCTAAGGAACAGTGAGATGGGGTAGGGGGCAGTTTGGGGGAGAGAAGAGCGGAGACACTGGGCAGCTAGGGTGATAGACACTGAGGTGCAGGAGTCAGTGAGATGGTGGGGAAAACTGGACAAGATGGTGGGGCACTATGAAAAGGGAAGCAATGGACAGGATGGGAAGGGGGCAGTGAGATAGGGGGTGAGATGCTAACACTGGGCTGAATGAGGGGGAATCAGTGAGACTGGACTGGCTGGGGGTTTCTAGGTGGGAGTGCAGTGAGATGGGCACAGTGGGCTGGCAGGATGGGAAACACTGGGATGAGGGAGTTCAGTAATGGTGGCGGGACACTGAGTTGGAGAAGGGGTAGACACTGTGAACAAAGTACTGACCTGCTGCTGTTCAATCTCTGCATGGCCTCGCTGCAGTATCGCTGCACCCCCTGGCATCCTGGGTCTCCAGCTCCATCACCAATAGCTCTATGCAGGGGTCTGTTCCCCATGGGGATGGTCCAGCGAGCTCCATCACTGCGCTGGGTAATTTGTCATCTGGCGGCAGCAGCAGCGTTATTGGCGGCTTGGACACCCCGCCGCATCATCTGTCTTCCTCGCTACGTGGACCCCCCTCCACCCCCATGAACTAAAGCAGCTACGGGTCAAGCCCAGCCCACAAATCTGAATACAGGAGGAGGAGCTAGGCTGATCGTTCATGGAATCATGGCTAATAGGCCCTACACATTAGGCGATTTCACTGAAAGAAATGAACGCTCATTCAGTGTGTAGACACCAACGATGAACGATGAGTGGCCCTGCGCACGTTCATCGTTGGTGCCCGGTCGCTTATACATGCAGGCCAATATGGACAATCTCGTCTATATTAGCATTTATTGCTAAGGGGCAGGGTGATGATGGGAGTGAAGAAACTTCACTCCTCCGTCACTCCCCCCCCCCCCCCCCCCCGCCGCCAGGTCACCCGTCGGCCACCTCGGCGGCATATCGCCTAATGTGTAGGGCTCTTGACTGACAGCCAGCAGCCTCATGCACCGACACACTAGCGTGTTAGTGCAGTATGCAGGGCACCATTAAACAAACAAACAAACAAACAAAAACATGGCATAAATGTCAAGGGTGCCTTGGTGCCCCAACCCCCCCCCCCCCACACACTGAATCGGCCTATGACTCTGCAGCTGTTGCCACCAGAGGGAGACCGTACTGAGGGCAGGAGAAGGGCAGAAGAGTAGCATGATGTGATCTCCTCCCCTCAGACACAGCAGCTAAAAGGTGGTCGGCTCGGCGGTACTGCGTACCGGCTGCCAATTTCTTACCGGTACGCAGTACCGCCCCGTACCGTCATAGTTAGTGTATTGTAAAAAAACTAAAAAAAAACTAAATAAAAATATATTTCTAGGAACAGCGCCTCTTATATTAAATATGTCACCCCAAAGTTCTTTTTTCCACTGTATGTTCATTTGGAGCCTACAGAGCATATAACTCATCATTTACTTCTAATAGTATTACAGAGTAGAGATACATTAATTGTGTGACAGTCGCTGTTATTAATCCTTTATTTAACAGTGTTACCAATATGGCATACAGTACCTGGTTTGGGTTGGTCAATACACTTTATTGTTCCTTTTGTACAGGTGCTATAATAACAAAGAAAAGGAAATGACATGGAATTTAATATAATGTAAACAATATTAAGACCAGTTTTGACTGATATGAACTAAAATTCAGTATCAATAAAATTTCTAGTTAATTTATTCATAATGTATTAATAATGATAATGACAATAATGATTCATTTAAATGTAACAAATAAAAATTAATAATCTTATTTTTTTATGTTTTAGACAGCCATGTTGAATAACATAAAAGATTGCCAACCATTTAACATATTTTTACTGCCATACACATAAAAATGTATTTGCAACTATCATCATTTATATTATTTTAAAATGTTATCATAAAGTGAAACTAGCTACATATAAGGTAACACATTCAGGGTAAAGAAAGTTGGTGTGGTGCATGATAAATTTGATCTAGCAGTGCAGGAGAATGTCTGTTTTTGCTGACAATAAAAGCTTTTACTATTTTTTCTTGACAATGATATAGATGCTTAAATAACCCCCTTTAAGTCACCCAGCGGGTCACATGACTTCTGTCATGATCGGAACTGCTGACATGAGGATTTGTCTGTTTCTCCTATGTCTTTAACTCCGCCCCCCTCTCCTCGTGAGTCTCCGCCCCTTCCTTCTTCTAACCAGTCTCTGTCCTCTTCCTACTCTAGTCTCCTCCACTAATCTCCTTTCCTAGTTCCTGCCCTGCCCATCCTCTCCCCGCCAGCCGCTGGGTGTTTCCTCCTCAGGACCTTTGGAGCTCTGCAGTGTGCTACTGAGACTAGGCAGCTTCTTCATGGGGAGGTAATGCAGTCTGGGGGTGGGAAGAATTAATTTTACTGTCATCTGGGGTGTGTGTATGTTAGTCTTTATGGGGTTGGGGGGGTGTATTATGATTTATTTATGAAGGTGTATTGTTGTTATCATTGTATTTTGAAGCTTTTTTGTGGGTATAGTAAAACTGTATGGGGGTAACGGGTGTAGTAAAGGGAACAGCTACAGATGTGGTAATGTATTAATAAACACATACACGTACAAACACACATATACATATATATTGCTGCTTTCTGTTCAGGGACTTTAAGTAAGTATTTTTTGATATGTTTGACAATTGGCATGATAAAGTTTTGGACAGGTTTAGCATAGCTGCTGCTTACTTGGGTGGTGTAATGTAAATAAGGAGCAATAACGTGCGGTGTAATGTGAATAAGGAGTGATACTGTTTGGTGTAATGTGAATAAGGAGTGATACTGCAGTGTAATGTGAATAAGGAGTGATAATGTGCGGTGTAATGTGAATAAGGAGTGCTATTGTGCGGCATAATGTGAATAATGTGAATGTGAATGTGTGCAGGGTAATGTGTATAAGGAGTGATACAGCGTGGTGTAATGTGAATAAGGAGCTATAAGGTGCGGTGTAATGTGAATAAGGAGTGATATGGTGCGGTATAATGTGTATAAGGAGTGATATGGTGTGGTGTAATGTGTGTAAGGAGTGATACGGTGCGGTGTAATGTGAGTAAGGAGCGATACGGTGCAGTGTAATGTGAATAAGGAGCGATACAGTGCGGTGTAATGTGAGTAAGGAGTGATATGGTGCAGTTTAATGTGAGTAAGGAGCGATACGGTGCAGTGTAATGTGAGTAAGGAGCGATACATTGCGGTGTAATGTGTATAAGGAGTGATACGATGCGGTGTAATGTGTACAAGGAGCGAGATGGTGCTGTGCAATGTGAATAAGGAGCATACGGCGCGGTGTAATGTGTATAATGTGCGATACGGTGCAGTGTAATGTGTATAAGGAGTGATAACAGCTGCATCCCCTGCACCTTGTATAGTTAGAGTGTCCGGCCATGTCTGTCCATCTATGCCCCTTCTCATCCATCCATATATGCCCTCTCCCGTCCATCCATCTATGCCCCCTCCCATCTGTCCATCTTTGCCCCCTCCTGCCAGTTCGCTCTTTCCATCCATGCCCCCATATGGTGCTCTGTCTGTCCATCCATCCATTTTCCAAGATTTTGCTATGGGGCCCACAAAGTTCTAGTTACGCCCCTGCAACATTGAGCACATATAGCATATGTAAACAATGGGTATAGTTATCACAAAGAGCAGGATATTCTCCTGTTTTATTTGTATTAGTGTGCAGATATTCCCCTATTTGGAGTGATTTCTAGGCAGCATGATGTTCTAACACTTAACTACTTCACTATTTTTCCCCAATAAATGCTCAAAAATTGTTTTTTTTACTAAATGAGTGGATTAGGTGAAGAACATGAATTTAACCTTATCAAAGATGATTTTAGTTTAAAAAAAAGAAAAATATATATTTATTTGATATTTGTAAAATAAAATAGTTTTTCCCACAAACATTAGAACATTGATCTGCACCATCGGAACATCAGTAACATTGGCAACATTGCAATCATCGCAACTTTCATTGTAAGAGCTGGGACAGCTGCCAGGTACTCAGGGGCGGCTTGGCACGGGGGGGAGAGAGGGTAATTTACACTTCTACAGCGGCTGCTATTGTCTGCAGCTGCCGTGTGGGGGGTCCTGCCATGCTAACCAATCAGCATTGATCAGCAGCATAGCAAACACTGGGGGAGGTGTAGGGAGGCAGAGGGACCTTCCGGTCCGTCCGAGAGCAGCAGCAGCTGCGGGAAGTTTCTCTTCCCTGCAGCTGCATACACAGTGTATCTGACTGGTCACATCCTGTTCGACCAGGTCAGATAAAGCACTTGCTGGTGTGGTTGCATCTAATGTGATCATGTCAGGCAAGTGGTTAAAGAACAGAGAAGAAAGGGGATCATTCCGAGTAGATCGCACACTAGCTTTTCTTAGCAGCCATGTGAACGCATAGTTGCCGCGTACAGGGGAGTGTATTTTAGCCTTGCAAGTGTGCGATTGTATGTACAGCTGAGCTGTGCAAAAACATTTTGTGCTGTTTCTGAGTAGCTCTGAACTTACTTAGCTGCTGCGATCACTTCAGCCTGTCCAGTCCCGGAATTGACATCAGACACCCACCCTGCAAACGCTTGGACACGCCTGCGTTTTTCCAAACACTCCCAGAAAATGGTCAGTTGATGCCTTCTTCCTGTCAATCTCCTTGCGATTGGCTGTGCGAATGGATTCTTCATACAATATATCACCCAGCAATGATCCGCTTTGTAGCCGTATGATGCACAGACGCATTGCGGTGCATACTCATGCACTGTTCTGACTTGATCGCAGTGCAGCAAAAAAACCTAGCATGCGATCAGGTCAGAATGACCCCCAAAGAGCAAAGAAGATATTTTATGAAAGCACTACAGATCTAAACAATAATTTGGACTTGGCCGTGGAATGTTTGAAACATGACTAATGAAAGAAAGCCATCTATGGTGGGAATGTGCTAAATTAAAAGTATGTAATTTATCAAATCATATCCAAATTAGTATCATTCAATGATGCAAGCAAGAAATTTAAAGAAGATGCAAACCTTGGAAACTGTTATGCTTGCACAGAAGTCTTCTAGTCTCTTGCAATACTAGGCTTCACCTATAGCAGCTGCCTTTCCTGGTTGAATTAGGTCCACCCAGTACTCAGATGGTCTTATAGAAGGACAAGGTGACTATAGGAGGCTGGGCAAGGGCAAAATTTTACACTAGAGAGAAGCTCACTGGATGAGAAGTAGGACAGATAATACTGGATAAATCTGCACTATGCACAAAGTGAAATAAGCATTTGAATGTATGTGAATGCAACAATGCACAAGGTGGTATAAGCAAGTAAATATAAACTGTATATGAATGCAACAATGCACAGGGTGATATAAGCAACTGAATATTAATTGATTATAAATGCAACAATGCACAGGATGATTTAAGCAACTAAATATCAATGGATAATAAATGCAACAATGAACAGTATGACATAAATGATCAAATAAAAGAGGTAACTCTGACTCTGAAAATAACTAATGCAAAATCCCAGGACTTAGCTTAAACTGTCTGATGTGGATTCTGAAGAAGCCCGGGAACTGGAACTGGAACATAACCCCCCTGAAGAGGAGCAGAGATCCAGAGACAGTGAGAGCGGCTTCAGAGCAGAATTTCACTGTGTACAGTGATAGCAAGCTTGGCAACTGGAGCAGACAGCACTAACTGGACAGACTCAATTTACAACCACAGGACGAGGACCGGGACCAGGTACAAACAGGAACTTGAACCTATAACCTGCATCAGGTAAAGGAGAAGCTGGGTAATAAAGGGAGACACTCCCAATTAGAACAGCCAGAGAAACCAAGCATCCTGATGAGGATATACAATGCACCTGGACAGCTAGACACACAGAGGCAAACTGCTAATTATACAGCAGCTGAGGCGGAATACAAGGATATATGCATGAATCTAGCTGTTGGAGTGTAGTCACACAGACGCGCCACTAGCGGCTTGAAACAGAAACAGAAACTAGCTCATTTACATTGATTTAAATAATTTTAAAGGAATGCCGGGATAAACTGAAAGAAAATCAAGACCAAATAAACATACTGCTTAAACTTTGATTAAACCCTTTCAAGAGTCCAAGCATATTGAAAAGGACTTTCAACAAAAAACAATGAAGACTACAAAAGAAGTCATCACTAAGAAACAAAATAAGTTGAAAAGAGACCATGAATATTATAGGATTATAGGCAAGGACCCTAGACATATTAGAGAGGAAGATAAAACTCCTGAATCGGACTGTATATCAAATAGGAAATAGAAGTATACACCTTGAAAAACCATTCCAACACTATGTTACCGGTAGAACATGAAGAGAGCTGCCCAAAATATCAAGAACAGGCAAGGAAAAACATCCCAGTATGGACAGCCCAAAATAGTCTGAACTACAGTATACACCTAGGGAACAACCTAGTAGATAATGGCCATCCAAATGGTGGGGACAAGAGAAAAATCATAATAGGAGATAATCCCCAGGGAGACTAATCACTTTCAGGGGAGACGGAAGATAAAACAACTACCACAGTAGACGGAATACAAGGAGGAGGAGATCAAACTTTCATGATGAATGATATGAAAGATTACATGGTGAATATGAACGCTTTCCATACCAGCAGATATCCTGAGAGAAAAGACAATTTTTACCCTGCACCACATCAGAGGTATATGAGAAAGGAAGAAGGATACTCACCTTTTTTAGGAAGGAACTAGGTTTCAGGAACCGACTGCTTAAACTGAACAAAAAAAGGGGAAAAGAGGAAAGAAGAGAAAAAGAGAAACCTGAAATTCCAAAGGATGGCACCAATTGCAGAGGAAGAAAAACAAAGCAACATTTTTAACCTCAGCAATTGGGAGCTGACTACCCTGGAAGAAAAACTCATCCTCAAAGGACTTAAGTTTGCCCCATGAGTAAAATTAATCAGTTTGACACATACATAGCTGTGGAAAAAATTATAAGAAAATTGACAGTAAATTTTTTTGCAACTAAAGACCAAGAGACCACATCCATAGCAGAAAAAGATGATACATTTAAGAAAAAAATTACATTTTACCCCAAACACCTGAAAGGCAGCTTAAAGACAGCTTTCAAAAGTCAGCTTTGGAAAATAGGGAGACATTACAAAAATTAAAGATAAGAAAATATAACTGAACAAATGAGGAACGTATAGCCTTAAAAACACTACAGAAAGACACCAATATAATTATCAAACCATGTGACACAAGTGGGGGTTTGGCAGTTATTAGTAAAGACAATTATGTATAAGAAATCAATAGACAGTTGGCGGGTGGCATAACATACACAAAATTAAAGAATGATCCAACAGCCAGAATTAAATCAAATATCAATAAATTATTGCAAACATTTCTGGATAAAAACACTATGGCTAAAAAGGAATTTGGCTATCTCAATGTCACTAATCCATCTATACCAACTATATACGTAATGCCAAAGGTGCATAAGAATGCATCAAAACCCCTGAGATAACCGATAATAGCAGAATTTGGCAGCATCACTGAAAATTTGTCTTAATACATAGATGCACACCTACAACCCTTGGAAACAGAAACTAAATCCCATTTGAAAGATACCACAGATACACTACATAAGATTAAGAACATAAAATGGACAGAAGACAGCTTTATGGTCACAGCAGACATTGCTGTATTATATACCAATATCCTCCATGAAAAAGGATTGAAAGCTGTTCAGTACTATCTGTATAAAACAGACTATATAGAAAACAAGAAAGAACTAATCCTTCAAAAAATAATTAGTTTTATTTTAACAAAATCCATTATAATCAATTCATTGGGACTGCAATGGCCACAAAATGTGCACCCAGTTTTGCTAACCTTTTCATGTCTAATTGGGAATAGGGGCAGATTTGGAGGGTGAAGCTTGCAGAAGAAAACTAAAGGCATGGTATTGTTATATAGATGATATTCTCTTCTCCTGGAAGGGTACCAAGGAAAAGTTTGATACCTTCTGTGAGAGTCTCAATAAGAACAACTCCAACATAACATTGAGTTTCAAATCCAGCCAAGAACAAATCCATTCCTTGGATCTGACAATATATATTGAAAATGGACAAATAGAAACCAAGTGTTACAACATGTCTACGGATGCAAACAATTTTATAATGAGTACCAGCGAACACCATGGGAATTGGTTAAACAGCATTCCAAAGAGTCAGTTCTTAAGACTTAAATGAAATTGCAGTAAACAAGATGTTTGTGAAGATCAGATCAACACTATGAAGAAGAGGTTTAAGCAGAAAGGATAAAACAAAGACAAGCTAGAAAAAAAATGATGCATTAAATAAAGACAGAAAGGAAAAGAAACAATAACAACAAAAAAATCAAAAGGAGTCTATCCAATATGCATTCATCACATAGTATACCAATCAGCTTAGGAAGATTGAATCAGTTGTAAGATAGCACTGGCCTCTACTCTTAAAAGACCCTATTCTAAGAACAATGATACCCATACAATGACAATTCATTTAAAAAAGAGCACCTAATTTGAAGAACAAATTGACGAAAAGTGCACTGCCAATAACTACTCACACACAATAAGGAATAAGGGCTTTTACAGATGTGAAAAGTGGCAAACATGTAAAGAGATTAAGTCCTCCAAATCAAAGTATGACAGTTTTTCAATAAAGCATACAGTATAAGCTAAATCACTTTATGACATATCACACTACACATGTCATCTATTACATAGAATGCAGCTGTCATAAAATCTATGTGGGAAGAACAAGCAGGGCATTAAAACCCAATATTTATGAATATTTGAGAAATATAAAAAAAGCGGTGACTACACACTAATTATCTAATCACTTTAAAGAAAAACACAATTGCTTTACAAAATAGTTCGGGATCTTGTCATTTAGATGCCTGGTGGGGGGTGAGTGCAATGAAGCCCCTTGTGGGCTCGCTGCCCTCGCCACAATGCAGGCTCAGTGAATGGAAGACAGTACGGAATAGATCGAAGAATTATCAGAAAAGACAAGGAGCCCCGAGATATGTGAATTTTGAAACAATAGGTTTTCCACATTGAATCGGTTGAATTCTGAAACAGAAACAGAAGATTTTTATCCCCAATGGCCTTCAATCACAGATCGCGAAGGGAACACTTTGTAAAAGAAATGGTGTATTAAGCATCCCCTTTGAAAATAAGACTCACAGAAGATGGGGGAAAAGAGGAGAAGGGGCCCTTAAACGAATACAAAAAAAAGAAGAAACATGTGACTGTAGTGCCATCTGAAATGGAGGAATTGGGAATTTTTTATCTTTCTGACCATGTTCTCACAGAAATGGAGGTAATGTTGCTGACAAAAGGATTATCTTTTGCTCCTTCAGTGGAACAATTTTCAAATACATACGGATCTAAATAAGTTTGTGAGGAAA
This sequence comes from Pseudophryne corroboree, assembly GCF_028390025.1. Taxonomy (NCBI): domain Eukaryota; kingdom Metazoa; phylum Chordata; class Amphibia; order Anura; family Myobatrachidae; genus Pseudophryne; species Pseudophryne corroboree. The sequence goes on along the minus strand of NC_086454.1, from coordinate 113,657,733 downwards.
CTCACATTGAAACTGCACTTTTTAAAGGAGGAATCCGGAGTGGACTCATGTTTTGAAAACAGATCTAAATTAGGATTAAAACCTACATCGAAGCACCATCCGCTTGAATCAAAGAGTAGTTAAATCGATATGTTTTATAATTTGGTTAAGAAGGAAATTGAAGAGTTGAAATCGTCCAATAGAAATAATCTAACAAACTTTGAGAAGAAAGCACTGAAAGACTTGAAAGTAGAAAAAGATCTAGTCTTGAGACAAGCAGATAAAGGAGGTGGAATGGTATTAATGAATCTTAATAATTATGAAAAGGAGGCTTTTAGATTACTGAATGATACTACTTCCTATAAAAAATTGCCTAGTGATCCCACATGTCAATTTGTGAAAGAATTACGACCGATATTAATAAAAGCACTCCATGCAGAAATTATTAATAAAGATGAATATCAATATTTAATCAAGAATAATCCTATAATTCCGATTTTTTATTTCCTACCAAAGATTCATAAGCGGTTAATTGATCCACCTGGTAGGCCCATAGTAGCGGGGATTGACTCACAGCTGGCCATTCTCAGTATGTTGATTTTTTTTTAAAGAAATATGTGCCTGGATTAGAACACAACACAGCAGTTCTTCAACTTTTAAAAAAAATTAAGTGACAAGAAGGATATTTTTTGGTAACAATAGATGTGCAGTCTTTATATACTTCAGTAAACCATAAAAAGGGGATAGAATCCTGTAGAAAGTTTTTAATGGTGGATCCGTATCTTGAAGGTAAAACACCGGGATTTTATATGTATTTTAATCGATTTTATACTTACCCATAATTATTTTAAATTTTTAGAAGGGTTTTACTTGCAAACGTGTGAAACGGCAATGGGGACAGTTTTCACTACCGGTTTTGCTAATTTGCATATGGGAAGCTGGGAGCAAGAATGTGTCTAGCAGAATAACCCCTTTTTGGATCACATTGTTTTATATAAATGATACATAGACAATATCCTAATGATATGGAGAGGAACAGAGGACTCCTTTGGTGATTTTATGAAGTTTATTGAAGTTAATGAATATAATCTTTCTTTCACTTCTAAAATTGACAAAAATGAAATAGAATACTTGGATTTGGTTTTAATGAATATAGGAATGGAAGTGCAAATGAAGAATTTTGTAAAGAAAGTGGATACTAATTCATATGTCCACTTTAAGAGTGGACATGCAAACAAATGGAAAGCAAAAATACCATTATCACAATTTAGTCGCATTAAACAAAACTGTAGTAGGATGGAAGACATGGAAGAACAACTAAGTCTGTACGGAGAACGTTTTGAAGAGAGGGGCTATCCTGGTTGGAGAAACTAAAGAGGAGACAAGGATGAGGAATCGAGATACACTGATGGAATATAAAATTAGAGAGAACAAGGAGATGGGAGTCAATTTCATTACTCCATTTAATTGTCAAGAAAAACAGATTCGTAGAATTTTTAATAAACATTGGGGCATTTTAAAAATGGATGGGTTGTTGAATAGAATTTTACCTGCCAATCCAAGTATTGTTTTTAAAAAGGCTAAGAATTTGAAAGAGCATCTAGCTCCTAGTGTTATGTTCAACGTACTCGGAACCCGAGAGACAGGGTGGTAGTAGATGAGCTCCGAGTACTGAAATGTGATGCTGCAGTTCAGGCTGAGATTCTCAGCAACCCCTAACAGAAAACCCTGACTCCGTTGTCTCTCCCTAGTGGTCGGTCAACGCCTGTGAGACTATGGTTTCTTGGGCCTACGGTAGCCGCGTTTGAACGTGTGGATTAGGTCTGCCTGAACTCTGATGCCCCCCGGTCTTAGTTGGTGACAAGGCGTTAACCGAGAGAAAGAGAGAACAAGGGGAAAACTGACTAAGACAGACACAAAGGAGATCGGGGAACCACTGTAAAAAAACAATAAACTAATTTATGTGCGGCGCGGCTGCCATGAAAACCTGTAACTAAAATATTGTTTCCCGAATACTGAATACGCATCCATAGTTCAGCAAAACAACATTGGCGGAAACTCCGCAGAAAACACAAAAGCAAAAGAAAAGGATAATACGGCCAAAGCAGTAAGGTGCGGGAGAGCCGCTACTCACGACACTGAAAAAGGTGCACATAGAAGGAACAGGACCCTAAGGCTGAAGATTCAAGAATACAGGACTCGGAAAGCTAGATCAGATTCCCAGGACCAGGCTCTGTACACCAGGACACAGGAACAAACTGGCTGTACAGGAACACTCCAGGGGTAGGACACAGCTCCACAGAAAGCCGGCAAGGCTCCCTGATCCTGGCTCCCATAAAAAGGTCCTATTGACCTATCACAGGAGAGCCAGGAGACCAGCACCCCCAGACCTAATTGCCCAGCTGTTGACAGGCGCTCAGCGCGTGGCGTTCCGGCTGCATAGTAACAGCTGGGACGAGACTGCAGGGCGGCCAGTGGGCGGCCCTGGTTGCTAGGCAACCGGCCGGGGACGGACGCTCAGCAGCAGAAGTGATGCGCCGGCCCCGTTGCTTAGCAACGGCCGGGAGCCGGCGTGTCCCACAACACCCGCCACCGCTGACACCAAGTATGTTACCAGAGGTAAAATAAGAAGAGGGAGGCCTGTGGGATAGTAATTAAAAGGGCTTACACATTTGCAATCATTGTAACTTTTGCCAATTTATTCATGCAAGCTCCAAAAAACTTGCATTTCATAAGGACAAAAACAGGTAATGAAAAGACACTCACCTATATCACATGCATCACCCAGTGAACGGACGCCATTGCCTGGGGTGGGACCACTTCCTCGGGCCACGGCGGCCACTGATGACGTCAACACATCCAGCAACTTCATACGGATGCAGTGCACATACCATCACCATAGCAACTGCTAAACAATACAATGGACAAATATACAGCGGTAATATCACATTGCCTGTAAATACAGACAAATTGCTTAAAAAGTTATAGCAGCAAAGCATTATTAATATCCTAATGTATATAGTTTAACCAACTACTGCACGCAATATATCCAGTTAGTGATTCAATATAAATAGATGACTTAACCATTTTGTATCCATATACATTCCATTAAAGTAGTGCACTGAGTCCCAAATATTAATTCAGACCCTTAGGCGCTAGCGTTTGTAGGCGGGGGATCCATCGAGTTTCGCATTGAAGAAGTCTCAGTGATCTGTTCCCACCCGTGAAGATGCCGGGATGTGATTGATCATAAGATATCTAAGTGTAGTTAACGGATGTGCTGCCTTTGCAAAGTGTCTGGTAACAGGCTGTTCGCTGTTGCCAGACTAAATAGCAGATTTTATAGCTGCCCTATGTGCCATCATGTGCTCTTTGAAGGTCATATCTGTTTTCCCAATGTAAGAAAGCCCACATGGGCAAATGATCTGATATACAACGAAATTGCTATTACAAGTAAGAGTGTGTCTTATGTAGTACATGTACATCTTAAACTCCTTTTCTTGGCTGACATTTGACTCCTATTGGTTAAATTAGATATATCTGTTTTGACCAAGATATTTTGTAGGTTCCTTCCCTGCGTATAGCAGGGTATAATCCTAGTATCACTCAATTTAAGTTCTTCATCTGTTTGTACTATTGGCCAGTGTTTTTTTCGTAATAATGTTAATATGACTACTAGCTTGGGAATATCTATTAACAAATGGAATCATATTTTGTCCTGTTTTGTTATGTTACTGGTGGATTAATTAATTTCTATCAAGATTAAGAACCTGTTGTTAAATATTTGCAAGATGTACAGGGTCGTAACCTCGCTCTAAAAACTTCTTAATCATCTCATCAAGCTGTTATTCCACCTGGGCAGGGTCTGAAGTTATCCTTTTAACCCTCAACACTTGAGAATAGGGGTGACCTTTAATGAGAGGTCTCGGATGACAACTGTCGAAATGTAAAAGGTTGTTTCTGTCTGTTTCCTTGGAATATATAAATGCTATAATCCTACCCTTAATCAAAGAGATAGAAACATCCAAAAAATTAACATGAGATTTATCGCAGGTATAGGATAACTTTACTGGGCTAGTACCTCTATTATACATTTCAATAATGTTAATGAGGTCAATTTTAGGGCCTCTCCAAAAGATCAATAAATCATCAATGTACCATATATAAAATGCAATATGACTCGTCATGGCAGGTGTGAAGGAGCATCGATATTCGCGTCTGCTCAGCGCCACTGATAATGTGCGCATGCGCAAGACTGCTTGCGCACATTAAGAAATACACTGGGAAGCTGTATATAGAACAAAAGAAATATACTGTATTGATCGTAACATGAGCTACAGTAATACAAAGAACAGGAAATGACACCTAGCCAGCCATGGACCTTATGTCCTACTTCCAAGCCATGTGCAGCTGTGGGGGTAGGTTGGTGAAGTGCATGCTGGGAAAGGTTATATAAAGTCCCCTCACCCAAAAACAAACTCTCTTTTCCTGACACTACAATACAGGACACAACACTGACCTGGCTTCTGGAAATCCACTCAACAAAACACTTTCTTTGGAAGGTAACCATACTTCTGATTATACTAGAACACACTCTACCTTTATTTATACCTTATCTTTTCTATGTCTGTATGTGTTATGCCTGCACTTGGGCTGGCCTATACAATGGACACTGCCTTCTGCTTTCATCTCTCCATCTCTATACACATACTGATAACTTTTTAACATACATACAAATATATATATATATATACATACACACACACACACACACACACATACACACACACACACACACACACACACACACACACACACACACACTAGATGTTTTTCAGGTAGATGATTATCCAGCATTTACCAGTTAGTCCATTGATTAGCCGAGTGCGTGTTAAACATTTATCCCCTAACAATATCATCACCTACAAACACACACACACATGTTTCTCACCATGCTTTCAGGAACAGCCATCTACTCACATCCTTATACACACGTACACAGGGAAGAGCACAATCTGATAACACTAGCACAGCTTTCTTGCATTCATACATTCACACACACACATATATATATATATATATATATATATATATACATACACGTACACCAAGAACATATACGAGTAAGGAATAACTAGAACCTGCATTGAAGTTTATTTAGCAACAGAATGGGGTAATACATTACTGGGATCAAGTTAGGAATTCACTTCTAAATTGTTAAACTGTATTGTGTATCTGACCTGGTAATCTATATTGCATTATTTGTAACTGTCCACATGTAAGTCATCTATAACATTGCAGTTACTGTTTATGGAGTAAAAGATGTTATACTTTATATGGTCTTTGGTTCATTACAACTGAGGGTAAGAAGGATTTAAATGTTTAAATCATATGTATAATGCAATATAGCGATATAACGAGGTTACTTGACGGATTTTGTCAAGGAGTAATATTTGGGCAGTTTTGTCCGAGGCAATAGTAGAGAGTTTGCGTGTGTAGCTCACATGGGACTCTAGTTGAGAAGCATAATGCGTATCAGCTGGGACCTTCTGTCTGTGGGCTGTTGTGGTATAAGACAAATATATATATTATAAGACTGCATGGTAAGGCTAGTGAATATTAGTCAGAAGGTCATAGATGAAGTAGTATCACATGTAAGGAATATGGAATGGAAGAAAGTATTGTATCATTTCCCAATAATTACTTATAACAATTAATACTGATATAAAGGTTATTTTGTATTTGTGTGACTATCAGACCCCCCAGAGGGAGGGGGAGGAGTACAAACAACCTCAGACAAAAGGTACACACTTTAACAGCAGGAATACTAAAGAAAATATCCTCTTCCACATTAAACATGTACATATTAGCGTATGATGGGGCCCCACTGTACCCCATCGAACAGCCTGTACGCTGTAAGAAGAATTTATTATCATATAGAAAAAAGTTCCTCGTCAATATCAGCAGTAACAATTCCAGGACAAAGTCCAATTATGGGCCAACATAGTCAGGGTTGTCAGTAAGAAATGCTCTAACCGATTCTATCCCAGTAACATGGGGAATAACAATATAGAGACTGTTAACATCAAGGCTAAATAACCAAATCTCATCCTCTGGTATCGACAACTCTTGTAATTTACGTATAAGTGATGACGTATCCAACAAATAATGCTCATGTTTAGGAATACAGGGTTGAAATAAAGAATCTAGGAAAACTGATATAGGCTGGTACAATGATCCTCGAGCAGAAATGATGGGACGTCTCGGTGGTGAATCTATAGATTTCTGAATTTTTGAGGTTGTATAAAAATAGGTATGAGTGGATATTGAGGAACTAATGCTTCATATAATTTCTCCGTGATCAATTTCTGGTCCACAGCATATTTGAATGTCATAATCAGTTCATCTTTATATTGTTTTGATGGATTCCTTTGCAGGATGGAATAAGTATCCGGATCATAAAGTTGTGATTCAACCTGAGTTCTGTAATCACCAATATCCTGGATGACGAGGGCCCCTCCTTAATCCGTGGGGTGGAATATAAATTCTTTGTTATCAGCAAGATTATTGAGTGCCATCTGTTCATCCTCAGTGAGATTAAGCCTCCTCTGTGGTAACTGTGCCACCGCACTTTGGGAATCTTGATGTAATAATCTCACAAAAGTTTTTATTGATGTGTTATATGAAGGTGGGTCAAATGTTGATCTTGGTTGAAGCTTGCGTAATTGTGCAGGTAATTGTTCCTTAATACTAACACTCAGTGTGGGCACCTTGACAAAATGGTCTTTCGATTTCAGTTGCCTACATAGGCTATATTGTTCAATTTACCACTGGAGGGTATCGGACTTGACTGCAGATACAAAAGAAAGGCCTCTAGTAAGCACTTTACTTTCAGTATTGGACAATTCATATTACAGAACTCAGGTTGAATCACAACTTTATGATCCGGATACTTATTCCATCCTCCAAAGGGATCCATCAAAACAATATAAAGATGAATTGATTATGACATTGAAAAATGCTGTGGATCACAAATTGATCACAGAGAAATTATATGAAGCATTAGTTCCTCAATATCCACTCATACCTATTTTTTATACAACCTCAAAAATTCATAAATCTATAGATTCACCACTGGGACGTCCCATCATTTCCGCTTGAGGATCATTGTACCAACCTATATCAGTTTTCTTAGATTCTTTATTTCAACTCTTTTTTTCGTAAACATGAGCATTATTTGTTGAATATGTCATCACTTACACTTAAATTACAAGAGATGTCGATACCAGAGTGTGAGATTTGGTTATTTAGCCTTGATGTTAACAGTCTCTATACTGTTATTCCCCATGTTACTGGGATAGAATCGGTTTGAGCATTTCTTACTGACAACCCTGACTATGTTGGCCCATAATTGGACTTTATCCTGGAATTGTTACTGCTGATATTGACGAGGAACATTTTTCTATATGATAATAAATTCTTATTTCAGCATACAGGCTGTGTGATGGGGTCCAGTGTGGCCCCATCATATGCTAATATGTACATGTTTAATGTGGAAGAGGATATTTTCTTTAGTATTCCTGCCATGGTGAGTCGTGTTGCATTTTATATGCGGTACATTGATGATTTATTGATCTTTTGGAGAGGTCCTAAAATTGACCTCATTAACATTATTGAAATGCATAATAGAGGTACTAGCCCAGTAAATTTATCCTATACCTGCGATATATCTCATGTTAATTTTTTGGATGTTTCTATCTCTTTGATTGAGGGTAGGATTATAACATGTATATATTCAAAGGAAACAGACAGAAACAACCTTTTACATTTCGACAGGTGTCATCTGAGACCTCTCATTAAAGGTCTCCCCTATTCTCAAATGTTGAGGGTTAAAAGGATAACTTCAGACCCTGCTCAGGTTGAAAAACAGCTTGATGAGATGATTAAGAAGTTTTTAGAGCGAGGTTATAACCCTGTACATCTCACAAATATTAAACAACAGGTTCTTAATCTTGATAGAAATGAATTAATCCACCAGCAACATAACAAAACAGGACAAAATAAGATCCTGTTTGTAATAGATATTCCCAAGCTAGTAGTCAAATTAACATTATTACGAAAAAATACTGGCCAATAGTACAAACAGATGAAGAATTTAAATTGAGTGATACTAGGATTATACCCTGCTATACGCAGGGAAGGAACCTACGAGATATGTTGGTCAAAACAGATATATCTAGTTTAACCAATAGGAGCCACATGTCAGCCAAGAAAGGGTGTTTAAGATGTACATGTGCTACATGTAATTTTTTAATTCCTGGACAATATTTTTACCATCTACATAATGGTAAGAAATTTTCCATAAGACACACTCTTACTTGTAATATCAATTTCATTGTATATCAGATCATTTGCCCATTTGGGCTTTCTTACATTGGGAAAACAGATAGGACCTTCAAAGAGCGCATGACGGCACAAAGGTCAGCTATAAAATCTGCTATTAAGTCTGGCAACAGCGAACAGCCTGTTGCCAGACACTTTGCAAAGGCAGCACATCCGTTAACTACACTTAGTAATCTTATGATCAATCACATCCCGGCATCTTCACGGGGTGGGAACAGATCACTGAGACTTCTTCAATGCGAAACTAGATGGATCCATCGCCTAGAAACGCTAGCGCCTAAAGGCTTGAATGAATATTCGGGACTCTACTTTAATGGAATGTATATGGATACAAAATGGTTAAGTCATCTATTTATATTGAATCAATAACTGGATATATTGCGTGCAGTAGTTGGTTAAACTATATACATTAGGATATTAATAATGCTTTGCAGCTAAGATTTTTTAAGCAATTTGTCTGTATTTATAAGCACTGTGATATTTTCGCTGTATATCTTTCCGTTGTATTGTTTATCATGGGATGGTATGTGCACTGCGTCCGTATGAAGTTGCTGGACGTGTTGACGTCATCAGTGGCTGCCGTGGCCCGAGGAAGTGGTCCCGCCCCAGGCAATGGCATCCATTCACTGGGCGATGCATGTGATATAGGTGAGTGTCTATTTATTACCTGCTGTTGTCCTGATGAAAATGCAATAATAAGATTTTACTTACCGGTAAATCTATTTCTCGTAGTCCGTAGAGAATGCTGGGGACTCTGTAAGGACCATGGGGAATAGACGGGCTCCGCAGGAGATAGGGCACTTTAAGAAAGCTTTGGATTCAGGGTGTGCACTGGCTCCTCCCTCTATGTCCCTCCTCCAGACCTCAGTTAGAGAAACTGTGCCCAGAGGAGATGGACAGTACGAGGAAAGGATTTTTGTAAATCTAAGGGCAAGATTCATACCAGCCACACCAATCACACCGTATAACTTGTGATAAACTACCCAGTTAACAGTATGAACAATAACATAGCCTTGGTTCAAATCAACTATAACATAACCCTTATGTAAGCAATAACTATATACAAGTCTTGCAGAAGAAGTACGCACTTGGGACGGGCGCCCAGCATCCTCTACGGACTACGAGAAATAGATTTAACGGTAAGTAAAATCTTATTTTCTCTAACGTCCTAGAGGATGCTGGGGACTCCGTAAGGACCATGGGGATTATACCAAAGCTCCAAAACGTGCGGGAGAGTGCGGATGACTCTGCAGCACCGATTGAGCAAACAGGAGGTCCTCCTCAGCCAGGGTATCAAACTTATAGAACTTTGCAAAGGTGTTTGACCCCGACCAAGTAGCAGCTCGGCACAGTTGTAGTGCCGAGACCCCTTGGGCAGCCGCCCAAGAAGAGCCCACCTTCCTAGTGGAATGGGCCTTAACCGATTTAGGCAATGGCAATCCTGCCGAAGAATGCACCTGCTGAATTGTATTACAGATCCAGCGAGCAACAGTCTGCTTTGAAGCAGGAGCGCCAACCTTGTTGGCCGCATACAGAACAAACAGAGCTTCGGACTTCCTGATCCTAGCCGTTCTGGTCACATAAATTTTCAAAGCCCTGACCACATCCAGGGACTTGGAATCCCCCAAGTCCCGTGTAGCCACAGGCACGACAATAGGTTGGTTCATATGAAAAGATGAGACCACCTTGGGCAGAAATTGAGGACGAGTCCTCAACTCTGCCCTATCCCCGTGAAAAAACAGGTATGGGCTTTTATATGATAAAGCCGCCAATTCCGAAACCCGCCTTGCAGAAGCTAAGGCCAACAACATGACCACTTTCCAAGTGAGGTATTTCAACTCTACTGTTTTGAGTGGTTCAAACCAAGGTGACTTGAGGAAACTTAATACCACGTTAAGGTCCCAAGGCGCCACCGGAGGTACAAAGGGAGGCTGAATATGCAGCACGCCCTTCACAAAAGTCTGTACTTCAGGAAGAGAAGCCAATTCTCTTTGAAAGAAAATGGATAAGGCCGAAATTTGAACCTTTATGGACCCTAATTTTAGGCCCAAATTCACTCCCGTTTGAAGGAAGTGAAGCAGACGGCCCAACTGGAACTCCTCCGTAGGAGCAGTTCTGGCCTCACACCAAGAAACATATTTTCGCCATATACGGTGATAATGTTTCGACGTCACGTCCTTCCTAGCCTTGATCACGGTGGGAATGACCTCCTCCGGAATCCCTTTTTCCGCTAGGATCTGGCGTTCAACCGCCATGCCGTCAAACGCAGCCGCGGTAAGTCTTGGAACAGACAGGTCCCCTGCTGCAGCAGGTCCTGCCTTAGAGGAAGAGGCCACGGATTTTCTGTGAGCAACTCTTGCAGATCCGGATACCAAGTCCTCCTTGGCCAATCTGGAACAATGAGGATTGTTCTGACCCTTCTTATTCTTATTATCCTCAACACCTTGGGTATGAGAGGTAGAGGAGCAAACACATAGACTGATCTGAACACCCAAGGTGTCACCAGAGCGTCTACCGCAACTGCCTGAGGGTCTCTTGACCTGGCGCAATACTTCTTTAGCTTTTTGTTGAGGCGGGACGCAATCATGTCTATCTGAGGCAGTCCCCACCGATCCGTGATCTGTGTGAAGACTTCTTGATGAAGCCCCACTCTCCCGGATGCAGGTCGTGCCTGCTGAGAAAGTCCACCTCCCAGTTGTCCACCCCCGGGATGAACACTGCTGATAGTGCGCTTACATGGCCTTCCGCCCAGCGTAGAATCCTGGTCGCCTCTGCCATGGCCGCTCTGCTCCTTGTGCCGCCTTGGCGGTTTACATGAGCCACTGCCGTGACATTGTCTGACTGAATCAGAACCGGTTTGTTCTGAAGCCATTCCTCCGCTTGGTGTAGGGCGTTGTATATGGCCCTCAACTCCAGGACATTGATGTGGAGACCAGTCTCTAGGCTTGACCAGAGACCCTGGAAATTTCTTCCTAGTGCGACAGCTCCCCAACCTCGTAGGCTCGCGTCCGTGGTCACCAGGACCCAGTCCTGAATGCCGAACCTGCGACCCTCCAGGAGGTGAGCACTGGGCAGCCACCACAGGAAAGACACCCTGGCCCTGGGAGACAGGGTAATCTGTTTTTGCATGTGTAGATATTACCCGGACCATTTATCCAATAGGTCCCATTGAAAGGTCCTTGCATGGAACCTGCCGAAGGGGATGGCCTCGTATGAAGCCACCATCTTCCCCAGAACCCTCGTGCAATGATGCACTGAAACCTTTTTTGGCTTCAATAGGTTCCTGACCAGAGCTACGAGCTCCTGAGCCTTCTCCACTGGAAGAAAATCTCTTTTTTGGTCTGTATCTAGAATCATGCCCAAAAAGGGCAGACGCGTTGCAGGGACTAGCTGGGATTTCGGTAAATTGAGAATCCAGCTGTGCCTCTGCAACGTCTTCACGGACAGAGACACGCTGTCCAGCAACTTCTCCCGAGATCTCGCCTTTATGAGGAGATCGTCCAAGTACGGGATAATTGTGACGCCCTGCCTGTGCAGGAGCACCATCATTTCCGCCATTACCTTGGTGAAAATTCTCTGGGCCGTGGAAAGACCAAACGGCAACGTCTGAAATTGGTAGTGACAGTCCTGTACTGCAAATCTCAGGAACGCCTGGTGAGGAGGGAAAATCAGAACATGAAGGTACGCATCCTTTATGTCCAGGGACACCATAAAATCCCCTCCCTCCAGGCTGGCAATGACCGCTCTGAGCGACTCCATTTTGAACTTGAACCTCTTCAAGTACAGGTTCAGGGATTTCAGATTTAAAATGGGTCTGACTGAACCGTCCGGTTTCGGTACCACAAACAGGGATGAATAATAACACTCTCCTTGCTGGAGATGAGGAACTTTGACTATCACCTGTTGAATGTACAATTTGTGAATTGCAGCTAACACCAGCTCCCTCTCCGACTGGGAAACCGGCAGAGCCGATTTGAAAAACCGGCAAGGAGGCATGTCTTCGAATTCCAGTCTGTATCCCTGGGAAACAATCTCTATTGCCCAGGGATCCACCTGTGAGAGAACCCAGACGTGGCTGAACAGACGAAGACGTGCCGCCACTTGATCTGACCCCCCCCCCCCCCCCCCCCGGAAAGCCCCAGCATCATGCGGTGGACTTTGCGGAAGTAGGGGAGGACTTCTGCTCTTGGGAACTAGCCGAGTGCAGCTTTTTTCCCTTGCCTTTACCTCTGGCAACAAAGGACGATCCTCGTACCTTCTTGCTTTTATTGGAACGAAAGGACTGCAGTTGATAATGCGGTACCTTCTTAGCATGCTGCGGGGGAACATAAGGTAAAACATTTGATTTACCGGCCGGAGCAGTAGAGACAAGGTCCAAGAGGCCTTCTCCAAACAACTCCTCCCCCTTGTAAGGCAATGACTCCATCTGCCGCTTTGAGTCGGCGTCTCCCGTCCACTGTCGGGTCCACAAGAGTCGCCTAGCAGAAATAGACATAGCGTTTATTCTGGAGCTTAGTAAACAAATGTCTCTCTAAGCATCCCTCATATACAAGGCAGCATCTCTGATATGCTCAATGGTCATTAGAATGGTATCCCTATCTAAGGTATCAATCTCCGTAGATAAGGAGTCTGCCCATGCCACGACAGCACTACAAACCCAGGCCGACGCCATGGCCGGTCTAACGATAGTTCCTGAATGTGTGTAAATGTGCTTCATGGTAATTTCCTGCTTGCGATCAGCAGGATCTTTGAGGGAAGCAGTATCCGGAGAAGGCAGTGCCACCTTCTTGGATAAGCGTGTCAGTGCCTTGTCTACTTTAGGCGAAGATTCCCATTGTATCCTATCCTTCTGTGGAAAAGGATTCGCCATAAGAATTCTTTTGGGAACATGTAGTCTCCTATCCGGAGACTCCCAAGCCTTTTCGCACAATTCGCTTAGCTCAAATGAGGACGGAAACGTGACCTCAGGCTTTTTCCCTTTATACATGTGAACCCTTGTGTCAGGGACAGGGGGTTCCTCAGTGATATGCAAAACCTCTTTTATGGCAATGAACATGTATCGAATACCCTTTGCCACCTTCGGCTGTAATTTTGCATCCTCATAGTTGACACTACAGTCAGTATCTGTGTCGGTATCTGTGTCAGCGACCTGGGATATGGGGCGCTTTTGAGACCCTGAAGGACCTGGCGCCACAGGGACAGGCACGGTCTGGCTACCTGACTGATCCCTAGCCTCAGCCTTGTCTAACCTTTTATGCAGGAGATTCACATTTGCATTTAATACATTCAGCATATCCACCCAGTCCGGTGTCGGCGTTGCCGACGGCGACCTGACATTCAAACACTCCCCCTCCACATTAAGCGAGCCTTCCTCATCAAACATGTCGACACACACGTACCGACACACTTCATACACACAGGGAAACTCTTTTCTAAAGACAGTATCCCCTTTAAGGCCCTTTGGAGAGACAGAGAGAGAGTATGCCAGCACACACCCCAGCGCAATGACCCTGGAGACCAACACAGAATGTTTTTCCCCAGCAGCGCTGTATAATATCTTATCCGCCAATTATGTGCCCCCCCCCCCTCTCTTTTAAACACCCCTTCACCGTGTGTAAGCAGGGGAGAGTCCGGGGAGCTTCCTCTCAGCGTTCTGTGGAGAGAAAAATGGAGCTGGTGAGTGCTGAGGGAGAAGCCCCACCCCCTCGGCGGAGGGCTTCGGTCCCGCTCAAATTTGTGTAAAAATGGCGGGGGCTCTTTTATATACATGTACAGTGCCCAGCTGTACATGTATATATCTTTTTGCCATGTTTTGAGGTGTTATTATTGCTGCCCAGGGCGCCCCCCCCCCTGCGCCCTGCACCCATACAGTGACCGGAGTGTGTGAGGTGTGTGGAGCAATGACGCACAGCTGCGGTGCTGTGCGTTACCTCAGTGTAAGCCGCTGAAGGCTTCTGCCACCTGAGACGTCTTCTTGCTTCTGTTCTTCTGGCTCTGTGAGGAGAACGGCTGCGTGGCTCCGGGGGCGGACGCCCAGGACGAACCTGTGTTCACCTCCTCTGGAGCTAACGGTGTCCAGTAGCCGAGGAAGCAGATCCTATCATTTAAGTAGGTCTGCTCCTCTCTCCCCAGTCCCTCGATGCAGGGAGCCTGCTGCCAGCAGTGCTCCCTGTAAAAATAGAAAAATCCAAACAAAAATGCTTTCTAATGCAAAGAACTCAGGAGAGCTCCCTGCAGTGCGCCCATCTTCCTCTGGGCACAGTGTAAAACTGAGGTCTGGAGGAGGGACATAGAGGGAGGAGCCTGTGCACACCCAGAATCCAAAGCTTTCTTAAAGTGCCCTGTCTCCTGCGGAGCCCGTCTATTCCCCATGGTCCTTACGGAGTCCCCAGCATCCTCTAGGACGTTAGAGAAATTAAAGCATTGAAACGTTGACTGGGAAAAAAAAAGACTGAAAAACGGCTGCTGAATCCTTATTTCTAATGCTTGGAGTGCCACACATGGAGGTATCGTGTCTATTATTGAGTGGGGGCACCCAGCGAAGCAGAGGCGGAACTTGCGGCAGTGCAAGCGGTGCAGTGCACTGGGGCCCAGCGCTGTGAAGGGGCCCATAGCCGGCAGCAGTATAATGAGTCAGACTGACTCATTACACGCTGCTACCGCTGAGCTACTGCTGCGGGTCCTAGACTCCTAACTGAGGAAGCCTGTTTGCGGTCCCCGGCACCAGTGATGTGAGAAGGGTGATCACATCACCCTTCATCTCGGCTGCAGCTCTCAGCTTCCTGGACTGAGTCACTGCATACTGGACAGGGGGGGGGAGAGGGAGGGAGGGGGAGGGAGAGGGGAGTCACGGCAGCAGTGTGTCTATACAGAAGTGTGAGGACTGAGGAGACGTCACGTCAGTGCACTCAGCCCCTGCACAGTGAGGAGCCTTGCCGGAGCCAGAGCTAGCCTAGGAGGTGGAAAGTGTGCAACTTGTGGAAAATGAAAACATATGTAAAGTAAAGAGTTTGTGTTTTGCTGGCAATGTGTGTGTTTAGCTATGGGTGTGTGTGTGTTTCAGTGTATACTCTATATGTATTTTCCTATGTCTGTTTTGCTGTGTGCGTGTGTGTTTCTGTATATACTGTATATGTATTTTGCTATGTCTAGCTGTGTGTGTGTGTGTGTGTGTGTGTGTGTGTGTGTGTGTATACTGTATGTGTATTTTGCTATGTCTGTTTAGCTGTGTGTGTGTGTGTGTGTGTGTGTGTTTAGCTATGGGTGTGTGTGTTTCTGTGTATATACTGTATATGTATTTTGCTATGTGTGTTTAGCTGTATTTATGTGTTGTAGTTGTTGTGTGTGTGTGTGTGTGTGTGTGTGTGTGTGTGTGTTTAGCTATGGGTGTGTGTTTGTTTCAGTGTATACTCTATATGTATTTTGCTATGTCTGTGTAGGTGTGTGTGTGTGTTTAGCTATGGGTGTGTGTGTGTGTATATACTGTATGTGTATTTTGCTATGTCTGTTTAGCTGTGTGTGTGTGTGTGTGTGTGTGTGTGTGTGTGTGTGTGTGTGTGTGTGTTGAGCTATGGGTGTGTGTGTTTCTGTGTATATACTGTATATGTATTTTGCTATTTGTGTTTAGCTGTATTTATGTGTTGTGTGTGTGTGTGTGTGTGTGTGTGTGTGTGTGTTTTCTGTGGATGTGTCTGTGTATATGTGTCTTGCTTTGCGTATGTTTTACTATGTGTGTGTGTGTGTGTGTATATCCATATCAATAGATGTAGCCACACTCATCCAACCCGCGATGAGTTCGCATCACGGCATGGATGGCACGACTAGTGTGCCCATGTCTATGAAGCGCGTGTGTGTGTACGCATGCAAGCCATAGACATCTATGGAGTGAACGGAGGCAGCGACTAGCCACAGTACGGCTTTCACTGCAGCTTGCTGTGATGCGTACGCCAGTTCCAACACATCGCGGCAACGATAAGGCTGTCTTCATCTGTATCTGTCTCACATTCCTGGTTGTAAATGTTGACGTATGCGTCGCTCTACTGTGTGGCGTACCATGTATAAGGCTCTCTACTGTGTTGCGTACCGTGTATAAGCCTCTCTACTGTGTGGCGTACCATGTATAAGGCTCTCTACTGTGTGGCGTACCATGTAAAAGCCTCTCTACTGTGTGGTGTACCATGTATAAGCCTCTCTACTGTGTGGTGCAACGTGTATAAGCCTCTCTACTGTGTGGTGTACCATGTATAAGCCTCTCTACTGTGTGGCGTACCGTGTATACGGCTCTCTACTGTGTGGTGTACCATGTATAAGGCTCTCTACTGTGTGGCGTACCGTGTATACGGCTCTCTACTGTGTGGCGTACCATGTATAAGGCTCTCTACTGTGTGGCGTACCGTGTATAAGGCTCTCTACTGTGTGGCGCACCGTGTATAAGCCTCTCTACTGTGTGGCGCAATGTGTATAAGCCTCTCTACTGTGTAGCGTACCATGTATAAGCCTCTCTACTGTGTGGTGTACCATGTATAAGCCTCTCTACTGTGTGGTGTACCATGTATAAGCCTCTCTACTGTGTAGCGTACCATGTATAAGCCTCTCTACTGTGTGGCGCAACGTGTATAAGCCTCTCTACTGTGTAGCGTACCATGTATAAGCCTCTCTACTGTGTGGTGTACCATGTATAAGCCTCTCTACTGTGTGGCATAACGTGTATAAGCTTCTCTATAATGTGGGGTATTCAATTTCGGCTAGCCGAAAAAACGGTATAATTCGACCATGGGTATTTAATTGCGGGTTTTTCGCCCATTTTTGAATCCCTTTTCGCCCACGACGTTTCACTTTTTTTGCCGAATTGGCATGGGAAAAAACAGACCCAAAAAACGGGCGAAAATGCCTGCAAATTCGTCAAAACACATGGCTCACCAGGAAATTCACAGATCTGCGTGTTTTTCGTTAGTGCTGGATTTTTTGACCAGTTGAAAAATCCTGCACATGCATTGAATAGGGGAAATGTCATTCGCCCTAAAAATGACCAATAATTGACGATTTTTAGACTGGATGAAAAATCCGGCAATAACTGAATACCCCCCTATGTGTTGTAACATGTATAAGCTTCTCTACTGTGTGGCGCACCCTGTATAAGGATCTCTACTGTGTGGCGCACCCTGTGTAAAGCTCTCTACTGTGTGGCGAACCCTGTATACGGCTCTCTACTGTGTGACGTACTGTGTATAAGCTTCTCTACTGTGTGGCGCAACGTGTATAAGGCGCTCTACTGTGTGGCGCAACGTGTATAAGGCGCTCTACTGTGTGGCGCAACGTGTATAAGGCTCTCTGCTGTGTGGTGTACTGTGTATAAGGCTCTCTACTGTGAATTGGGAGTACTACTGTGTGGCGACACCCCTTGTTAGTGAGATAAAACACTGTATTTTGGGCGACGCCATTTCCCTGTTTTTAATATGGGAGGGGGCCCAATGCATATTGTTGCACCTGGGCCCACCATTCTCTAGTTCCGCCACTGCAGTGAAGTATTTCTTTATAGGGAGTGCCGGCCTTGTGGAGTATATATATATATATATATATATATATATATTTATTTTCATATAAGTGTCCGCACTCACGTCCAATTGTAGATCATCTCAGGGGTGCTCCTTAAGGTAATGTTGGAGGCTTTACCAATAATATAAATGTAAAAAGTCCATAAGCTGGCCAGAGGGCACTCACCATCCAATAGATGTTTTCAAACTCTTATTCAGACATCAGTGTCAGCAGATATGTGTCGACGTTTCGGTCATTCTCAAGACAGCCACATGAGACATCCTCACAGCATGCAACAACTTGCATGCTGTGAGGATGTCTCATGTGGCTGTCTTGAGAATGACCCTATAGGGTCGAAACGTCGACACATATCTGCTGACACTGATGTCTGAATAAAAGTTTGAAAATATTTATTGGATGGTGAGTGCCCTCTGTCCAGCTTATGGACTTTTTACATATATATAAATATATATATATATATATATATATATATATATATATACCAAGCGTTGGGTTCACACTCACGTTTTAAGATTTTCTGCTGGGGTGCCGTCCAAAACTGGAGACCTATTAGGAGTCACCAGTACAATACACAGGCAAAGAATGGGAGCACTCACCAGTCTTCATTTAAGCAGAGTTTTAATTTATAATCTCATACCAGACAGAGTAATCGACGTTTCGGTCCTCCTGACAAAGGTCCAAGTGAGGACCGAAACGTCGATTACTCTGTCTGGTATGAGATTATAAATTAAAACTCTGCTTAAATGAAGACTGGTGAGTGCTCCCATTCTTTGCCTGTATATATATATATATATATATATATATATAAAATTACCTCCTTAAAAAGGGAATGACAGTCCAACTCCGCATAAACAGGAAGTAACTGAGACTCCAGGAACTGTATGCATTCCACCTGTGGTTCACGGACCAGAAGTGGTCCGTGGATACAGCTGGGAGACTGTGAGAGATTTCCCAATTAAGGGAGAACATACCCCATTAAGTACCACCACCGAGAGATGCCGTATAAAGACAATGGAACTGTGCAATATGGACAGTTTGATAGAAACAGGACTTCCGGTGCTGATTAATAGGAAAAAAACATGCTTTAGATCATTTTTATATATCTATGGTATTTAACAGACTAATATAAGTTCATGAATGTAATCTCAGCATCTATAGTTCTGTTTTTATTTTCTGTATTATTGACATATTCCCATCACCTTTGACAAGGATACGATTAGCATTTAAGGTATAAATGGCACTTCCTGATCACTCATGTCACACTGCCTTGAAGAAGGGAGAGATCCCCAAAATGTGTTGCAGGTGACAGGAGTGCCATCCTGTACCTAATTGAAGTGGAGGAGAGGGCCTTGGAGACTAATTATTAAGAGCCAATTTCTCCATTTAAATAATTAGTTCTCCGAACTAATTATTCGGAGCCAATTTCTCCAATTTCGCCTGAAAAGAAACCGAATGATTGCTATAAGAAATTAGGTCGCTTAAACCTCTAGAATGAGGGCTGGCGTGAAGGAACATCGCATGACTTAGCCTACCTATGGTGAGACAGGGACATCACATGACTTAGCCTACCTATGGTGAGACAGGGACATCACATGACTTAGCCTGCCTATGGTGTGGCAGGGACATTACATGAATAAGCCTGCCTATGGTGTGGCAGGGGGTGTTTCTGTGTTGGACTTTATTTAAGGGTTTAGTGCTGTGGACCAAAGCCTCTTTGTTTCCAGGCTCATCCGATAGCAGTTTTATGACACAGATATCTGATAAACCTCCACCTTGCTCACTCTTATATTTGTGTGTTAATGATTTTATGAAGATACTGCAGTACTTGTGTTATAAAGAATAACATTATGGAACATAGGGCCTAATTCAGCATAGAACGCTGCTGTGGCAGCGTTCACATGCTGAAGCCCTGTTAAGTGTGCGTACGTGTCGCAGCCGCACTGCGCGTGCGCACACAGGGCCTAATTCAGACATGATCGATAGCAAGCTATTTTGGCACTGCTGAAATCAGATAGTCACTGCCTACAGGGGGAGTGTATTTTGCTGTGCAAGTGTGCGAACGCATGTGTAGCAGAGCTGTACAAACAGATCTTGTGCAGTCTCTGAGTAGCCCAGGACTTACTCAGCTACTGCGATCACATCAGCCTGTCTGGGACCGGAATTGATGTCAGGAACCCTCCCTGTCCATGCAAATGCATGGACACGCCTGCGTTTTTCCAGACACTCCCTGAAAACAGTCAGTTGACACACACAAACTTCCTATCAATCTCCTTGTGATCGCCTGTGTGAACGGATCCGTCGCACAAACCCATCGCTGAGCGGTAATCCGCTTTATACCTGTGCGACGCGCATGCGCATTGCGGTGCATATGCATGCAGAGTTTGGACCTGATCGCCCGCGGTGTGCGAAAACACACAGCAGCAATCAGGTCTGAATTACCCCAAGAGTGAGATCTCGTCAGGCAGAGGTGTTTGCGGGGCAGGAGGGTGCATCACAGCGGCATTAAAGGGGGGGGGGGGTTTGACTTGGCAGTGGGGGGGCGTGGCCCGGACAACGCAGTTGTGTACGGACCGTTTGTGGGGCAGGCCGCAGCGGCTACGTGTGATGCCACGAAACATGGCGGAAGGCAGAGGGCTACCCTAAACATGCGAAAGCATCGCTGCCATGCAATGCTTTTGCATGTTTGCGGGGTGGGGCAGACTTGCCCTGTGTTGGGCGTTCCCTCACATGCCAGGGTAATGGATCGGAGATGTGCTTTTTTTCGCATATCTACGATCCATGCTGAATTAGGCCCCTTATTGAACTGAATTTGGCCCATATTTGTGTCTTTTTATGTCACATACCTTGTATGTGGTGATAAATTTATGAGGTACTGCAGGAATGGATGAAAAATTCTGAGGGAAGTATAATTATTATTTCTTCCTGATCTATAACAATAGCGCAAACATCTGGTCTACTATTTCTTTTCTTGCCTCATTACCTTGGTGATTAGGGGTACACCGTGACCAGAAGGGTGCCGCTGTTGTTCCAGTTCATACATTAGCACCTGTTTTACTTGTATTCATGCTACTATATGTGTCCAGAGCAAATAGGCATACTTTACTGCCACCACTGTACATACAGACATACACCAACTGCACTCCCATATTTGTTTCCATATGGATCTGGTGTATACCTCATATTCATTAACTGTCTACCTGTTTTACATTCCTGCTGCATTAACCATGTGTCCTCCTGTAAACCTGTTCTGACTAGTTAATAAACCATAGACCTGCATACCATGAACCATGTGGACTAACTTCGATCACACACCACTACCACCTACTGTATAACAACTATAGGATCTGCCAATAAATTAGGGACCCAGGCCATGAGGCTCCCAAACCATGAGTGTATACACATTAAAAATGCCAAGAATATTATGCTAACAACCAGTGAACAAACATCATAGCAAGTACAGATGCTTAAGATATTGTAAAGCAGTAAAACATTAAATTAAATATGAATGGTTTGAACAGGTTTGCGAAACAATAAACATGATTCAAATTTGCAGCTGATCATTATCATTTGCCTTTTTTGTTACAATTATAGTCATTGGGGGAGATTCAAATGTTTGAATAGTCAGTTGGGAGTCTGTTTTTTCCTGTCTATTAGATAGGAAAAAACAGACTCCCAACTGACTTTTCAAACATTTGAATCTCCCCCATTGAATCTCTCAAACATGATTTAAATAATATTTTAATTAGAGATGAGCGGGTTCGGTTCTCAGAGAACCGAACCCTACCGGACTTCACCACCCGAACCCAGATCCAAGTCAGGCTCGGGTTTTCCCACCTGACTCGGAAACCAGAACGAGGCAAAACGTCATCATCCCATTGTCGGATTCTCATGGGGTTTGGATTCCATATAAGGTCTGCCATTTTCACTCCGGCATTGGAGAATGTAGAGAGAGGACGTGTCTCCGTCCTCAGTGTCCGTGTCTTGTGCTGCATCTGTCCAGTCACAGTGGTTGTGTCCTCTGCTGCTATATGTCCAGTGGTGCTGTATAAGTCCCTTACAGTGTTGCTGTGTTGTGCTGCATCAGTTCAGTGGTGGTGTATCGTGCTGCATCAGTCCAGTCCCAGTGGTGGTGTCCTCTGCTGCCATATGTCCAGTGTTGCTGTATAATAAGTCCCTTACAGTGTTGCTGTGTTGTCCTGCATCAGACCAGTGGTACTGTCCTGTGCATCAGTCAGTCCAGTGACCAGTCACAGTGGTGTTCTCTGCTGCCATATGTCCAGTGCTGCTGTATAAGTCCAGTCCATTGCAGTGGTGCTGTGTTGTCCTACATCAGTCCAGTGGTGGTGTCCATGTGCTGCCGTATATGTCCAGTGGTACTGCCGTATATGTCCAGTGATCCTGCCGTATATGTCCATTGAAACTGTTGTATATGTCCAGCGGTACTGCCGTATAAATCCAGTGATCCTGCCGTCTAATTCCAGTGATCCTGCCGTATAATTCCAGTGATACTGCCGTATAAGTCCAGTGATCCTGCCGTATATGTCCATTGATACTGACGTATATGTCCATTGATGCTGCCGTATATGTCCAGTGATCCTGCCGTATACGTCCATTGATACTGCCGTATATGTCCATTGATACTGCCGTATATGTCCAGCGGAACTGCCGTATTTGTCCAGCGGTACTGCCGTATAAATCCAGTGATCCTGCCGTATAATTACAGTGATCCTGCCATATAATTACAGTGATCCTGACATATAAATCCAGTGATCCTGCCGTATAAGTAAAGTGATCCTGCTGTATAATTTCAGTGATCCTGCCGTATAATTCCAGTGGTACTGGCGTATAAATCCAGTGATCCTGCCGTATAATTCCAGTGATCCTGCCGTATAATTCCAGTGATACTGCCGTATAAGTCCAGTGATCCTGCCGTATATGTCCATTGATACTGACGTATATGTCCATTGATACTGCCGTATATGTCCAGTGATCCTGCCGTATACGTCCATTGATACTGCCGTATATGTCCATTGATACTGCCGTATATGTCCAGCGGTACTGCCGTATAAATCCAGTGATCCTGCCGTATAATTACAGTGATCCTGCCATATAATTACAGTGATCCTGACATATAAATCCAGTGATCCTGCCGTATAAGTAAAGTGATCCTGCTGTATACTTTCAGTGATCCTGCCGTATAATTCCAGTGGTACTGGCGTATAAATCCAGTGATCCTGCCGTATAATTCCAGTGGTACTGGCGTATAAGTCCAGTGATCCTGCCGTATAATTACAGTGGTACTGGCGTATAAGTCCAGTCAAGTGATACTGCCGTATAATTCCAGTGATCCTGTCGTATAAGTCCAGTGATCCTGCCGTATAATTAAAGTGATCCTGCTGTATAATTACAGTGATCCTGCCGTATAAGTCCAGTGATACTGCCGTATATGTCCATTGATATTGCCGTATATGTCCAGCGGTACTGCCGTATAAATCCAGTGATCCTGCCGTATAATTATTCCAGTGATCCTGACATATAATTCCAGTGGTACTGGTGTATAAGTCCAGTGATCCTGCCGTATAATTACAGTGGTACTGGCGTATAAGTCCAGTCCAGAGATACTGCTGTATATATATATATATATATATATATACATACCCTGTTGCAAAACGCATTACTGAGGCCATAACAACTATGTTGGTGTCAGACGCGCGTCCGGTATCTGCTATTAGTGCAGTGGGACTGCAGTGCCAACCCTAGATGGGCCAGATGTTTGTGCCGCACACTTGTGTCGCTTAGCTTAGTCATACAGCTACCTCACTGGAATAAAGAGAATTTGAAAGCGCTGACACTCTGTATATATATATATATATGAAATATATTTTTATTTTAACTTCAATTTTTAATACCAAAAGTAAAATTCAAAAAGGTATAAAATCAGCAGAACAATTAAAAACACATTCTTTTATCCATAGATTTTACTATATAAACCATATACATGACCCTCTTTTCTGGTCCCAAGAGACTGTTGCCAGATATTTATTATCTTGTTTTAAACACAATTGTATCGAATCAGTCTCTGTGGAGCAGAAAAGCTTATCACTCCCTTTTCAACCTGCAACACAATATTTTGCTAACTACAGTATGTAGCTATATATACTAAAAAATACACATTAGAAATTTCCAGTTATTCTTGTTGTGACACCAGATCACTTTTAAAATAACATTGCAATGTCCATATTATGAGGTTTTGCGTGGTATAAAGGTTAGTTTACCATTCTAGCACCAGATTTAATTAGCAGAGTCAGCTGAAGCACATTGGAGTATTTTACTCAAAAGATGAGTTTTAACAGCATATACGTTGCTAGGATCTTTCAATTTATATCCCGGCGCAGGAACAGTTAGTTGCACATTTAGTGCTTACACATGGCCATGTATATATAATGTTTTATGCATTAATTTTACCCCTCTCAGTGTCTGTGGAGAATTTACACTGGTCGATAGGGCTCCCGGCTCTGGTAGCTAAATTCCGTTTTATCGAGCCAAATCTGGAGGTCCAAATCCAGTTTCACATTAGTTTGCAGGGGCTTGCAAGGATAGCAGTTCTGTGTGTCTGCTGATACTGCTTAAAACACGTTTCTCTGCCTCACATCACCATCGGAGGCTTCCTCATTGCCCTCTTTTACTTCTTGGGATGATGTGCTGTTTGGGTACTATTTTTTTTAAGTGTCCTCCTGTCTGACACTGCAATGCCACTCCTAGATGGACCAATTGTTTCTGTCGCTAAGCTTAGTTATACAGCTACCTCATTGCACCTCTTTTACATCTTTGCATGATGTGTTGTTTCTGGTCTTTTTTATATCTGCCCTTCTGTCTGACACTGCAGTGCCACTCCAAGATGGGCCAGTTGTTTGTGCCGCACACTTGTGTCGCTTAGCTTAGTCATACAGCAACCTTGATGCACCTCTTTTTCATCTTTGCATCATGTGCTGTTTGGGGCATGGTTTTTTAAAGTGCCATCCTGTCTGACACTGCCATAAAAGTCCAGGGGTACTGCTGTATTAGTCCAGGGCTACTGCCGTATAAGTCCACCAATTGCAGAATTTTTGAAAAATGACGGGCGTGCAGGAGATGCTGTCAATGGACTGAAAAATTGTGTGCCATCTTCGACATTCAGCCACTGCATGACACTACTAGATGGGCCAGGTGGTTGTGTCGCTTAGCTTAGTCATACAGCAACCTCGGTGTACTTCTTTTTCTTTTTGCATCATGTGCTGTTTCGGACCTATTTTTTAAATCTGCCATCCTGTCTGCAACTGCAGTGCTACTCCTAGATGGACCGGATGTTTGTGCCACATACTTGTGTTGCTTAGCTTAGTCATACAGCAACCTCGGTGCACTTCATTTTCTTCTTTGCATCATGTGCTGTTTGGGGCCTATTTTTAAATCTGCCATCCTGTCTGACACTGCAGTGCCACTCCTAAATGGACCAGATGTTTGTGCCACACACTTTTGTCGCTTAGCTTAGTCATACAGCAACCTCGGTGCACCTCTTTTTCTTCTTTGCCTTGTGTGCTGTTTGGGACCTATTTTTTAAATATGCCATCCTGTCTGCCACTGCAGTGCCACTCCTGTATGGGCCAGGTGTTTGTGCCACACACTTGTGTCGCATAGCTTAGTCATACAGCCACCTCAGTGCAACCTTTTGGCCGAAAAACAATATTGTGAGGTGTGAGGTGTTCAGAATAGACTGGAAATGAGTGGAAATTAATGTTATTGAGGTTAATAATACCATAGGATCAAAATGACCACTAAATTCTGTGATTTTAGCTGTTCTTATGTTTTTTTCAAATATCATCCAGATCCAAAACCAAAACCAAAACACGAAATGGTGGTTTTGTCAAAACCAACCCAAAACCAAAACACGAGCGGGGTATTAGAACCAAAACCAAAACACAAAACACGAAAAGTGCTTGCCGCACATCTCTAAATTTAATATATATATTTTTTTAAATACCCAGTTAAACACCAAAAACTGTTGTGTTCAAAATTCACCATTTCTCATTGCTTATTTCCACTTGAGCTTGTCTGCAATGAAAAACTGACTAAATATATCAAATCTATCGTGAAAATTTTCGAATGGGTTCAGAAAGGTGAGAACTGGTTGAGCCATGTGCAAACCAAAGGATACTGTAGCTGCACATACGTATGGGGGGGGGGGATTATTCTTATTGGTGGCCAATCATTGTAAGTTTGAGCACATACTGTACATTATAGAGCTTGGACATATTTAGTGACCATTCTTTAATTGAGAATTTTCCAGCATGTTAGTGCATTGAGTCATCACTGGCTGTTATAGTATGCATTGTAATGTCACACAACTGGAAGCAGGAACAAGTGGATGGCTAAAGGTAATCATAAAAGTGGCTAACTGCCTTTGCTAAATACTGCTAACAAAGTTAGATAGGGTGACCTGATGATTTAATTTATCATGAAAAACAATAATTTCTCTATGTTCTCGTGTATTTTTTTCTGATGAATCCTAAACCTTTCAGAATACAGTAACCTGATGTAAAGAGTTTATATTACCATATTTTGCGGTCCACATGCAGAGGTTCTTTGGGTAACACAGGAACTCCTTTGTAGTAGCAAGGGCAGTCTTGCTTCTTCACACACAAACCCCAATCATTTACATAGGTTCCTTCTGGGCATACACAACCATCAACTGGAGAGAACGTAATGTTACATGTAGAGTCTGGCTCAGCCAGTGAACGGCAGGTGGGTATGCAGGTAGTCACTGTATAACGGTACTCAAAGGATGGGGGACAGTAGCTCAAGAAATTTCCTTTGAGGGGAAAAAAATGTTCATTATCGAGCAAATCACAATATTGAGCCAATTTTCTCTATAAAACACAAATACTGGAGACAAAAAGTTTATGTACTAAGAATAAAACCTCCATATACTGTATGTGAGATTCATGCAGTCCAAACTTTAAGCCACTAACATCTGCAGATGTTTGTGTCATTTAAAAAAATGACATATCTGGATCCTATGACAATTTTGTTATTCTGTATATTGTAAAGAATTATATTTCTGAAATACTCTATTTATTAATAATTTACATACATACCACAATGATCATATTCTTTTTCAGCACGATATTCATACCAAATTTGTAATTTTTCCCTTTACTGTCATGTACATAGTAACATAGTAACATAGTTAATGAGGTTGAAAAGTGGCAAAATGCCCTTCGGGTTCAACCTGTATTCTGTATTTAGCCGAGTTCATTATAATGTCCCTGTTGAAGTAATGTTTTATGTCTAGTTAACAACTACAGTATAAATCATGTTCCTCCCAGATTATCAATGTCAATATTTTAAATGCTATAACCTTGGATGTCTTTTTCAGTCAGAAATTTATCAGATTCATTTTTATATGCATATACAATTACAGAGTCCACCATTTACCACGTTCACTGGCAGGGAATTCCAAATCCTTATTGCCCTAACAGTGAAGAACCCTTTCCTACATTGCGTACAGAGTTTTCTCTCCTCTAGCCTCAGCGAGTGCCCTTGTGTCCTATACAGTTATTTTAATAAACAATTCCTCTGATAACTCTTTGTAATGTCCCTTTACATATTTGAAGATATTAATAATGTCTCCTTTTAGACGTCTCTTTTCCAGTGTATACATATTCAACCTAGTAAGCCTTTCCTCGTAATCCAGTCCCTCTAGCCCTTTAATCAATTTAGTAGCATGCCTTTGAACCCTTTCGAGTTCACAGATCATTTTTATAATGTGGTGCCCAAAACTGAACACAATATTCCAGATGCGGATGTACCAATGATTTGTACAGCGGCAGGATTACAGTCTCATCCCTTGTCTCAATTCCCTGTTTTATGCACGCTAGTACCTTACTTGCCTACTTTGCTGCACTTTGACATTGTATATGATTATTAAGCCTATTATCAATACCCCCAAATCTTTTTCCAATACTGATACCCCTAGATTTTCCCCATTTAATATATACGATGCAAGTTTGTTTTTAGTCCCGAAACGCATAACCTTGCATTTTTCTATATTGAACCTCATTCTCCATTTAGACACCCAGATTTCAAGTTTAGATAAGTCATTCTGTAGAGACTCCACGACTATTTCCGAATTAATTACCCTACACAGTTTAGTATCATCTGCAAAGAATTAAACTGTGCTTTCCAGGTCTATTTCTAGGTCATTGATAAATATGTTGAACAGTAGTGGGCAGAGTACAGACCCTTGTGGTATTCTGCTGATTACTGGGGTCCAGCTGGAGGACATCCCATTGACCACAACTCGCTGTACCCTTTTATCCAGCCAGTTACTTATCCATGTACAAACAGATTTGCCTAGGCCAAGCTCCTTTAATTTGATGATCAGTCTCCTGTGAGGCGCTATATCGAAGGCTTTTGCAAAATCTAAGTAGACCACATCCACTGCTTTTCCCGGGTCAAGATTGTCGCTCACTTCCTCATAGAAGCTAACTAAGTTAGTTTGACATGATCTGTCCCTCACAAACCCATGCTGGTTCTTGCTAATAATCTTAGCGATCTGCAGATACTCCTGTACGCTATCACTTAAAATTCCTTCCAATATTTTCTCCACTATAGATGTCAAACTAACTGGTCTGTAGTTACCCGGATGATTTTTAGATCCCTTTTTAAATAATGGCACTACCTCAGCTATACGCCAGTCCTTTGGTACCATGCCTGATCTAATTGAACTATTGAAAATCAAGTATAGGGGTCTTGCTAGTTGTGACCTAAGCTCCATAAGTAACCTTGGGTGAAGTCCATCTGGACCAGGTTATTTATTAATCTTAATTTTGCTTAGTCTCTCCGGGACTACTTCTTCACTTAAACAAGTATCTAGCCATGAATCATTGCTGTCACTATTGTTATGCACTACTCCCACAGTCAGTACTTCTCTGATAAACACTGATGAAAAAAATGTGTTCAGTATTTCTGCTTTTTTTTCCATCATCATTTATCAATACTCCAAATTCATCTTTTATTAGACCTACATTCTCCTTTTTTAACCTGTAACTGTTTATGTATTAAAAAAACTTTTTAGGATTGGTTTTACTCTCAATAGCGAACTGCTTTTCATTTTCTATTTTAGCTGCTCTTATTGTCATACTGAGCCTTTGATGCTAACAGTTCTAATCCCTCATTTTACCTGCTAGGCTTCTTGCGCTTGCAAGCAAACATTTTAGTTTAGTGTTTCCCTTGTCCGTTTGTTTTTTTAAGGGTATCCTGTCATTGTTTACCAGTGCCCTCCTAAAGTTACTCTTACTGACAGTTCTTCTCCTCCCTCCCTCTCCACCTCCATCATACTTACTATTCTATTTGATCAACCCATTTAGTCCTTCTAAACTCTCCACCCCGACATAAGTATTTTCCCTTATGCTCCTTACATCATTTTCTATATGCTGTAATGATGACCCACAATTGTTGTTAGTTAATGTTTTGGCAATACCTTTATTAATACCCTTTTTAGTACCCAGGTAAATACCCTAGCTGGCTGCTCTTTCCCTCTCCCCTTCTCCACCCCCATTACCACCATCCTTACTATTCTCACTGCATGTGTACATTGTACACATGATGCACTATGGGGGCTATTCAGAGTTGGTGGCAGATTTTGCTGTGCTGTGGGCTGCCTCAGCACAGGGCAAGACCACACAGCATGGGAAGGGCCATGCAGCAATTCTATCACACCCCATAAGGATGTGATTTTATTGAATAGAGGTTGACCCCTGGTTGCATAGGCAGGGGCATCGCCACCATGTCTCCACATGCAGAAAACTCAGGCGTATTCAGCCAGTCCCAAAAATGAAATGCCTGCATTTCCCAATTCCCCCCATCCCCATTTCTGCGTCGCCACCCCTGGACATCCACTATCTGTCAGTCACCATGCAATCACATCCTTCCCAGATGCGATCACATGGTGAAGGGTCGCACATGCGCACTATGGCTGCTGCGTGTGTGCAGACTCTCTGAATGTGAGCACAGTGGCTGCGTTTAACTCTGAATTAGGCCCTACCAGGCTGGATTAAGGTCCACATGGGCCAGGGGCTGAAAATGATATAGGGCCTATTGTGAGGTGTTGAGGAGGTGTGGCTAATGTTGTTTGGGTGTGTCCAGTGGCATATGGGCATGTACATTCCTTACATTATAAGCCCAAACGTCTCCCAAAACACGTAAAAGTAGAAAAACAGCATCCCTTTGTGAGGAAATTAGAAACATACTTTTAAATCTTATGATTTAGGGCAGCCATGTGACCAGCTGGGCAGTTAATCAACATCATGCTATCATGGTGATGGGCCTATTTTTATCTGGGTCCTGGCGCTGTAGCTCCATCCGCCCCATTGTTAATCTGGTCCTGGGTCACTCGGCTGCTTGGGTTTGGGGTGTCCAGTGCCCAAGATTTACTGTGACTTAACCGATTAATGAGGTCATCTGGACGCGGTGGGCAAACCGTTATTTATGGCCATAACTATGCAAAAAACCTCACTCAAAATGCTAAATTTTATTGCAATGATTATTATTAATCAATTGGTAGCGTTTGAATTGTGCACCTGCAACCTTGTCTTTGTATGAAGCACTGAAAGGTCTCCTCAGGGTTGCACCTCTCATTACCGGTGTGCAACCCAGGATCCTTCCCTGTATACACCCAACAGAGTTTTGACTTACTGCAAATAACTTCTCTCCATTCAGGTATCAATATACCCACAGCAGCGCAGGCCCACACATACGAGGACATGGCAGCACATAGACAGTCCTCTGCTCTTTTACATGAACAAGTATCAAAGAGGCAGTTCTAAGAGAGAAAACAAATTGTAAACACTAAAATTAATATTTTTATATATGATAGGTGTGCAACATGGTTAATACAGTATTTCATGTAAAGTCAGACAACCCTATGAACCCATACTTAGCAGATCTTAACCATTTGACTTTTCCACCAAATTCTAGCAACCTTTTGCACCAAAGTAATGTTCTATTTAAAAACTTTGCCCAGTTGTGTGATGTTTTGTGCTTTGGTTTCCTCCACAACCCATAAATACACTAGTAGGTTTATTATACTTGCATCTAAGGAAATTTAGGGGCCCATTTATCTACGAGTGATAAAATATGTTATGAATGATACAACTTGATGTGTGTGATTAATGGTGCTCCAGCCAATCAGCACCCAACTATAATTTTTCAAACACATGACATGAGCTGATTGGCTGGAGCACCATTTATCATATGCAACAAGTTTTATCATTCACGAGTTGTGTCACTTGTTGATAAATGAGCCCCATAGACAGTTAACTCCAATGAAGCACGAAATGATATGAATATATAGTCTATGGGCCTAATTTAGACCTGATCGCTGTGTTGCTAATTTTGCTGTCCTGCGTTCAGATAGTCGCTGCCCAAGAGGAGTGTAAATTCGCCCATGCAAGTGTGCGATCACATGTATATGCCATGCTACAGAACTCCCTCAGTCAGTGGGCAGCTGCAAATTCGTTTGCACCACACTCACCATCGAATGATTTTACCACCATCTGCAGTCTGTGTGCAGCCTAGGACTTACTCCCGCAGTGCGATGAGAACAGGCTGATTGGGTCTGGTGTAGTGATGAGCAGGTTCGGTTTCTCGGAAACCGAACCCCCCCGAACTTGACCCTTTTTACACGGGTCCGAGCTATACTCGGATTTTCCCGTATGGCTCCGGTAAATCATCCCGCTGTCGGATTCTCACGAGATTCGGATTCTATATAAGCAGCCGCGCGTCGCCGCCATTTTCACTCGTGCATTGGAAATGTTAGGGAGAGGACGTGGCTGGCGTCCTCTCCGTTTATGTTGATGCATTGCAAATATTTTGTGCTTGTTTATTACTTAATTGTGGGGACTGGAGAGCAGCTGTATATAGGAGGAGTACAGTGCAGAGTTTTGCTGACAGTGACCACCAGTAATACGTTGTCTGCCTGAAAAACACTCCATATCTGTGCTCAGTGTGCTGCTTTATTGTGGGGACTGGGGACCACCAGTATAATATTATATAGGAGGAGTACAGTGCAGAGTTTTGCTGACCAGTGACCACCAGTATACTATATATAGCAGTACGGTACGGAAGGCCACTGCTGTACCTACCTCTGTGTCGTCATTAAGTATACTATCCATCCAGATTCTATACCTGTGGTGCATTTCAGTTGTGCAGTTTGCTGACACAGTGACCACCAGTATATATATATATATAAATTTAGGGGCCCATTTATCTACGAGTGATAAAATATGTTATGAATGATACAACTTGATGTGTGTGATTAATGGTGCTCCAGCCAATCAGCACCCAACTATAATTTTTCAAACACATGACATGAGCTGATTGGCTGGAGCACCATTTATCATATGCAACAAGTTTTATCATTCACGAGTTGTGTCACTTGTTGATAAATGAGCCCCATAGACAGTTAACTCCAATGAAGCATGAAATGATATGAATATATAGTCTATGGGCCTAATTTAGACCTGATCGCTGTGTTGCTAATTTTGCTGTCCTGCGTTCAGATAGTCGCTGCCCAAGAGGAGTGTAAATTCGCCCATGCAAGTGTGCGATCACATGTATATGCCATGCTACAGAACTCCCTCAGTCAGTGGGCAGCTGCAAATTCGTTTGCACCACACTCACCATCGAATGATTTTACCACCATCTGCAGTCTGTGTGCAGCCTAGGACTTACTCCCGCAGTGCGATGAGAACAGGCTGATTGGGTCTGGTGTAGTGATGAGCAGGTTCGGTTTCTCGGAAACCGAACCCCCCCGAACTTGACCCTTTTTACACGGGTCCGAGCTATACTCGGATTTTCCCGTATGGCTCCGGTAAATCATCCCGCTGTCGGATTCTCACGAGATTCGGATTCTATATAAGCAGCCGCGCGTCGCCGCCATTTTCACTCGTGCATTGGAAATGTTAGGGAGAGGACGTGGCTGGCGTCCTCTCCGTTTATGTTGATGCATTGCAAATATTTTGTGCTTGTTTATTACTTAATTGTGGGGACTGGAGAGCAGCTTTATATAGGAGGAGTACAGTGCAGAGTTTTGCTGACAGTGACCACCAGTAATACGTTGTCTGCCTGAAAAACACTCCATATCTGTGCTCAGTGTGCTGCATATATCTGTGCTCACACTGCTTAATTGTGGGGACTGGGGAGCAGCTGTATTATATAGCAGGAGTACAGTGCAGAGTTTTGCTGACAGTGACCACCAGTATACGTTGTCTGCCTGAAAAACACTCCATATCTGTGCTCAGTGTGCTGCTTTATTGTGGGGACTGGGGACCACCAGTATAATATTATATAGGAGGAGTACAGTGCAGAGTTTTGCTGACCAGTGACCACCAGTATACTATATATAGCAGTACGGTACGGAAGGCCACTGCTGTACCTACCTCTGTGTCGTCATTAAGTATACTATCCATCCAGATTCTATACCTGTGGTGCATTTCAGTTGTGCAGTTTGCTGACACAGTGACCACCAGTATATATAGCAGTACGGTACGGAAGGCCACTGCTGTACCTACCTCTGTGTCGTCATTAAGTATACTATCCATCTACATTCTATACCTGTGGTGCATTTTAGTTTTGCAGTTTGCTGACACAGTGACCACCAGTATACTATATATAGCAGTACGGTACGGAAGGCCACTGCTGTACCTACCTCTGTGTCGTCTTTAAGTATACTATCCATCTACATTCTATACCTGTGGTGCATTTTAGTTTTGCAGTTTGCTGACACAGTGACCACCAGTATACTATATATAGCAGTACGGTACGGAAGGCCACTGTTGTACCTACCTCTGTGTCGTCATTAAGTATACTATCCATCTACATTCTATACCTGTGGTGCATTTTAGTTTTGAAGTTTGCTGACACAGTGACCACCAGTATACTATATATAGCAGTACGGTACGGAAGGCCACTGCTGTACCTACCTCTGTGTCATCATTAAGTATACTATCCATCTACATTCAATACCTGTGGTGCATTTTAGTTTTGCAGTTTGCTGACACAGTGACCACCAGTATACTATATATAGCAGTACGGTACAGAAGGCCACTGCTGTACCTACCTCTGTGTCATCATTAAGTATACTATCCATCTACATTCTATACCTGTGGTGCATTTTAGTTTTGCAGTTTGCTGACACAGTGACCACCAGTATACTATATATTGCAGTACGGTACGGAAGGCCACTGCTGTACCTACCTCTGTGTTGTCATTAAGTATACTATCCATCTACATTCTATACCTGTGGTGCATTTTAGTTTTGCAGTTTGCTGACACAGTGACCACCAGTATATATAGCAGTACAGTACGGAAGGCCACTGCTGTACCTACCTCTGTGTCGTAATTAATTATACTATCCATCTACATTCAATACCTGTGGTGCATTTTAGTTTTGCAGTTTGCTGACACAGTGACCACCAGTATATATACCAGTACGGTATGGAAGGCCACTGCTGTACCTACCTCTGTGTCGTCATTAAGTATACTATCCATCTACATTCTATACCTGTGGTGCATTTTAGTATTGCAGTTTGCTGATACAGTGACCACCAGTATACTATATATAGCAGTACGGTACGGAAGGCCACTGCTGTACCTACCTCTGTGTCGTCAAGTATACTATCCATCCATACCTGTGGTGCATTTCAGTTTTGCACAGTTTGCTGACCACCAGTATATAATATATAGCATTACGGTACAGTAGGCCACTGCTCTACCTACCTCTGTGTCGTCAAGTATACTAGCTTAGTCACACAGCGACCTTGGTGCGCCTCTTTTTTTCTTTGCATCATGTGCTGTTTGGGGAAAAAAAATTTGAAGTGCCATCCTGCCTGACACTGCAGTGTCACTCCTAGATGGGCCAGGTGTTTGTGTCGGCCACTTGTGTCGCTTAGCTTAGTCACACAGGGACCTTGGTGCGCCTCTTTTTTTCTTTGCATCATGTGCTGTTTGGGGACAATTTTTTTTGAAGTGCCATCCTGCCTGACACTGCAGTGCCACTCCTAGATGGGCCAGGTGTTTGTGTCGGCCACTTGTGTCGCTTAGCTTAGTCACACAGCGACCTTGGTGCGCCTCTTTTTTTCTTTGCATCATGTGCTGTTTGGGGACTATTTTTTTGAAGTGCCATCCTGTCTGACACTGCAGTGCCACTCCTAGATGGGCCAGGTGTTTGTGTCGGCCACTTGTGTCGCTTAGCTTAGTCACACAGCGACCTTGGTGCGTCTCTTTTTTTCTTTGCATCATGTGCTGTTTGGGGACAATTTTTTTGAAGTGTCATCCTGCCTGACACTGCAGTGCCACTCCTAGATGGGCCTGGTGTTTGTGTCGGCCACTTGTGTCGCTTAGCTTAGTCACACAGCGACCTTGGTGCGCCTCTTTTTTTCTTTGCATCATGTGCTGTTTGGGGACTATTTTTTTGAAGTGCCATCCTGTCTGACACTGCAGTGCCACTCCTAGATGGGCCAGGTGTTTGTGTCGGCCACTTGTGTCGCTTATCTTAGTCACACAGCGACCTTGGTGCGCCTCTTTTTTTCTTTGCATCATGTGCTGTTTGGGGACAATTTTTTTGAAGTGCCATCCTGCCTGACACTGCAGTGCCACTCCTAGATGGGCCAGGTGTTTGTGTCGGCCACTTGTGTCGCTTAGCTTAGTCACACAGCGACCTTGGTGCGCCTCTTTTTTTCTTTGCATCATTTGCTGTTTGGGGACTATTTTTTTGAAGTGCCATTCTGCCTGACACTGCAGTGCCACTCCTAGATGGGCCAGGTGTTTGTGTCGGCCACTTGTGTCGCTTAGCTTAGCCATCCAGCGACCCCCAAATTCTATGATTTAAGCTGTTTTTTAGGGTTTTTTGAAAAAAACACCCAAATCCAAACCACACCCGAATCCGACAAAAAATTTTCGGTGAGGTTTTGCCAAAACGCGTCCGAATCCAAAACACGGCCGCGGAACCGAATCCAAAACCAAAACACAAAACCCGAAAAATGTCCGGTGCACATCACTAGTCTGGTGCTGACGTCAGACACCCTCCCTGAAAACGCTTGGGTACGCCTGCGTTTTTTCTGACACTCCCATAAAACGGTCAGTTACCATCCACAAACGGCCTCTTCCTGTCAATCAGCTTGCGAATGGCTGTGCGATTTAAATTTTTGCACCAGCCTGTCACTGTTTGGCAATGCCTGTTCTTGTTTGGTGACGTGTGTGTGCATTGTGGTGCATACGCATGCGCAGTCCATCGATAATCGCTCGCTGTGTGAAAATGCACGGCAGCGATCAGGTCTGAATCGGGCCCTATGTACAGTGCTGTGTAACTTTATGCCAATTTATAAATATATTTAAATAGCTGAAATCATTCTTACTGTTGGTACGCATATATCTATCATTTTTAAGGATTGAATGCACACGGAAGTCGCAGAGTTCTACTACTTTCTGAATATTTAAATAAATTATGACAGTACGGTTCTGCAGAAATCCGAATCCACACAAATTTTGCATATCCGGAGCAAACCAAACCTGGTCCAGATCAAGGCCATTTCTTGGAGCGGGCGAGCCGTACAACCGCACGAGACGCCCACCGCGGCACTAACTGTGGCTCCCTGCTTCTCCCTCCTCCGTCTCCCCGAGTACTCCGCTCAGTGGGGCGGAGTTTCGCGGAATGACGCGGTTGCGTCATGATGTCACGACGCAACCGCGTCATTCCGCAAAACTCCACCCCCCGAGCGGAGTACAGAGGAGGAGGGGGAACCAAGTTAGGAAGAGGGAGAGGCGGCCAGCGCGAGGAGCGACTGGTGAGGTGGCCCGAAGAGCGGGAATCACCTCTTGTAAGTATACCCTCCCTCCCTCTCTCTGTCTCTCTGTCTCTCTCTCTCTCTCTCTCGGAGTGCCATAATGTGTAAAATGGGGACACCTGCCATAATGTGTAAAATGGGGACACTTGCCATAATGTGTAAAATAGGGACACTCGCCATAATGTGTAAAATGGGGACACCTGCCATAATGTGTAAAATGGGGACACCTGCCATAATATGGAAAATGGGGACACCTGCCATAATGTGTAAAATGGGGACACTTGCCATAATGTGTAAAATGGCGACACTTGCCTGCCGTAATGTGTAAAATGGGGACACCCGCCGTAATGTGTAAAAAAAGAACTCTTGCCTGCCGTAATGTGTGAAATGGGGACTCTTGCCTGCCGTAATGTATAAAATGGGGACACTTGCCTGCCTAATGTGTAAAATGGGGACACCTGCCGTAATGTGTAAAAAGGGGACTCTTGCCTGCTGTAATGTATGAAATGGGGACTCTTGCCTGCGGTACTGTGTAAAATGGGGACTCTTACCTGCCGTACTGTGTAAAATGGGGACTCTTGCCTGCCGTAATGTGTGAAATGGGGACTCTTGCCTGCCGTAATGTATAAAATGGGCACTCTTGCCTGCCATAATGTGGAAAATGGGGACACTTGCCTGCCGTAATGTGGGGATCTAATGTATCAAGGGCATTGCAGTGTGTGGTATAATATGGTGCAGGGGGCATTACTGTGTGGGGCTTAATATGGTAGAATTTTTTTTCCCTATGGTGGCCGTGATCTGTTGGAGCAGGGTCAAAAACTGGATTGTGAGGTAGACTTTTCACACGACACGCCCATTTTAATGAGGCCACACCCATTTGGATGAGGCCACACCCCATCACCGGGAGCACGCGTGCCTACAGTGCGTGCAGGGTATTTTTAAAAATCTAGCTGGGGGCGCATATTTTTTAATGTCATGGGGGGGC
This sequence comes from Pseudophryne corroboree, assembly GCF_028390025.1. Lineage (NCBI taxonomy): Eukaryota > Metazoa > Chordata > Amphibia > Anura > Myobatrachidae > Pseudophryne > Pseudophryne corroboree. The sequence continues at coordinate 113,619,930 of NC_086454.1, read as the reverse complement.
GCATTTTTATATCTCGCACTGGGAGCCAAGTTGGCTAGAAACAGGCCTGGTCCAGATGTCCTGAGGAGATCTGATTCCCAGTTCGGTTCTTCCAGCTGTTCAGTATTCGCCTTTTAAATCCAAATTTTGGGTTTTACATTATTATAGCTGTTTTTTATTTTTTTTATTTTTATCAATGATTAGAATTTTTTTTAACCAAAACCAAAACAAAGAGATTTGCAAATATTATTATTATTAATAATAATAATAATAATAATAATAATAAAAAACTAGAAGCAACTCATTGAGTTGCACTCCCAATAGCATTCTATTTATTACCAGCTATATTTATCTGCCAGGGAGTGTTTCTATATAATAGGTAAACATGGGATATATTTTTACAGTATTTGCTAAACAACAACCCTTTTCAGTATATTTTGAACATGAAACAAAAAATAAATTCAGCAAATTTGAACTTATATATTGCATGTAAAGGTGACAAAGATTTATATATATCCAGTTTGGCTGCAAGAAATATAATATTATTTCATCTTGATCTATATCTATATAATAAAAATGTCATTTTTGTTTGTCTTTTCTTTCTGGCATCTCGTAAAAATTACTGAATGAATTTGGATGGTGTTTTCACTATTGTATAGCTTAGTTAACTAGAAAGAAACTGAGGTACAGTATGTATAATCTCAATATGATATCAGGGAGAGGAGCAATAAAGATAAAACCAGATGCTTGACACTCTGAGTGTGCAGTGTGTTGGCTCCTCAAGTCCAAAATGACTATGGGGTGTATTCAATTAGAGTCGGAAACTGCCATCTTGTCGTAAAGATGGCAGTTTCCAACTGGAAATGGTCGCAAGGGGTTCCGACCTATTCAATCCGGGCTCAGTTTTTCCGACAAGTTGGGAAATCCTACTTGTCGGAATGCTGTCGGAATACACGCGGATCAGCAGCTTCAACCGCCGAGCCGCGTGTATTGTCAGAAGCTGTGTTTTGATTGCTCAAATGAATAAGATTTGCAGTTCTTGAACAATAATCGGTAGATAAAATAAAATTAAATAAAATAAAAGGTATAAATAAAATAAAAGGTAGACAGGGCTCTAGCTGTGAAAAACCCTTTATTCTCAGAGAACCAAACCCCCCCAGACTTCACGTCACGAGCCTGGATCCGAGTCAGGCTCTGGTTTTCCCGCCTTATTCGGAAACCAGAACGAGGCAAAATGTCATTATCCCGCTGTCGGATTCTCGCGGGGTTTGGATTCCATATAAGGAGCCACGCGTCCCCGCAATTTTCACTCTGGCATTGGAGAGTGTAGAGAGAGGACGTGTCTCCGTCCTCAGTGTCCTCAGTTGTAGTGTCTTGTGCTTCATCAGTCCAGTCACAGTGGTTGCGTCCTCTGCTGCCATATGTCCAGTGCTGCTGTATAAGTTCAGTCCAGTGGTCTGTGTTGTGCTGCATCAGTCCAGTGGTGGTGTATTGTGCTGCATCAGTCCAGTCACAGTGGTGGTGTCCTCTGCTGCCATATGTCCAGTACTGCTGTATAAATCCAGTCCAGTGGTGCTGTGTTCTGCTGCATCAGTCCAGTGGTGGTGTGTTGTGCTGCATCAGTCCAGTCACAGTGGTGGTGTCCTCTGCTGCCATATGTCCAGTGCTGCTGCATAAGTCCAGTCCATTGAAGTGGTGTGGTGTTGTCCAGCATCAGTCCAGTGGTGGTGTGTTGTGCTGCTGTATATGTCCAGTGGTACTGCCATATATGTCCATTGATACTTCCGTATATGTCCATTGATACTGCTGTATACTGTATGTCCAGCGGTATACAGGAGACCACAAATAGGTTGAACTCGATGGACAATTGTCTTTTTTCAACCTTAGTTACTATGTTACTATGAATAAATCCAGTGATCCTGCTGTATAATTCCAGTGATCCTGCCATATAATTCCAGTGGTACTGGTGTATAAATCCAGTGATCCTGACGTATAATTCCAGTGGTACTGGCGTATAAGTCCAGTCCAGTGATACTGCCGTATATGTCCATTGATACTGGCGTATATGTCCAGCGGTACTGCTGTATAAATCCAGTGATCCTGCCGTATAATTCCAGTGATACAGCTGTATAATTCCAGTGGTACTGGCATATAAATCCAGTGATACTGCTGTATAATTCCAGTGGCACTGGCGTATAAGTCCAGTCCAGTGATACTGACGTATATATGTCCAGTGATACTGCCTTATATGTCCAGCGGTACTGCCGTATAAATCCAGTGATCCTGCTGTATAATTCCAGTGGAACTGCCATATAATTCCAGTGGTACTGGCGTATAAATCCAGTCCAGTGATACTGCCGAATATGTCCAGTGATACTGCCGTATATGTCCATTGATACTGCCGTATATGTCCGGTGGTACTGCCATATAAGTTCAGTGGTGCTGTCCTGAGCTGTATATTATTTACTCCAAATAATGGGGTTATTAATATTTATCTAAAATAATTTTCACAGGGTTTGCCCTGTGTGGTGTAGAGGTACGGTCTCCTATACCGCATATTGGGGGTCATTCCGAGTTGATCGCTAGCTGCCGTTGTTTGCAGCACAGCAATCAGGATAAAAATCAGCACTTCTGCGCACTGCGCACGCGCAATGTACTTTCACAAAAGCCGATGCAGTTTTACACAAGCTCGAGCGACGCTTTTCAGTCGCACTGTTGATCGTTGAGTGATTGACAGGAAGTGGGTGTTTCTGGATGGTAACTGACCGTTTTCGGGGAGTGTGCTTAAAAACGCAGGCGTGCCAGATAAAAACGCAGGAGTGGCTGGGGAAACGGGGGAGTGGCTGGCCGAACGCAGGGCGTGTTTGTGACGTCAAAACAGGAACTAAACAGACTAAAGTGATCTCTAGCTAGGAGTAAGTCTTGAGCTACTCTGAAACTGCACAATCTTTTTTGTAGTAGTGCTTCGATCCTTTCGTTCGCACTTCTGCTAAGCTAAGATACACTCCCAGAGGGTGGCAGCTCAGCGTTTGCACTGCTGCTAAAAGCAGCTAGCAAGCGAACAACTTGGAATGAGGGCCATTGTTATATAACGCTAGAAAAATAATGGAGAACAAAAATTTGGAGGATAAAATAGGGAAAGATCAAGAACCACTTCCTCCTAGTGCTGAAGCTGCTGCCACTAGTCATGACATAGACGATGAAAATCCAATCAACGTCATCTGCCAAGGCCGATGCCCAATGTGATAGTAGAGGGCAAGTAAAATCCAAAAAGCCAAAGTTCAGTAAAAAGACCCAAAAAAATAAATTTAAATGGTCTGAGGAGAAACGTAAAATTGCCAATATGCCATTTACGACACGGAGTGGAAAGGAACGGCTAAGGCCCTGGCCTATGTTCATGACTAGTGGTTCAGCTTAACATGCCGATGGAAGCCCTCATCCTCCCGCTAAAAAAATTATAAGAGTTAAGCTAGAAAAAAAACAGTAAAGAACTGTGCGTTTTAAGATGAGTAGAGAGAGCACCACTTTCCGTCAAACTCAAAGTGACAGGTGGGATACGCCCACAATTAGGCAAACCACACCTGTAATTATGCTAATCACGCCCTAACCACGCCCCCTAATCACTCCTCCGACACTCCCACTTTCCCTCCCCTTCTGATATTGTTTTATAGGAAATAAGCTTACAAAAGGAGATATAAGCGTAGTTTAATCATTGAAAAGCCTCCTGTTTATTAACTGTTAGATGATGCAGCAATGTATATTATTTCCAGTTGATTTGTGTGTTGTTAACTCTTAGTTGCACCAGTAAATGTTATATCCAATTGATTTATAAAATAAGCATGCAAGCTATAAGCTTTGTGACAGATAGCTGACCTATTAATGGCAGGGCACACAGACGTATGTGTGCATTAAGAGTTCACTATATGTGTATTTTAAGCTATGGTGTTTGTGACAGATTAGTAAAGTAATGACCGGTACACATAGACGTGTAAATTGTTTTAAAACGGAGTTGACATTGAGAACTAGGTAGTCCTTATGTTTGTTTATATTTACAGCTATTTGAGCGACGCAAACAGACAAGAAAGTTGCAGGGTAATTAAGTTCTGTTACTAGTGATATGATAATTTTGAAGGCTGGGGAATTTGCTAGTGACCGAAGGTTGAACTTTGATTGCAAGCAGACATGACCAGACTTGTCTGGTCATTAATTAAGGACTATCAAGAGTGCTATGAGAACACGAGTTTGTAATTGACTAGTTGTCGGATGTGAAATGGCATACACGCTATGGATAATGATATATTATCAATTAGCAGCGGTTAGTGGTTAAGAGATATAGAGAGAGAACCATTTTAATGGCGCTGCAGTAACATGATTGGTAATAAACATAATACTTAATTGCCGGTTTATAGATGCTAACCAGTATTGATAGAGCCTAATGGGTATAGAAAATAATACATATAACAAGTAGTACAAATCAGTAAAATCATTCTACGTCATATAGGAACTAAACAGTTTTTATCATTTGACGAGCAAAATATTTTAAACATTAATGCCATTTCACAATTGAAATGCTGTGGCTACATTAACAATACTTGACAGACATACCTATTAAACCTAAATGTTGCTAAAATATAGAAGCAAGATAGCGCTAATCATGTGTGTATATATATATATATATATATCCTAATATTATTTGTAAAAACAACTCGTGTTTATATTCAAAATGTTGGCAATGCTTTATGTAAGATAAAGCCGTATAAATTAGTTGTATAACATAATCAGGTGTAAAATTATGTGTTTATTAATAAATAAGCTGTTTTTTGAAACCCTATTTGTATATGACCCCTATAGCTCCACCCGTAGGGTCTGAGTTTTGCATGTGTCAACAACATTTCAGCTTTATAAGGAGAGTCCTGTAACCGTTCCATTACAGCGTTGAAATTTATCACACAGAAGATACTGTGTCATTGCAACACAAAAAAGTGCACTTTTTCTTGCAAACTTGGTGTTTTTTTAATGCAAATAGCAGCAGCCATTTTCTCAGTCTGGATAAGGATGGGGGTACTGGCTTTGTTCTGCATGCTGATGCTAATAATAATAATAATCAGTTTTATACATTGATAAATGCACCACACTGCATTTGTCAGCAAGTATTAACAGTTCCATGCCCCAGTTGGGTGTTTGGTGTCCCCGTCATCCTCTAGGCTGGAGAATAGGCAGCTGGTAGAACGCTAGCATTATTGATTGTCTCGATGCATAGGAATGGCACGGTATTGGTAGCTTTGGATAACCAGTTTCATCATACAGCAGTCTTAGTTATTATTCATGCATATTAGCATTTCCCTATTTACTTTCAAAACACTTAATAAAAATAATAAATTAGGTGTAAAACATATTTGATTCCCCCTTGCTCATTCTGCCGGAGACTACCTGAAATAGTAGCAATCTCCCTGATTCTCAGCATAGTCCCTCAATCTCCCTGACAAAAAAAAAATCAAAAAATCAGCGACACATACATTCAAAAGGATCATTGGCGTCATTTCCCTGTATTGGTTATAAGGCACAATGATCCCGATGGCTACATGCATTTTTAATAAGCTTTTATCGTGCCCACTTACAGTATATGGAACATCATGTCATAAACAATACACAAAGAAATACTGCAAAATAGCAGTGTCTTTTCTTCAGCAAGTAGAACTTGCTAACTTTGGGTATTATTTACATTTGGATGTAAGTCATTTTCACGGCACGCCTCTCAGATGTAGCAGTACGTGCCCACATTGATATGTGTTAATTTCACAATATCCCTGAAATGCTTTTTTGAAAAGTAGGAAAGTATGATGTAAAATGAAATATTTGTTGTCTACACATGGCAGTGTTATCTACAGCGCCAACACACCGCTGTGTTTAGCATTCTGGGATATTTCGTGTTGATAGACCCCCATTTGAATTTTTAGCATTGGAAGCCCTAAAAAAAATTTTTTTAAATAACAGTTGTCGCAGTAACGGGGGTTTACCAATAATCTGGCACTGGATAGGTATAGCTGGTGAAATGTAGTTCAAAGGGGTTGTATTCTAATCCTACCTTTTCAGATTTCATAAGGCGTTAGTGGTTTATCTGAATGGGCATAAAATTAGTTCTTCTTGTTATACAAGGCAGTGTGAATGTATAATGATATAATCCCTAGCTGGTGTGGTCGCGGTGATAGGGGCAGCAGTTTACCAGGAACAAGCTTTGCAATTGACATCACGTGCATCCTGAATACATAATGACTCATGAAAATATTATAGTGGTTTCTGAAAGGTTCAGTTTTTACTTTCTAAACATTGTAAATGTTTTTTATTTCAGACGTTCAGTTATGCAGAGGTTTGCTGGGAATTTTTTTCTTTTTTTATTACCAAATGTTTTTAATTAAATAGTGTAATCTGTTGGCCTTGTCATCATGTCATTCAATTATTCTACAACGGGCCTTTCTGAGAATATAGATAAACATATAAAGACAAATAGACCACTTTTTAACACTACTATTATACACAAGTCAAGTTAACCTATAAATTCCTGCGAATGACATCTGCATGTTATTCAGTGTAATTGTTGATGGCTTGTCGATATAGCGGCAACCATCATGAATAGTCATGGATGTTAGAAGTCACTGTGGATCCACCATCATGCCATCTCATTGACTTATATTCAGTGCTTAGAAAAAAGGTCTGAGTACTCTGATAACCAAAGGCTACAAGTTGGTGCAAAATTTACAGATGTTTCCGCTCTGGACAATGCTTAAAATGCTTATTTTCTTAATTTATTAAATTATTTCACTGATCTCGGCCTGTATCCAGAACTAGTTATAAGAATTAATAATTACTCCAAGAAACAAGATGCTCATACTACATCCCATTGAGTACCAACAGAAGTGGAACAGGGTAATTAGGACCTTCGCCATTCTCCGCTCTCGGCGCCAGAGCTCATACTGTAACCCACTGAGTGCCATCAGAAACAACATAGCTGTAACTATGCCTATCATTTGCAATAGCGTTTAAATAGACTTTAATCTGTGTTTCCCCAATGGATATGCACATATGTATGGCTAATATTATTTATAGCACATTGACAGTTATTGATTTATGATTATTTGTATATCTACATCTACTGTAATTTATAGATGATAAATCAGGGTCGTAGCCAGAACTTTGTGGGACCCCATAGCAACATTTTGAAGGGTCCCTGTCCTAATGCGTCTAGAGACACCTATCCACAGCAATTGTTAATTTTAAACCCATAATAATATATTTATTATTTATTTATTTATTTATTTCAGTTTATTTATATAGCGCACACATATTCCGCAGCGATGTACAGAGAACATTTTCCCATTCATTTCAGACCCTGCCACAGTGGAGCTTATAATCTATATTCCCTATCACATGTACACACACACATTCACGATAGGGTTAATTTTGTTGAGAGCCAATTAACCTACAAGTATATTTTTGGATTCTGAACCATACTGTTGCCATAGTAAATGTTATGCCCCATAGTAGTGCCCTAGTCTATTTTATGAACCACAGTAGTGCTCTAGTTCATTGTAGGGCTATCAGTACACATTATCCAACACTGTGACATCAATTCACATTATGACATGCAGGGTGACCAGTTCATATTATGCCACACTATAGTGCCTCCACTTCATATTGTGCCACATTACAGATGCCCAGTTCAGATTATGAAAAATTATAATGCACAATATTTCATTTTATATCATATTACAGTGAACAAGTGAAGAGGCATAAATACATGTATTGAAGGCCTGATGGCAATGGTTTGTAAGGGACACTGCATAACACACAAAGTGTGCCCCTCTTAGCCCTGGGCCCATAGCAGCTGCATTAAAAGCATCTATGGTAGCGATGTCCTTGTGATAAATCCATGTTATAAACCTGGAAATAGTACAATTTTCTTACATTTGTTATCAAAGGATGTATAGTGTAAAGGGCCTATCAAAACTTCCCTTAATATTTGCATTTAGTAATAATACTGGACTTTGCTGCGGCAGTATCATAATATATCACCCCTACACTATGAAAGTGATGTTGAAACGTTTTATAAATGAGATTGCTTACATTTAAAAAGAGAGAATTTGTGAATTAATCCTATCATTCATGGGACTGTTGTGTTTAATTTTTGCATAATGTTATTTTACAGATTTTTCCAGTAAAACTTAATGTTAGTGTTGTAAACATATGCTGTCCAATAGGCACACAGACATCTGTCCTCAGGGTTTATCTTCCCGGAGGTCCTCCACAGATGATTGTATGACTTTTATTCATTATACTGTGTGTATTGAGAACTTATATTGACTGTGCTTGTATAGACTGTTATTATATTAATGTGTATGTTAACATCATGTATTACTTAATCACAGGCGCAGCATGGTCATAATTGATGATGTATTGATTTTCTGTTTTATAGAATGGTACTGAAGAGCCCGATGCATATCGTCATCACAAACCTCGGGAACGCTTCAAGAATCCTTTTGTGATCAACAATGATTTAACAGGTAGGATTATCGAATTAGTCATACAGTCAATGGTGAGTGTGGAATCCTGGCCAGGCATTGGAAGTGCCTCACACGCTTTGATTTTAATGTATAAACAGTTGACGCTTATTTACTGAGGAGTATATAACAAATCCTAACAATCAATAAACAGGCAAGAGTTACCTTTTAGAGCCACAATACAATGGGCCATAAAAACAAATCCTCAAGTAGAATGGGAAAAGACATCTTGAATCTCGCAGAATGTATTTTTAAACGATTATGAGACACATAAAGATACTTTAGTTCTGTAAGCAATCCTGCAAAGTATAAATAATATACTTGAAATAAATAATATGCTTTTACTTAAAATATTTACAGCATGATGCTTGTCCTCTGATGTAGAGAAACCAGACATTGCTTGTCAAGGTGCTATAACTCTGCAATGTATAGTATCAGGCAGATTGAATGAAACAAAGATTTTTTCGGGGGTGTCCCAGGACAGGCGCCAAGCAGCTTATGGTATAACAGATCTCAGGAGATGTCACCACATCTCAGACACTACTCACAACACCAGAAATTTGAGATCTGTATTTACACCAACAGCGCTCTAATAAAACAAAACCACTTATAATGAAAATATCACCGTTACATCCCTTATTAGCAGTTTCCTGTGGTGAATCCTTCAATAGATATTGGCTGGTGTAATTTCTCCAGGATATGGCAACATGTAGGGAAATATAGAAACAAGAAAAACCAATGTGTAGTAAATTCCTTCTATATGTCAGATGAGTCTTTTACAAGGGAACTAGTGGTGGTTCTAAGCGTACCCCACTCACACTTTAATCAGATATATCTAAGCCCATCAAGGTTTCTTTTTCCAGTACCAAGGCCTGATTCACTTGAACTGCGCCTGGCAAATAGGTGTAGTCAATAATATATTGGTGGAGCGTACCCCAAAACTCACACTCGCGAGATGGGTGGTAAACACATCAAGGTATCTTTAGAAACTTGTAATATCTAGATGGAGCGTACCCAGAAACTCACACTCATGAAGGTGATAGTAAACACATCAAGGTATCTTTAAGGTAGCATGAAAATCTGTGGAACAACTTGTGCGTACCCAAACTCACAATTCTAAGTATCGTCGTACTCCCATCAAGGTATCTTTAGGTTCGACTCCCCTGTCCACTGTCCTTAATGGTGACAGTCTTGCCTCCCCAAAAGAAAGAACTCAGCTCTCCTCAGATGGATATAGGGGGGGTACAAAAATTTATTGGAAGTCACGGATACAGACAGACTGTATTGGATCCATAAAAACACAGTATACAAAAATAAAACAATTCCTATGCGGAGCCGGCAAGGAAAGACTGAAGGGGGTCCCAAAAGCACGGGATGTCCCCTTTTAGTAAAGCATAAAAAAATTGAATAAAAGTCTAATGAATAAAAATCCGGAAAGAAGTTTGTCACTACTCACACTCCTGCTTGTCAACGCGTTTCAGCCCTGGCCTGGGCCTTTATCGAGACATCTCGATATGACAAAATAAATAAATTAAATCCCCATATGTATATCCTTAAAACCTGTACTGCTTGTTGCCAGGTTTGTGTACTTGCAGACTAAGTGTGTCAGGCTTACAGCTGCTTTTTCACCTGTTGTGATACCACTGTTTTCTGCCTTGCTGGGAACTTCTGCACTGTGCAATAAAATGGCACTTGCTAGGATTGCTTTAATGAAACAGTTAACATAACGTATGCAGAAAGATGTTAACCTTTAATGCGATTGGCAGTACCATATAGTGTAAATAATGTTTTCATATAACAGTCAGGATCTGGGCAGACCCTTCAAAACCATTAGATAATTTGACGTGGTGTATCTGGTACTTGCAATGTAAACAAAAACTTTCTTCATTCAGATTTACATTTTGAATGGCCTTATTTCTATAATTCCATCAAATCTAGTTATTTTACCAACTTTATATGTCGGCGTAGGGAAAGTATATGAGTGATCGGTGCTAATAAGTACAAACTACGTTTTGGTTGGTCCTCCCACTGACAGTACCCATGGGTTTCATCTAAGGCTACAAGTGGATGCAGCATCAGGAAATACAGCTATATACTGTCCTAAATGCTCTGGTTAAGGGAGAGGCCCCGCAGTAAAATGATTTCCTATGTGTTGTTGTGGTAGAGGTTTCCCTCTCTCTCGACTATAAACAATAACCGCCATTCCTACCGATTTTAAAAAAGTTCCAAAAGTGGTGCTGCAATAGTAGAAGAAGCTTAAATGAAGCATTACACATGTATGTTTACTGTTGCATGTCTTATCTACGTATGAATCTATCAATGTGCAGCCTGTACAAAACATTTATTGTTACCTAGGAAACAGCAACCCAATTAAATATGCTATAGCATTCGATCTGCCTGATACTATACATTGCAGAGTTATAGCACCTTGACAAGCAATTTCTGGTTTCTCTACATCAGTGGACAAGCATCATGCTGTAAATGTTTTAAGTAAAAGCATATAATTTATTTCAAGTATATTATTTATACTTTGCAGGATTGCTTACAGAACTAAAGTATCCTTATGTGTCTCATAATCGTTTAAAAATACATTCTGCGAGATTCAAGATGTCTTTTCCCATTCTACTTGAGGATTTGTTTTTATGGCCCATTGTATTGTGGCTCTAAAAGGTAACTCTTGCCTGTTTATTGATTGTTAGGATTTGTTATATACTCCTCAGTAAATAAGCGTCAACTGTTTATACATTAAAATCAAAGCGTGTGAGGCACTTCCAATGACTGGCCAGGATTCCACACTCACCATTGACTGTATGACTAATTCGATAATCCTACCTGTTAAATCATTGTTGATCACAAAAGGATTCTTGAAGCGTTCCCGAGGTTTGTGATGACGATATGCATCGGGCTCTTCAGTACCATTCTATAAAACAGAAAGTCAATACATCATCAATTATGACCATGCTGCGCCTGTGATTAAGTAATACATGATGTTAACATACACATTAATATAATAACAGTCTATACAAGCACAGTCATTATAAGTTCTCAATACCACAGTATAATGAATAAAAGTCATACAATCATCTGTGGAGGACCTCCGGGAAGATAAACCCTGAGGGCAGATGTCTGTGTGCCTATTGGACAGCATATGTTTACAACACTAACATTAAGTTTTACTGGAAAAATCTGTAAAATAACATTATGCAAAAATTAAACACAACAGTCCCATGAATGATAGGATTCATTCACAAATTCTCTCTTTTTAAATGTAAGCAATCTCATTTATAAAACGTTTCAACATCACTTTCATAGTGTAGGGGTGATATATTATGATACTGCCGCAGCAAAGTCCAGTATTATTACTAAATGCAAATATTAAGGGAAGTTTTGATAGGCCCTTTACACTATACATCCTTTGATAACAAATGTAAGAAAATTGTACTATTTCCAGGTGTATAACATGGATTTATCACAAGGACATAGCTACCATAGATGCTTTTAGTGCAGCTGCTATGGGCCCAGGGCTAAGAGGGGCACACTTTGTTTGTTATGCAGTGTCCCTTACAAACCATTGCCATCAGGCCTTCAATACATGTATTTATGCCTCTTCACTTGTTCACTGTAATATGATATAAAATGAAATATTGTGCATTATAATTTTTCATAATCTGAACTGGGCATCTGTAATATGGCACAATATGAAGTGGAGGCACTATAGTGTGGCATAATATGAACTGGTCACCCTGCATGTCATAATGTGAATTGATGTCACAGTGTTGGATAATGTGTACTGATAGCCCTACAATGAACTAGAGCACTACTGTGGTTCATAAAATAGACTAGGGCACTACTATGGGGCATAACATTTACTATGGCAACAGTATGGTTCAGAATCCAAAAATATACTTGTAGGTTAATTGGCTCTCAACAAAATTAACCCTATCGTGAATGTGTGTGTGTACATGTGATAGGGAATACAGATTATAAGCTCCACTGTGGCAGGGTCTGAAATGAATGGGAAAATGTTCTCTGTACATCGCTGCGGAATATGTGTGCGCTATATAAATAAACTGGTAATTAATAAATAAATAATAAATATATTATTATGGGTTTAAAATTAACAATTGCTGTGGATAGGTGTCTCTAGACGCATTAGGACAGGGACCCTTCAAAATGTTGCTATGGGGTCCCACAAAGTTCTGGCTACGACCCAGATTTATCATCTATAAATTACAGTAGATGTAGATATACAAATAATCATAAATCAATAACTGTCAATGTGCTATAAATAATATTAGCCATACATATGTGCATATCCATTGGGGAAACACAGATTAAAGTCTATTTAAACGCTATTGCAAATGATAGGCATAGTTACAGCTATGTTGTTTCTGATGGCACTCAGTGGGTTACAGTATGAGCTCTGGCGCCGAGAGCGGAGAATGGCGAAGGTCCTAATTACCCTGGTCCACTTCTGTTGGTACTCAATGGGATGTAGTATGAGCATCTTGTTTCTTGGAGTAATTATTAATTCTTATAACTAGTTCTGGATACAGGCCGAGATCAGTGAAATCATTTAATAAATTAAGAAAATAAGCATTTTAAGCATTGTCCAGAGCGGAAACATCTGTACATTTTGCACCAACTTGTAGCCTTTGGTTATCAGAGTACTCGGACCTTTTTTCTAAGCACTGAATATAAGTCAATGAGATGGCATGATGGTGGATCCACAGTGACTTCTAACATCCATGACTATTCATGATGGTGGCCTCTATATCGACAAGCCATTAACAATTACACTGAATAACATGCAGATGTCATTCGCAGGAATTTATAGGTTAACTTGACTTGTGTATTATAGTAGTGTTAAAAAGTGGTCTATTTGTCTTTATATGTTTATCTATATTCTCAGAAAGGCCCGTTGTAGAATAATTGAATGACATGATGACAAGGCCAACAGATTACACTATTTAATTAAAAACATTTGGTAATAAAAAAAAAAAGAAAAAGAAAAAAATCCCCAGCAAACCTCTGCATAACTGAACGTCTGAAATAAAAAACATTTACAATGTTTAGAAAGTAAAAACTGAACCTTTCAGAAACCACTATAATATTTTCATGAGTCATTATGTATTCAGGATGCACGTGATGTCAATTGCAAAGCTTGTTCCTGGTAAACTGCTGCCCCTATCACCGTGACCACACCAGCTAGGGATTATATCATTATACATTCACACTGCCTTGTATAACAAGAAGAACTAATTTTATGCCCATTCAGATAAACCACTAACGCCTTATGAAATCTGAAAAGGTAGGCTTAGAATACAACCCCTTTGAACTACATTTCACCAGCTATACCTATCCAATGCCAGATTATTGGTAAACCCCCGTTACTGCGACCACTGTTATTTAAAAAAAAAAAAAATTTCAGGGCTTCCAATGCTAATACTGTTCGCAAATTCAAATGGGGGTCTATCAACACGGAATATCCCAGAATGCTAAACACAGCAGTGTGTTGGCGCTGTAGATAACACTGCCATGTGTAGACAACAAATATTTCATTTTACATCATACTTTCCTACTTTTCAAAAAAGCATTTCAGGGATATTGTGAAATTAACACATATCAATGTGGGCACGTACTGCTACATCTGAGAGGTGTGCCGTGAAAATGACTTACATCCAAATGTAAATAATACCCAAAGTTAGCAAGTTCTACTTGCTGAAGAAAAGACACTGCTATTTTGCAGTATTAAGCTTATTAAAAATGCATGTAGCCATTGGGATCATTGTGCCTTATAACCAATACAGGGAAATGACGCCGATGATCCTTTTGAATGTATGTGTCGCTGATTTTTTGATTTTTTTTGTCAGGGAGATTGAGGGACTATGCTGAGAATCAGGGAGATTGCTACTATTTCAGGTAGTCTCCGGCAGAATGAGCAAGGGGGAATCAAATATGTTTTACACCTAATTTATTATTTTTATTAAGTGTTTTGAAAGTAAATAGGGAAATGCTAATATGCATGAATAATAACTAAGACTGCTGTATGATGAAACTGGTTATCCAAAGCTACCAATACCGTGCCATTCCTATGCATCGAGACAATCAATAATGCTAGCGTTCTACCAGCTGCCTATTCTCCAGCCTAGAGGATGACGGGGACACCAAACAACCAACTGGGGAATGGAACTGTTAATACTTGCTGACAAATGCAGTGTGGTGCATTTATCAATGTATAAAACTGATTATTAATATTATTATTATTATTATTATTAGCATCAGCATGCAGAACAAAGCCAGTAACCCCATCCTTATCCAGACTAAGAAAATGGCTGCTGCTATTTGCATTAAAAAAACACCAAGTTTGCAAGAAAAAGTGCACTTTTTTGTGTTGCAATGACTCAGTATCTTCTGTGTGATAGATTTCAACGCTGTAATGGAACGGTTACAGGACTCTCCTTATAAAGCTGAAATGTTGTTGACAAATGCAAAACTCAGACCCTACGGGTGGAGCTATAGGGGTCATATACAAATAGGGTTTCAAAAAACAGCTTATTTATTAATAAACACATCATTTTAGACCTGATTATGTTATACAACTAATTTATACGGCTTTATCTTACATAAAGCATTGCCAACATTTTGAATATAAACACGAGTTGTTTTTACAAATAATATTAGGATATATATATATATATATATACACACATGATTAGCGCTATCTTGCTTCTATATTATAGCAACATTTAGGTTTAATAGGTATGTCTGTCAAGTATTGTTAATGTAGCCACAGCATTTTAATTGTGAAATGGCATTAATGTTTAAAATATTTTGCTCGTCAAATGATAAAAACTGTTTAGTTCCTATATGACGTAGAATGATTTTACTGATTTGTACTACTTGTTATATGTATTATTTTCTATACCCATTAGGCTTTATCAATACTGGTTAGCATCTATAAACCGGCAATTAAGTATTATGTTTATTACCAGTCGTGTTACTGCAGCGCCATTAAAATGGTTCTCTCTCTATATCTCTTAACCACTAACCGCTGCTAATTGATAATATATCATTATCCATAGCGTGTATGCCATTTTACATCCGACAACTAGTCAATTACAAACTCGTGTTCTCATAGCACTCTTGATAGTCCTTAATTAATGACCAGACAAGTCTGGTCATGTCTGCTTGCAATCAAAGTTCAACCTTCGGTCACTAGCAAATTCCCCAGCCTTCAAAATTATCATATCACTAGTAACAGAACTTAATTACCCTGCAACTTTCTTGTCTGTTTGCGTCGCTCAAATAGCTGTAAATATAAACAAAACATAAGGACTACCTAGTTCTCAATGTCAACTCCTAATTAAAACAATTTACACGTCTATGTGTACCGGTCATTACTTTACTAATCTGTCACAAACACCATAGCTTAAAATACACATATAGTGAACTCTTAATGCACCCATACGTCTGTGTGCCCTGCCATTAATTGGTCCGCTATCTGTCACAAAGCTCATAGCTTGCATGCTTATTTTATAAATCAATTGGATATAACATTTACTGGTGCAACTAAGAGTTAACAACACACAAATCAACTGGAAATAATATACATTGCTGCATCATCTAACAGTTAATAAACAGGAGGCTTTTCAATGATTAAACTACGCTTATATCTCCTTTTGTAAGCTTATTTCCTATTAAACAATATCAGAAGGGGAGGAAAAGTGGGAGTGTCGGAGGAGTGATTAGGGGCGTGGTTAGGGCGTGATTAGCATAATTACAGGCGTGGTTAGGGCGTGGTTTGCATAATTGTGGGCATATCCCACCTGTCACTTTGAGTTTGACGGAAAGTGGTGCTCTCTCTACTAAGATGGTATCACAAATCCCCAAGGAAAGTCCCAGTGTGTCATCGGTTGAGATGCCTGACGTTCCCAACACTGGACGGGAGGAGGTGGATCCTCCCACCATTTGCACACCCCCTGCAAGTGCAAGGAGCACCCACAGTCTAGTTTCTGATATTCAAATTGAAGATGCCACTGTTGAAGTACTCCAGGATGAAGATATGGGTGTTGCTGACACTGAGGAAGTTGACGATGAGGATTCTGATGGTGATGTGGTTTGTTTAAATCAGGCACCGGGGGAGACACCTGTTGTCCATGGGATAACGAAGCCCATTGTTATGCCTAGGTAAAATACAAAAAAGCCACCTCTTCGATGTGGAATTATTTCTCCACAATTCTGGACAACAGGTGTCAAGCCGTGTGTTACCTCTGTCAATCTGTAATAAGTAGGAGTAAGAATGTTAACCACCTAGGAACATCCTCCCTTATACGTCACCTGCTGGGCATTTATCAGAAGTCAGTGTCAAGTTGTGAAACTTTGAGTAAGAGCGTAAGCAGTCCACTGACACCTATACCCCTTCTTCCTCTTGTACCCAAGCTCCTGCAAGCCACACTACCAACTCCCTCAACGTCAACTTCCTCCTCATTCAGGAACGTCAGTAGTCCTGCAGGCCATGTCACTGGCAAGACTGAGGAGTCCTCTCATAACCGGAATTCCTCTGGAAGATCCTTGAGAGGTACGCCTGCTGTTTCTGCCGCTGCTGTTGTTGCTGCTGGGAGTCGATCGTCATCCTAGACGGGACATAACTGCACAATGGGGATTTGTGATATCGGACAACACCACCAATATTGTGCGTGCATTACATCTGGGCAAATTCCAGCACGTCCCATGTTTTGCACATACAATGAATTTGATGGTGCAGAATTTTTGAAAAATGACAGGGGCATGCAAGAGATGCTGTCGGTGGCCCGGAAAATTGTGGGCCATTATTGGCATTCAGCCACTTCGTGCCAAAGACTGGATCTCCGTCAAACACTCCTGAACCTGCCCTGCCATCACCTGAAGCAAGAGGTGGTAATGAGGTGCAATTCAACACTGTATATGCTTCAGAGGATGGAGGAGCAGCATCCTATGATATAGGCAAAGGATGGGGAATGCACCTGACTCAAGCACAGTGGAGAATGATTTCCGTTTTGTGCAAGGTTCTCCAACCCTTCGAACTTGACACAGTTAAGACACTGCCAGCTTGAGTCAGGTCATTCTCCTCATCAGGCTTTTGCAGAAGCAGCTGGAGAAATTGAAGGAGGACCTAAAATGGAGCAATTCCGCAAAGTTTGTGGGACTTGTGGATGGAGGCCTTCATTCGCTTTGCCAGGATTCAAGGGTGGTCATTCTGTTGAAATCAGAGCACTACATTTTGGCCACCGTGCTCGATCCTAGGTTTAAAGCCTACGTTGTATCTCTCTTTCCGGCAGACACAAGTCTGCAGAGGTTCAAAGACCTGGTGAGAAAATTGTCAACTCAAGTGGAACGTGACCCATCAACAGCTCCTCCCTCATTTTCTCCCGCAACTGGGGCCGGGAGGAAAAGGATAAGATTTCCTAGCCCACCCGCTGGCGGTGATGCAGGGCAGTCAGGAGCGAGTGCTGACATCTCGTCTGGACTGAAGGACCTGCCAATGATTACTGACATGTCTACTGTCACTGCATATGATTCTGTCACCATTGAAAGAATGGTTGAAGGTTATATGAGTGACAGCATCCAAGTAGGCATTTCAGACAGTCCGTACATATACTGTCAGGAAAAAAAAGGCAATTTGGAGGCCCTTGCACAAACTTCCTTTATTTTACCTAAGTTGCCCCCCTCCAGTGTGAACTCCGAAAGAGCATTTAGTGCAGCCAGTAACCTTGTCAGCGATCGGTGTAAGAGGTTACTTCCACAGAATGTGGAGAAGGTGATGTCCATCAAAATGAATTATAAATTCCTTCGGGAAGACCTTGACCAGCAATTGCCTCCAGAAAGTACACAGGGACCTGTGATTGTGGATTCCAGTGGGGACGAAATAATACTCTGTGAGGAGGAAGATGTACACAGTGAAAGGGGTGAGGAATCGGAGGATGAGGTTGACATGTTGCCTCTGTAGAGCCAGTTTGTGCAAAGAGAGATTGATTGATTGATTCTTTTTTGGTGAGGGCCCTAACAAACCAGTCATTTCAGCCACAGTCATGTGTCAGACCCTGTAGCTGAAATGATTGGTTTGTTAAAGTGTGCATGTCCTGTTTATACAACATAAGGGTTGGTGGGAGGGCCCAAGGACAATTCCATCTTGCACCTCTTTTTCTTCTTTGCATCATGTGCTGTTTGGGGCCTAGTTTTTTTAAGTGCCATCCTGTCTGCCATTGCAGTGCCACTCCTAGATGGGCCTGGTGTTTGTGCCGCACACTTGTGTCGCTTAGCTTAGTCATACAGCTACCTCATTGCACCTTTTTTACTTCTTTGCATAATGTGCTGTCTGGGTACTAGTTTTTTTAAGTGCCATCCTGTTTGCCCCTGCAGTGCTGCTCCTAGATGGGCCAGGTGTTTGTGCTGCACACTTGTGTCGCTTAGCTTAGTCATACAGCTACCTCATTGCACCTTTTTTTACTTCTTTGCATAATGTGCTGTTTGGGTACTAGTTTTTTTTAAGTGCCATCCTGTTTGCCACTGCAGTGCTGCTCCTAAATGGGCCAGGTGTTTGTGCCGCACACTTGTGTCGCTTAGCTTAGTCATCCAGCCACCTCGTTGTATCCTTTTGGCCTAAAAACAATATTGTGAGGTGTACAGAATAGACTGGAAATGAGTGGAAGTGAATGTTATTGAGGTTAATAATACAGTAGGATCAAAATTACCCCCAAATTCTGTGAATTTAGCCTTTTTATGGTTTTTTTTTTTTTTAAATCATCCAGATCCAAAACCAAAACACGAAAAGGTGGTTTTGGCAAAACCAATCCAAAACCAAAACATGAGTTGGGTATGACAATGCTAAATTCCCTTGTCGTATAAACAACCCTTTATGAAGTCTAAGAACACTGTACGCTGTTTACTTAAGAAGTACCGTAATGGTACGCTAGTTGCGTAACGATCGCTCAGCCGTAGGCGAGACGCTCAAGCGTCACGTTCGCTCACGGCCCAGTGATCACAGGACACGTTATTGGCTATGACTAGAGTAATGATTCGCTATGGCGTAGCGGACGCTCGAGACCACGAGGAGATCACCAGCGGCGCAGACGCTCACAACGCTATACCTTTATGTCTAAACCTTATACCAATAAAATTCACAGAATACCTTAATGTGAGTACAGGGTGTAAGTGCAACCTTGTGTAACCTGACTAACTATAAAGCTGCTTGAGCGTCACCGACGCTCAAGTGAACACTTAACACTATAGGAAATACACAGATACTGGTTTAGGGTCCAAAGCCTATTAACTGTATTATATCTAATATACTCGTAAAAGGGGATAACAGTACAAATGATACACTACAATATAACAGAGACTTCCTAACCAAAATACAATACTATCTAATACAATACAATACTAGTCTAGGGGAGATGTGAGAGAAAAGAGAAAGGAGAGAGAGAGAGAGAGAGAGAGAGAGAGAGACGGAGAGAGAGAGATTGACTCACAGTAAGACAATATGATTACGGAGAGAAACTTACGCACAAGGGTAAACGATCGCATGCGCCTGGACATCCAGCACCCGATTTTCAGCAATGAGAACCGTTGAAGAGTGAGAGCTGGATGTGGTCGGCCTGCCTATTTATGCCCCACACACAATGCAATCTTACAGTCCCTACAATCCCATTGTCCATTGGACGTCGGAATTCGGCCCTGCATCATAACAAAAGGTCATAGGTTGATTCATACAGGTGGGCTGTGACGATTTCAAACAGCTCAGGTGGGTGGGGAACTAGGTTTCCCGCCGCATACCTGAGTATGAGTAAATAGTAGAAATGGACATAAACTTCTTATGTCCATAACTATTCGCACGAGCGATTAATACGCTCCAAACCAACACCGGAATATTGCTAATTAAATACTCTTCCGATGGGTACCAAACACTGCTGTATGACTCTTGTTAGACCCTTCGTATAACACAAAGAGGGATTCCTCAGCTCAGGGACATTCTATATTAACCAAACTTTCAGAAACTATCAAAGGGATCATGATCTACAAACTACATTAATTATGAAAATATGTAACGAATGAGTCGCACGCTACGACTACATAAACTCTACCGTAAATACGCATACCGTGCGCCCGCGGGTGCACGCTATTGCGGGTATGCGCCTTCACGGGAGAGCGTACGCATGCGCAGCACGGACCAGTGTGCGGTGCAAATATGGCAACGTGCATAGAGACATTTTTCTGACTTTGACAGGTATTAGAACCAAAACCAAAACATAAAACACGAAAAGTGCCCACCGCACATTTCTAGATTTTATACAGTATTAGATCACAAACAGGAATGCACTGTAGAAAATGAACCATAGTCTACAGTGGCCATTTTTTGAGGAAGTTACAAGGGATACTGAGTAGTAGTGTAAAGGTCCACATTTCATCAAACTTTTTTCTTTTGACAACTGGCAATTCTGCTTTCATTTGCTAAGTACACCTCTTATGATATGATTTCATACTCCTTGATACAGTGTGATGGTATACCATGTGATTGCACATTTTATACGTTTTATTTTGATTTCTTTACTAAACCTCCTCTGATGCCAAATCAATCTACATAACCTTACCTAGTAATGCTTCAGCAGATACACTCCAACAAAATCAGATTTCTAAGTATATGAACAAACTGGCATAGGCAATCAAATTAAATGGTGAATGGGATGTAGTTCTTACAGAAATACAGTACCCACCTACGTGGAAAACATTGGATATTTGTGATTGTAAAATACATATAGCTAAGTGGAATGGAGTGGGGTGCGGGGTGCCCTTATTATATATGGTATAGTCAGGTGGATCTTACTTTTGGTGACAAACTCATTTCACAATCCAACAACCTTGATACTTATTATGCATACATTAAAACTAGATTGAATTATACATTTACTCAAGTGATTTATCAGCAAAACACAGCACATGATTATTTTTCAAAGATGTAGTAGGCGAACATAACAACTGGGCTCTGGATGGTGCAAGTACAGGATTTATAAAATGGACAAGAACAGTGTCGCACAGTCAGAGTTTTGAATTACTGGGTCCTTTGTGCTGTGACCTTTATCACCAAATAATTTTTTTTGTTGATTTGAAAATTAAATTTACCAGAAACAAAGACACATTATGTTGTATGGCTGTAGAGGTAGATGCATTTAAAATGCAACATCTCTGTCTGTGAAAGGTAAGGGTTTCCCCAGCCATCCAGTTTGAGCATGCACAAACAAGTGATTGACCGTGTTGCAATAAAAACTCTATAGTGGGGCCTGTCTTAACAACATTTGTAGACAACAAAACATTTTCAGGTGCCTAAAGGAGGAACCCACTATATTTTGAACATAAAAATGTGAACTTTGCAGCTCTTAACCTGCACGTTACGCCTCACGTTACTATTTACATAGTAATTGCCGGCGATCGGGATGCCGGCAGGCACATGACCGAACGCCACTACTACACAAGACTGCCATGCAGTGCAGTGCAGACTAAAATTAAAAATATATGCCGTACAGTATATTGTAAATAAAATACTACTGATTACAAAATCACATAGCACAGTGAACCTGGCTGTAGTGCTACAGATACAGAATTGCATCTAAATACTGTGTAGACACATGGGTTGATAGTGTTAAATATAGTAAGATATATATATATATATATATATATATATATATATACATACATACACAAAGAGATATCTTCGCGGAGCGCTCTCATTTGATGGATTATCCAATCTATTTTTTGGGGATATAAACTGAGGATGACTTTATCAGTACCTTATATACACAAACACTCAAATGTTAAAAACACATCTTTTTATTAAAATGTAAATACGTTTCTGTAATCATTCTTTACAAAACAATATTGATCACTAAAAAAACATGTTTGTTCATTTTTTGTTCATACAATAAAACATTAAATTATGTTTGTTTCACCAAACACGTTTCATCTTATAGCGACTTCTTCAGGGGTGTTCTTTTGGGTGTAAGAGAGGAGAAAAAATACCTTAATACACAATATTTATAAAACAATATACAATTCAGAAAAATTTAAATAAATTTGTACTATTTTATCAAATGATATAATTCACAAAATTGTTATTCATATTTAAATTAGTTATATTAATATTATTATTATTATTATTATTATATCACAGTTGACGACTTTAGCTTTTATTCAAATAGTGGTTGTCTGTTAAAGACTCCATGATAGCATAATTAGTCAATATACTCATAAAATTATGTTTACTTACTATTTAGGCAAAAATAGTTTTCTTATTGTAACGCCAAAATTATTTGAAATGGTTTTCCTTCTTAAATGGTAACTCAATGAATGAGATCATAAGCAAGGCAAATTATTTTACCTAATTAAATAGAAATATCCAGTTTAGTTTATTTACCAAATATAATTTTAACATAATTGTCCCTTTTACCCATAAATACTTACTAAAAACATATTTAGAGTAGTCGTAATTGGTTTCCAAAGCCTAATAACAATTTTAGCTTGATTCCCTATTTGTGAGATTCCTAGAGAAAAACATTTATTTAATGGTTAATTAATTAATTAATTAATTACTTAAGTCATTCTTTGAGGTTAAAACTAAAGAAAAAAATACTTACTAAAGGCTTAGATTAAAGTCAAATAGCTTTTCTCTGACGTCCTAAGTGGATGCTGGGACTCCGTAAGGACCATGGGGAATAGACGGGCTCCGCAGGAGACTGGGCACTCTAAAAGAAAGATTAGGTACTATCTGGTGTGCACTGGCTCCTCCCACTATGACCCTCCTCCAGACCTCAGTTAGATTTCTGTGCCCGGCCGAGCTGGATGCACAATATGGGCTCTGCTGAGCGCCTAGAAAGAAAGTTTATTTTAGGTTTTTTATTTTACAGTGAGATCTGCTGGCAACAGGCTCACTGCATCGAGGGACTAAGGGGAGAAGAAGTGAACCTACCTGCTTGCAGCTAGCTTGGGCTTCTTAGGCTACTGGACCCCATTAGCTCCAGAGGGATCGACCGCATGGAACTGGCCTTGGTGTTCGTTCCCGGAGCCGCGCCGCCGTCCCCCTTACAGAGCCAGAAGCAAGAAGAGGTCCGGAAAATCGGCAGCAGAAGACATCAGTCTTCACCAAGGTAGCGCACAGCACTGCAGCTGTGCGCCATTGCTCCTCATACACACTTCACACTCCGGTCACTGAGGGTGCAGGGCGCTGGGGGGGGGGGGGGCGCCCTGAGCAGCAATAAAAACACCTTGGCTGGCAAATATATCACAATATATAGCCCCAGAGGCTATATATGTGATAAATACCCCTGCCAGAATCCATAAAAAAGCAGGAGAAAAGTCAGTGAAAAAGGGGCGGAGCTATCTCCCTCAGCACACTGGCGCCATTTTCTCTTCACATTGCAGCTGGAAGACAGCTCCCCAGGCTCTCCCCTGTAGTTTGCAGGCTCAAAGGGTTAAAAAGAGAGGGGGGCACTAAATTTAGGCGCAATATTGTATATACAAGCAGCTATTGGGAAAAATTCACTCAATATAGTGTTAATCCCTAAATTATATAGCGCTCTGGTGTGTGCTGGCATACTCTCTCTCTGTCTCCCCAAAGGGCTGTGTGGGGTCCTGTCCTCAGTCAGAGCATTCCCTGTGTGTGTGCGGTGTGTCGGTACGGCTGTGTCGACACGTTTGATGAGGAGGCTTATGTGGTGGCAGAGCAGATGCCGATGAATGTGATGTCGCCCCCTGTGGGGCCGACACCAGAGTGGATGGATAGGTGGAAGGTATAAACCGACAGTGTCAACTCCTTACATAAAAGGCTGGATGACGTAACAGCTGTGGGACAGCCGGCTTCTCAGCCCGCGCCTGCCCAGGCGTCTCAAAGGCCATCAGGGGCTCAAAAACGCCCGCTCCCTCAGATAGCAGACACAGATGTCGACACGGAGTCTGACTCCAGTGTCGACGAGGTTGAGACATATACACAATCCACTAGGAACATCCGTTACATGATCCCGGCAATAAAAAATGTGTTACACATTTCTGACATTAACCCAAGTACCACTAAAAAAGGGTTTTATGTTTGGGGAGAAATAGCAGGCAGTGTTTTGTTCCCCCATCAAATGAGTGAATGAAGTGTGAAAAAGCGTGGGTTCCCCCGATAAGAAACTGGTAATTTCTAAAAAGTTACTGATGGCGTACCCTTTCCCGCCAGAGGATAAGTTACGCTGGGAGATATCCCCTAGGGTGGATAAGGCGCTCACACGTTTGTCAAAAAAGGTGGCACTGCCGTCTTAGGATACGGCCACTTTGACGGTACCTGCTGATAAAAAGCAGGAGGCTATCCTGAAGTCTGTATTTACACACTCAGGTACTAGACTGAGACCTGCAGATAGTGCTGCTGCAGCGTGGTCTGTGACCCTGTCAAACAGGGATACTATTTTGCGAACATAAGAGCATATTAAAGACGTCGTCTTATATATGAGGGATGCACAGAGGGATATTTTGCTGGCTGGCATCCAGAATTAATGCAATGTCCATTCTGTCAGGAGGGTATTAGAGACCCGACACTGGACAGGTGATGCTGACTTTAAAAGGCACATAGAGCCTTATAAGGGTGAGGAATTGTTTGGGGATGGTCTCTGGGACCTCGTATCCACAGCAACAGCTGGGAAGAAAAATTTTTACCTCAGGTTTCCTCACAGCATAAGAAAGCACTGTATTATCAGGTACAGTCCTTTCGGCTTCAGAAAAGCAAGCGGGTCAAAGGCGCTTCCTTTCTGCACAGAGACGAGGGAAGAGGGAAAAAGCTGCACCAGTCAGCCAGTTCCCAGAATCAAAATTCTTCCCCCGCTTCCTCTGAGTCCACCGCATGACGCGGGGGCTCCACAGGCGTAGCCAGGTACGGTGGGGGGGCGCCTCAAAAATGTCAGTGATCAGTGGGCTCGCTCACAGGTGGATCCCTGGATCCTTCAAGTAGTATCTCAGGGGTACAAGCTGGAATTCGAGGCGTCTCCCCCCCGCCGTTTCCTCAAATCTGCCTTACCGACAACTCCCTCAGGCAGGGAGGCTGTGCTAGAGGCAATTCACAAGCTGTATTCCCAGCAGGTGATAGTCAAGGACGGGGTTACTAATCCACACTGTTGTGGTACCGAAACCGGACGGATCGGTGAGACCCATTTTAAATTTGAAATCCTTGAACACATACATAAAAAAATTCAAGTTCAAGATGGAATCGCTCAGGGCGGTTATTGCAAGCCTGGAGGAGGGGGATTACATGGTATCCCTGGACATCAAGGATGCTTACCTACATGTCCCCATTTACCATCCTCACCAGGAGTACCTCAGATTTGTGGTACAGGATTGCCATTACCAATTCCAAACACTGCCGTTTGGACTGTCCACGGCACCGAGGGTCTTTACCAAGGTAATGGCAGAAATGATGATACTCCTTCGAAAAAAGGGAGTTTTAATTATCCCGTACTTGGACGATCTCCTTATAAAGGCGAGGTCCAAGGAGCAGTTGTTGGTCGGAGTAGCACTATCTCGGGAAGTGCTACAACAGCACGGATGGATTCTATACATTCCAAAGTCACAGCTGGTTCCTACCACACGCCTACTGTTCCTGGGGATGGTTCTGGACACAGAACAGAAAAAAGTGTTTCTCCCACAGGAGAAAGCCAAGGAGCTGTCATCTCTAGTCAGAGACCTCCTGAAACCAAAACAGGTATCGGTGCATCACTGCACACGAGTCCTGGGAAAAATGGTAGCTTCTTACGAAGCAAAATTCCATTCGGCAGGTTCCATGCAAGAACCTTTCAGTGGGACCTCTTGGACAAGTGGTCGGGATCGCGTCTTCAGATGCATCGGCTGATAACCCTGTCTCCAAGGACCAGGGTATCTCTACTGTGGTGGCTGCAGAGTGCTCATCTTCAAGAGGGTCGCAGATTCGGCATACAGGACTGGGTCCTGGTAACCACGGATGCCAGCCTTCGAGGCTGGGGGGCAGTCACACAGGGAAGAAATTTCCAAGGACTTTGGTCAAGTCAGGAGTCGTCCCTACACATAAATATTCTGGAACTGAGGGCCATTTACAATGCCCTAAGTCTGGCAAGGCCTCTGCTTCAAAACGAGCCGGTACTGATCCAATCAGACAACATCACGGCAGTCGCCCATGTAAACAGACAGGGCGGCACAAGAAGCAGGATGGCGATGGCAGAAGCCACAAGGATTCTCCGATGGGTGGAAAATCACGTCTTAGCACTGTCAGCAGTGTTCATTCCGGGAGTGGACAACTGGGAAGCAGACTTCCTCAGCAGACACGACCTACACCCGGGAGAGTGGGGACTTCATCCAGAAGTCTTCCAACTGTTGGTAAACCGTTGGGAAAGGCCACAGGTGGACATGATGGCGTCCCGCCTAAACAAAAAAACTAGATATTGCGCCAGGTCAAGGGACCCTCAGGCAATAGCTGTGGACGCTCTAGTGACACCGTGGGTGTACCAGTCGGTTTATGTATTCCCTCCTCTGCCTCTCATACCAAAGGTACTGAGAATAATAAGAAAATGAGGAGTAAGAACGATACTCGTGGTTCCGGATGGGCCAAGAAGAGCTTGGTACCCAGAACTTCAAGAAATGATATCAGAGGACCCATGGCCTCTACCGCTCAGACAGGATCTGCTACAGCAGGGGCCCTGTCTGTTCCAAGACTTAACGCGGCTGCGTTTGACGGCATGGCGGTTGAATTCCGGATCCTAAAGGAAAAGGGCATTCCGGAGGAAGTCATTCCTACGCTGATAAAAGCCAGGAAAGAAGTAACCGCAAACCATTATCACCGTATTTGGTGAAAATATGTTGCGTGGTGTGAGGCCAGGAAGGCCCCAACAGAGGATTTTAAGCTGGGTCGTTTTCTGCACTTCCTACAGTCAGGAGTGACTATGGGCCTAAACTTGGGTTCCATTAAGGTCCAGATTTCGGCTCTGTCGATTTCTTCCAGAAAGAACTGGCTTCGCTGCCTGGAGTTCAGACATTTGTAAAGGGAGTGCTACATATTCAGCCCCCTTTTGTGCCTCCTGTGGCACCTTGGGATCTCAACGTGGTGTTGAGTTTCCTAAAACTACATTGGTTTGAGCCACTTAAAACTGTGGATTTGAAATATCTCACGTGGAAAGTGGTCATGTTGTTGGCCTTGGCTTCAGCCAGGCGTGTGTCAGAATTGGCGGCTTTGTCATGTAAAAGCCCTTATCTGATTTTCCATATGGATAGGGCAGAATTGAGGACTCGTCCCCAGTTTCTCCCTAAGGTGGTATCAGCTTTTCACTTGAACCAACCAATTGTAGTGCCTGCGGCTACTAGGGACTTGGAAGATTCCAAGTTACTGGACGTAGTCAGGGCCTTAAAAATTTATATTTCCTGGACGGCTGGAGTCAGGAAAACTGACTCGCTTTTTATCCTGTAGGCACCCAACAAAATAGGTGCTCCTGCTTCTAAGCAGACTATTGCTCGCTGAATTTGTAGCACAATTCAGCTGGAGCATTCTGCGGCTGGATTGCCGCATCCTAAATCAGTAAAAGCCCGTTCCACGAGGAAAGTGGGCTCATCTTGGGCGGCTGCCCGAGGGGTCTCGGCTTTACAACTTTGCCGAGCTGCAACTTGGTCAGGGGAAAACACGTTTGCTAAATTCTACAAATTTGATACCCTGGCTGAGGAGGACCTTGAGTTCTCTCATTCGGTGCTGCAGAGTCATCCGCACTCTCCCGCCCGTTTGGGAGCTTTGGCATAATCCCCATGGTCCTTACGGAGTCCCAGCATCCACTTAGGACGTCAGAGAAAATAAGATTTTACTCACCGGTAAATCTATTTCTCGTAGTCCGTAGTGGATGCTGGGCGCCCATCCCAAGTGCGGATTGTCTGCAATACTTGTATGTAGTTATTGCCTAACTAAGGGTTATTGTTGAGCCATCTGTTGAGAGGCTCAGTTATATTTCATACTGTTAACTGGGTATAGTATCACGAGTTATACGGTGTGATTGGTGTGGCTGGTATGAGTCTTACCCGGGATTCAAAATCCTTCCTTATTGTGTCAGCTCTTCCGGGCACAGTATCCTAACTGAGGTCTGGAGGAGGGTCATAGTGGGAGGAGCCAGTGCACACCAGATAGTACATAATCTTTCTTTTAGAGTGCCCAGTCTCCTGCGGAGCCCGTCTATTCCCCATGGTCCTTACGGAGTCCCAGCATCCACTACGGACTACGAGAAATAGATTTACGGGTGAGTAAAATCTTATTTTAACTGCTATCGGATTTTTTGTATTTTCCTAATTGAAACAACAATGTATTACTATAGTTTGATTTCAAAATCTATAGGTTAATTTAAAAAAAAGTTCAGTTTACCAGCAGTAATCCTACATGTCTGTGTGCATAGGAATTCAAATGTGGAGTGAATGATAGGCACCCTGGCTCTCTATTTAAGCCTCAGAGTGAGTTACCTCAATTCCTGTTTGGTCCTATTTAATCCCTAATTGATATTCTTATTAAACCTAACTTTCTGTGTTCAGGGAGCTATAGAGGAAATTATTTTTAATCTTAATGCGCCTTTAAAAACATTGGTGTTCAGTGGGCTAAAGCTAAAAGTGAAAAAAACACTTAACAGACCTAATTGTCTGTTTTGCGTTCCAGGAGCTGAGATCCCGCTTCCTGGATGCGCACCAAGCCTCATCCTGACACGCTCGACGTCATTGCGCATGTCACATGACCGCTATTGAGACTGGTCACGTGGAGGTGATCGCGGTCCGTGAATAGGGAAGCTGTAGCAATGTTACCTATAATTAATCTTAAATTATTTAAATTATAGATTAATTATAGGTTACGTTGCTACAGCAACGAACAATCATGTTCATAGCTTAGCACACGTTGCTATTAGCAACGAATAGAATATATAATAATAAGAATTGTAGATAAAATTATTTCAGTGTTTAATTAATAAAGTGGGTTATTCAAAAAACAAATAGAGATATGTTGCTTATCACTGATATAAAATAAAAAATATAGAGTATCACTATTGATAGATATATATATATATATATATACACACACACACACTCACTCATGTTTTACCACTACTTAAGGGGTTAATACTAATGTAAATATATGGCTGAAACATAAACTATATTAATAATTAGAAGGATTTACAAGTATGGTTAATGTGCTACTATACTAAATATATTTTGATTTGGATTCCTATGCACACAGACATGTAGGATTGCTACTGGTAAGGTAAACTTTTGTTTAAATTAATCTATCGATTTTGAAATCAAACAATAGTGATACATTGTTGTTTCAATTAGGAAAAGACAGAAAATCTGATAGCAGTTAAAAGCTATTTGACTTTAATCTAAGCCTTAAGTAAGTATTTTTTCTTTAGTTTTAACCTCATCAAAGAATGATTTAAGTAATTAATTAATTAACCATTAAATACTGTAAATGTTTTTCTCTAGGAATCTCACAAATAGGGAATCCAGCTAAAATTGTTATTAGGCTCTGGAAACCAATTAAGACTACTCTAAATATGTTTTCAGTAAGTATTTATGGGTAAAAGGGACAATTATGTTAAAATTATATTTGGTAAAAAACTAAACTGGATATTTCTATTTAATTAGGTAAAATAATTTGCCTTGCTTATGATCTCATTCATTGAGTTACCATTTAAGAAGGAAAACCATTTCAAATTATTTTGGCGTTACAATAAGAAAACTATTTTTGCCTAAATAGTTTTTAACATAGTTTTACGAGTATATTGACTAATTAAGCTAACATGGAGTCTTTCAACAGACAACCACTATTTGAAAAAGAGCTAAAGTCATCATCTGTGATATAATAGTAATAATAATAATAAGAAGAAGAAGAAGAAGAAGAAGAAGAAGAATATAACTCATTTAAAGATGAATAACTATTTTGTGAATTATATCATTTGATAAAATAGTACAAATGTATTTTAATTTTTCTGAATTGTATATTGTTTTATAAATATTGTGTATTAAGGTATTTTTTCTCCTCTCTTACAGCCAAAAGAACACCCCTGAAGAAGTTACTATACGACAAAACGCATTGGGTGAAACAAACATATTTTAATGTTTTATTGTATGAACAAAAATTGAACAAACATATGTTTTTTAGTGATCAATATTGTTTTCTAAAGAATGATTACAGAAACGTATTTTTGATTATGTCATTTACATTTTAATAAAAAGATATGTTTTTAACATTTGGGTGTATGTGTATATAAGGTACTGATAAAGTTATCCTCTGTTTATATCCCCAAAAATAGATTGGATAATCCATTTAATAAGAGCACTCTGCAAAGACATCTCTTTGTATTTATCTTCATATAACCAATATCGGCAAGGGGTCCTTTCTTTTGTGGAAGCTGCCTAAAGAGAGCTGTATTTAATAAGAAATTGGCTTCAAGGCTATTAAACCTTACTATATAATAAAAGTGCATTAAGGAACATTCTATTATTTGCTACATATATATATATATATATATACTGTATATATATATATAGATATATATATATACTGTATATAAATAACACTCACTCTCCCCAAAAAATTGAAAATATAGACGATCAGCACTCATGTTTAGCAGGGTGAAGATTTATTCACAAAACATCATTTGTGGTACATAGGTGTAACAAAGTAACAACAACAGCGGCCCAACAGCCGTTTCAACCATGCATACTTTTAAAAAAAAAATTGGGGGAGAGTGAATGTTATTATCTGTTTATTATGGACAATGCACCGCAATTCTTGATACTTTTGGATTTTTGCTAGTGTGCTGTCTCATTCTTTGGATTTATAAATACATATATTCAGCAATAGTATTGCACACTGCATTCGAAGACTCATTTTTTAGCTAAATGAGTATATGACCATTGCACAAGGAGCATCTTGTCTCTTTGATGAAGGTTTACTGTCACAGGCCGAACAGCGCACGATCTCATTTATGGATGACGAGATTGAGAAAGTCTTATTTGACAAATTGGATTTTGATACTCTACCTGCAGAGACCTCGGCTGATGTCTTTTATAGATTATTAAAGCTAAGGCACCATGAAGTAGACCTCCAGTTACACAGACAATTTCTATCTGAATATCATTGACGCAAATTAATACCTAGAGGATTCCGTATCAATAATGTTCCAACACTTGGACGGAATAATCCAGTCTTCTCTAGTAGATGGTGCAGAATCCTCAATAAATGTTCATTTGTCCTTTTAGTTTTGGTAATTGAGGAGGCAGGTAATGAGCTCAAGAAAGTAAAGTGTGATACTGAACAACTTGAGATCACCTCTGTTCCCCTACTATGTGATGATAAAAGTTCTAACTGGATAGAGAGATTACAATCTCAAATTGATTCTTATCCAAAAGACTTGACCTCTTTTAAGTGTAAGAAGTTGACAACTGTGACCTCAGATTACCAAAACTATATGGTTTACCGTTGGTTACTTGGCAATAGTAGTTAGTCTTCCTCGGACAGACAAAATTTACCCTTTAGGCGTTGTAGACCACAGCAGTATCCACAAGATTTTGGCTCTTCAATGTCCACGTCAGACACTGATTAGTCTGATCACCAATGTGAAGGTGCCCATTTTTTAGAGACAGGATTGGATCACGCAGGAACACCGCCAGTTGGAGATCCAAGAATCATCGACCACATACGAGGAGTGGCGAATACAAAAAGAAGTGGCCGCAGGAGACGGATGCAGACCTTGTGTTCAATCTGTCAACAGTGCATTTGAAAACATCAGAAATAAAGCTTTTAACGAGAGGTCTTTCATTTGTTCCTACATTGAGACATCAGTCGTTTCAGGGTACAGTCAATCAATATCGCTTTGGGAGAAACATGCGGCTTAAAGAATTCTTTGCTGATAAAGGCAATATGGAACAGAAA
Organism: Pseudophryne corroboree; assembly: GCF_028390025.1. Classification (NCBI taxonomy): domain Eukaryota; kingdom Metazoa; phylum Chordata; class Amphibia; order Anura; family Myobatrachidae; genus Pseudophryne; species Pseudophryne corroboree. The sequence continues at coordinate 113,587,416 of NC_086454.1, read as the reverse complement.
AAAACATTTAACAAAACTTCAAAGTTTGACCCAATCTCTGGCAACCCAAGTCTCAAGACTTTTCACAGAATGGTCAATAAAGATATTCGGGGTTTCAATCCTCCACCCATATTTGATAATCTTTCCCCAGATGAAAGGGCAGCACTCAAGAGATTACACACAAACCCACATTTGGTCATTCGACCAGCTCATAAAGGTGGGGCGGTGGTGGTCCAGGATTGGGCAGATTATGATGCTGAAATTAACCATCAGTTATCTGACACACACATGTATCTGAAAGTTGGTATGAATCCCATCCCGCAGATTAAGTCCCTAATTGATGCATGTTTGAAGAGGGGATTCGACAATCGGTGGATCGACGAAGATGTTTTTGAGTTTCTAACAGTGGACGAACCTAGATGTCCTATTATATATACACTTCCAAAAATACACAAGACACCTGGTCAAACCTCCCAGGGTTGGCCGATCATAGCAGCAGAGGGGTAATTACAGCAACCATTGGCCCAATTTATTGATCATATTCTGCAGCCACATGTGACCAGAGATGCCAGTTACATCCGTGACATGAGTGATTATCTACACCATTTAAACCTGGTCGGGGAAACAACCAAAAATTTGTTTTTAGCTACCATGGATGTGCAGTCACTATACACTTTAATACCGCATTAAGAAGGCCTCGATACATTGAAGGAGATCTTTTCATCAGAACATGTTTTTGGTATGCCAACTGAATTTATTCTTGAACTTACCAGTTTAGTTTTAAGTCAGAATCACTTTAAGTTTAAGGAGGCATTCTTTATCTAACAATTGGGGACAGCAATGGGGTCCAATCTGACTCCCTCTTATGCCTACTTGTATATGTCGCGATTCAAAAATACTTACAACTTCCCTGAGTTTGGTTCCAGCATCAAGTTCTACAAATGGTTTATCGATGATGTATTCATCATCTGGTCAGGTCGTGAGGAGTCCTTTATTAGGAAAGTCGATCAAATTAATAAGCTTGAATGTCCTATTAAATTTACGTATGAGATCTGTTCTCATCAGGTTAACTTCCTGGATGTCACCATCAGTATTGCTGGGGGTCGGTTCACTACTACCTTATTTAGAAAATCCACTGACAGGAATACCACGCTTTTGGCAAGCAGTTTCCATCCTCCTGTGCTCAAGGATAATCTCCCAGTCTCCCAATTCTTGAGGGTTATGAGAATCAACACTGAAGAGTCCAACAGGGAGTTTCATTGAATGAGATGATGTACAGATTCCAGGAACAGATATATATTGTACCTCAGGGACATTATGCAATTGTTTGCAGAAAGCAAGGAAAATCTTAATTGGAAATTATATTAAAAAATCAATCCCTAAACATCAAATGATCTTCTCCACCAAGTATGATAATTATGCGCAACATACACAGAGGACTCTTCATAAACATTGGCCTATGTTGGTGTCTGACCCCTCAATAACTTTCACACATATGAAGCCACCCATGATGGCATATGGCAAAGGGGATAACTTAAAACAGATGCTGATGAGACCGACCCTTACTCCTGAAGTAAGCATACAAGTGAGAGTCTCCACAGTGCTGACTATCATTCACATTTTGGGTGCTAAAATGGAGGCAGGGAATCTGGATCTCCTGGATGGGACTATCTTCACTTTTCTATTTTTATATTCATGTGTGGAAATCAGAGACATGTGAAATATTATACTATTGTATTGTTTTATGTGTTTATTTTCATATATGGACGATACCACTGGTAAACTGTGAGAAAATCATATCACCACCCACTGTTTTACAATCTGAAGTGCAAGTGAGATCGTGGCATTTTTCTATATAAGTGTAACCATTTCTTTTTTATAGAACACAAAGACCTCTTTTGGAAATACTGAGTCTGATGCTTCAGGTAAGAGGAGTTCTCACATAGGTAAAGTTTAGTAAAAACATGTTCACGCAACTGTTCATCATCCAGATCAGAACATAAGAGACTACACACATGCTGTGAGGCATTTCTTTTGCAGCTAGAAAAGTGGTAGGTGCAAGTGCACACTGACTAGTACACACCTTTGAACGAGAACATAAGACTTGCTACATCACAATCAGCCATCCTCTTTACTCAATATTCAGCATCTCTGTCCACCCACCTATCATCGCTCCCAGTAAACCTTCTTGTCCCACCCCTAATCTTAAACTGTGAGCCTTTACTAGCAAGGTTTTCTTCCCTCATTATCTTGTTAAGAACATTCCCTTTCTTTATTGAGTCTTTGATATTCTGTTTCCTCACTATATAATCTAATCCTCTCTAACTGCTGATGTGTGGGTACAGGCTCATTGATTTCTGTTTTCTTTCCTATACCACCCCCGTGAACCATTGTTGCTTCCGTCTACCAGCCACAGCAAATCATTCCACTACACCCTCTACCTCGTGTTACACCATGACCATGTCTTTGGCTATATCTTTGTGTAAATAGTTATAATATGTGCTTATGTAAATGGTATTGCTTATCACTGTACAGCACTGTGGTTGGGTATGTGATCTTGGTGCTTAGGATACCGGCAGTCAGAATCTGACCCTGGCATCCCGATGGCCGGGATCTCCACACTCAGGGTAAGTATTGTTGCCTTCCTCCTTACCTTCAACTAACCTTCCTTCCGGCAGCCTAACTCTAACCCCCCCCCACACACACACACACACACACACACACAGTCTAACCCTAACCATCCCTTCCCCCGCAACCTAACCATAACCTCCCCCTGATATTTACATTCATGATGTCAGCTGTTGGGATTTCGGCATCAGCATTCTGATAGCTGTCACGATTCTGGCACCTGTCTTCTGGCCACCAGGATCCTGTACATCGGTGATAGCAACTACATCCCCTGCGGTTATGTTGTGGCTCAATATAAATAAAACATAATAATAATAATAGTAGCTGCAAACCAGGTAATATGCTACACACACACACACACACACACACACACACACACACACACACACACACACACAGGTGGACACATCACAAGATGCATACAGCTCTGCATGTAGGCAAAAATAAACAATTTTTCTTGGAGATTTCCTTTCAGAAATGTACATCAAATTAATGACAGCTCTTCATCAGTCCCATTGTTAGTAATCATTTTTTATTGAATACTCTCCATCATCTTTTCTAAAACATCTTTTCTAGAACATTATTGTACTTTACCTGATGGTACATATCAGGGCTCAATGAAGCATGGCAGACAGCAAATGGTCCTTCTGTGTCAATCAATACGCTACACCAATACTGAGCATATTTTTCTGTTTGCAGATTTAAAAAGAGGATGGTCAAAAACACTGGTGCACGGAAATGTACAGTTTAATAGAACAATAATATATGTTAGAAATATTTTATAACTTTGAATGAATACTTGGATGTAAGATTTAATTTATATACATACAGTATGGGCATAGGGCCTAATGCAGACCTGATTGCAGCAGCAAATTTGTTCTCTAATGGGCAAATCCATTAGAGAACATAACATGTGCAGAGAGAGTTAGATTTGGGTGGGGTGTGTTCATACTGAAATCTAAATTGCAGTGTAAAAATAAAGCAGCCAGTATTTACCCTGTACAGAAACAATATAACCCACCCAAATCTAACTCTCCCTGCACATGTTATATCTGCTCCCTCTGCAGTGCACGTGGTTTTGCCCATTAGATAACAATTTTGCTGCTGCGCTCAGGTCTGAATTAGGCCCTATGTCTATATGGGTTTATTATGAAATACCTACAATCAAAATCCTGACGGTGAAAATCCCGACAACAATTGATCGATGGTCAAAATCCCAACAAGGTCAAAATACTGACAAGGTCAAAATACCAACATTTAAAATACAGACAAGGTCAAAATACCAACATTTCAAATGTCAACAGGTCAAAACGTTGACATAAGTTTTTCTTTTTTTTTTGTATGTATGTTGACATAGATCGACATGGACACCGTATACATGTACCGTGTCCCCTCGCATGGCTCACTGCACTCACCATGCTTCAGGCACAGTGCCTTGCTGCGCTCGGAACACTATTATATTCCCCCTCCGGGTCCACTGGGATGGTAAAGTATGAACAAGTCGGTTTCAATGAAAAATAATAAAAACTCATGTCGACTTGTTGACCTGTCAACATTATAAATGTCGGTATTTTGACCTTGTTGGTATTTTAAATGTCAGTATTTTGACCATGACAGGATTTTGACCTAGTTGGTATTTAGACCATCGGTCAGTGGTTGTCGGTATTTTGACTGTCGGGATTATAATGTAGGTAAATTGACTGCATCCTGTCTAAAGTGCTGGTTGGATAAATAAGTCAGAACCTCATAGTAGGAACATATTGCCTATTGATACTCTTTAGATATAATTTTTCCCAATTTAAAAATTGTGGTTCTTACTACACTGCAGTACAGTGGCTAATCCAGTGTCTATACCTCTTTACATTCCTCTTAACAGTGCCTATTTACTAAATTGCTGTAACCAGTATTATGGCTGTCTCTGGAAAACTGTAATCCAAATTAGAGATGAGCAGTTTGGTTTTGGTGAAAACCAAAGACAACCAAACTTAGGGGTTTCGCGTTGAACCAAATCCCAGCTCGGGTCACTTTGGGTTTGGGTCTCAGATCTGAAAAAAAAAATGTTTGTGTGCTTTTGATGGCATGAAAATCCATCCCTCGTGATTTACTGTAAAGTGCCATTTACTGTAGGAACAATAAAAGGTTCAAATTAAATGATTCCAGCTGTTTTTATCAATTTTAAAAGTAAATCCAAAACCAAACTGAAATCAAACCAAAACATTTGAGGGTGGTATTGGTGGATATCCTAGAATTTTGCATTGTTGTTTTACCCTAGTCCCACAACTACATAAATGGAGCCTAATAGAACCCCTCCCTGTGCAAATTAGGATTATTTTATTACACATCACTCTGCATGAAATGGAATTGTTTAGTAGTTGGAAGACATCTGCCTTTCAGCACTCTTACCAAAATCTTTTCAACATCTTGCCTCCAGTGGCATCCAAATCTATGCAGATAAGTGATACTTAAACTTCTGACCAATCTTCCCTAACATCCTAAATTCAAGTCAACGCCCTCACTCAGCTGACAAGACTCTCCCACATCCTTCAATACCTCAAGTAATCCCTCAAAACCCACTTCCTCAATTTAGCCCACCTGATACTACTCCCACTGCATATACTGCATCCTATGCCTACTCCATGTTTAACTAGCTCCTATTATCTTGGCATTGTTTTCTCTCACTAGACAAGAAGTTTGCATGCAGAGGTCCTCTCCGCCCATTATCTCATGTCGACATCTTTAACTTCACTTGCACTTTTTTCCAGTCCTGCAGCGCTTTATGGTACCTTTTGAAAGAGGAGTGCGCTACTGTACTAATTTCAATCTTCACTTTCTCCAGGGAGGTTTCATGCCATATCCCAAGATAACCACCAAGATCATTACTGAGCATGTGCAGGAGCAATCCTGGGAGACTGTGTTAGAGCATCACAGTGGAAGACACATCGGGGGAGATTCAAATGTTTGAAAAGTCAGTTGGGAGTCTGTTTTTTCCTATCTAATAGATAGGAAAAAACAGACACCCAACTGACTTTTCAAACATTTGAATTCCACCCATGTAGTCTTCCACTGGTTAGCTATATGAAACTCCTCTCTGCTCACTCACCAGTGTGCATGTTACAGTGAGTATGCTGTACATACTAAATATCAATACAGTAGTTTGCAGGAATCTATGACCTGCAAACTTTCTTTGTTCTAGGGAATAGGATTGCTACCTAGCAACAGCAGGTGGGTTATGTAGTAAGCATCCTGACTTTCCGCTGGAAGGCAGGGAAGTGACATTTTTAAATCACTAACCTGCTGACACTAGCAGTGAAGTTGCACTTGCAAAGCAGGCTAGGTTGTGCACAGGTCACATGCACGCTTGCAGCTGGGCAGGGCTAACACTCACTGAATCAGATTTTTCAAAGCTTACTGGTAGCAATCCTAATAACAAGAACACCTCAGGGTGAATATTGTGTATACTGGAACGAAGGAGAGTAATACCCACACATTTAGATCTGAACTGACTGAATCATTTATTTAGGCATACAGTACTGGTGAGGCTTGTGAAAGGCAAACACTGAGAAAAAAAACATATATATATATATTGTGTATAAATTCTTTTAGTTCTGGTTATATTTGCACTGTATGATATATATCTAAGCAGAACAAGAAATGGAAGTTGGAACAACTTTCTTATAATTTTAGACAATTGCAGTTGGAATAATAGTAATTGTACACAACTAGAGAATAAAGTCTTATGTGTGAACTGACTTTTTCAGCAACAGTATATTTGTCTTGTTTTCCAGAAATGGATGACAAAACAATATTATAAAGAAACCGTTGTTTTGCAAGTAACCAAACAGAAAAAATTGAGGCTTCTCAATTTCTAAGGTCCTCTGTAGCCAGACTCTGTTATTCTCATGTCCCTCAGAGGGCCTGAAAAGATAATAGACTAATGTCTGGAAGAGTAACCAACAAAGAGCAACACCTACTATGTAATATTTTTAATTTTTTTTGGAAGGGTGGGATGGGCGCTGTTGCTAGGTGGCAATCCTATTCCCTAGAACAAAGGAAGTTTTAAGGTCATAGATTCCTGCAAACTACTGTTTGTTCGTCAGGAGGATTGCCACCTATCAACATCTGGTGGGCAGACTACCACACACCTGTAGGCTGTTCTGAGAGACCTAATCTTTTCTTCATCATAAGTCTCCAATAATGTTATGCACATGACCGCATTGATGACAAATGAGCCTTGTATATAATTATGTTTAAGGGAAGACCTTCTGAGGTGCCTTCATTTTGGTAACTCCTCTCAAAAGTGGCCTTTGAGTAGTGTCATATCCATTGAAGTTGAGGGTATACCAGTGTGTGAGGTAAGTTTCCCTTCAAACTAATTGGAGGGTATAGGAGGTAAACCTCATGATCACCAGTCTCCGTAGTATTTTGCCAATTCATGTGCAGATGACCAGCTTGAAGCGTGCATGATAGCTTGACGTGGCAAGACTTTGAAGCAGCTCTAGAAGCAGTGTCACCCAGTAAAGAGAGGCCTTTAAATTGAGAAATATCAATACCAGACACTATCATGTGACAATATATCCTGTAAGGGTGGAGGGTTTAGCTGTACAGATAGGTTTTCTAAACTTAATAAATAATTGTTGTATATTCTAACAAGTAGGGTACAAGTGAGGTAAGTAGATAAACAGGAGAAAATTTAATGGTTTGGTTCTTTATCATCTTTACTTTTTCTAATTCTACTAAGAATTCTACTGTACATAAGAGATGTTTTGATATGACCATTGAGAATAATTTGGTACACTTTTGTGGGTTGAGAAATGGTTTTAAGAAAACTAATAGGGTAAGCTCAACTCCTGTTATTTGCAAATGCTAAAGCTAAGAGGGAAGCCAGTGTCTTAGAAATAGACATAATATATAATAAGGAAATCAAGGTAGTCAAAGAGGGGAAAGGGAATCTGCAAGTTAGAATAATATTTCCAGGCAGGTTTATTGCTTTTAGAATTATGGACCTAATTCTGAGTTGATCGCAGCAGGAAATTTTTTAGCAGTTGGGCAAAACCATGTGCACTGCAGGAGGGGCAGATATAACATGTGCAGAGAGAGATTTGGCTGGAGTGTTTTCAAACTGAAATCTAAATTGCAATGTAAAAATAAAGCAGCCAGTAATTACCCTGCACAGAAACAAAATACCCCACCCAAATCTATCTCTCTCTGCAAATGTTATATCTGCCCCCCCCTGCAGTGCACATGGTTTTGCCCAATTGCTAACAAACTTGCTGCTGCGATCAACTCAGAATTACCCCCTATGTTCCTTTCTATGATCTCCTGCAAAATGTCCAAATCTTCCATGCAAAGGAACATTAAAAGATTTTCTCTATTCTGTTAAGTAGGACATAGCTGCCATATGGTCCAAAGCAGAACTAGAGCATTGTGTGTAGAGAGGTTAAAGCGATTCAACAGTTATTTACCAGCTCTCAGCTCTAAGGTACTTTTAGAAAGGCTGTATTCTTCCAAGATAATTCTCCTTGTATGGATCTTTGTTGGGAGAAGTTATCCTGGTGGAGACACATCTGATGTTATCATTAAAATCAGTAGAGGGTCTAATGCAGGCCTGTACTTTGGAAATTGGAAGATAATTCCAATTCAGTGTCTCCCATGTGACATGGGAAGATCGGTATGCTTGACTAGCAGTGACAGGTTTTTAAGAAAAACTGAGGAGAGCTAGTGAGTTCCTGCATAGGAGAGAAAATGTGTAAGAGAGATCTACCTTTGTCCCGGTTAGTGCCGCTAAATCATTGAGAGAAATTGTTGGCTTTAGCAAGAAATTCAGAGCCAAACCCCCTATTGCTCCCCATTTCTTTGGATGAGGCAGGTTCCATTATTCAAAGCATGTACTGGAAAGAAGGGGTGCTTTATCAGGATTCAACCTTAGGGATCTTGCCTGTAGATGCCGCTGCTCTGTTGACTGCCCTATTATGGCAGTTTATGATAAAGGCCAATTCTATTATGAAAGATACTGTTAAGTCACTGTGGTGTATGATTTTAGCAAATTGTTTATGTATACCACTCTCTAGACACCATATGGTTGGAGAAATGTGGTGACTACTATTGTTTCAATAGGTAAAATATAAGGTGTGTTTGAGAAGCAAAGTAACATGACAGGACACCGGAATAAAAGCATTTTTGAATAAAATTGTAACCTACTGTTGTACAGATGTATGGAAATGGGAAGGAAAGCATTCTGGAGATCTATTTTAATGCATAATCCATTTTGGTTTAGTAAAAAGTAAATGCCATGCAAACTCTCCACACAGAATCTTATGGGTTTTGAAAAGCTGTTTTGCACTCTTACATTTAATACTGGTCTGAATGACAAATTTTAATTTTACGTATTTATTTATTTTTGATAGGGAAGTTACAGTATGACTGATCAACTATGCAAAAATGGGTTTTCCATCTCTAATTTGTTCTAGTCAGAGAACGGTTTGTAATATATCATTCAGTCGGGACTGCATATCAATCGGTGTACTGTATATGCCTTTGATGAGAAATTAAATTAATGGCAAGTTGACACCAACTTGTATTGTCTTTAACCATTTTATCGGTGGTAAGCTCTCTTTACTAAAGTCTAGCTCTGAAAGCACAATGCACAAATGGCTTCATACAGTATGTTTATCTTGAGCTCTAGGCTTCAGCAACACAAAGGACCTGTAAACCATATAACAAGACATTACTCCTGACAGAAACTCTGGTCCAACCAGGTCTACGTGTGAGAGACTAGAATAGTCCAGATATTTTGGTTCTAGTTCTGATAAGACTGCTATAGTGAGCAACGATACTATTTTAAAGTTTGTAAAATAGTTACAGTAACTGCTTGGCCCACAATACAGTAGCTCTGCTGACAACTTTTAGAAGGGCGTGAGAAAAAGTGTATCCAGGGAGCGTATAGATTATACTTCCTTTCTGCCTAGTCCAGGTCATATAGCAGAGAACCTGTTAGTAGCAAGCAGAGAACCTGCTGCAGCTATAATTTTAATAGTTTATCTTAGAGTTTTATTTGAGAAATCAACAGTTTATCACACAATAATGCATTAAGAGCTGCATCAGAAAACTGGGAGAAGAGAATTGCCACATCAGGCAGGGCTATGACAATCCTCAACGCCATATAATATTGTTTTATAAGTGTAGACATGAATGCCTGTTTAGAATTTTCATGCACCTCAGATTGTGAATGCAAAGCCCAGTGTGAGGACGGAGTATAGGTTTGACAGTGGTCTGGCCAGGGCCGGCGCTTCCACTAGGCAGCTTTAGGCAGCTGCCTATGGGCGGCGAGACCTGAGGGAGGCCTGCTAAAGCTGCCTGGAAGAAAAAATCTTTGAAATAGCAGCTTTCTATTGGCGGCATACGAGCAGAGCAGTGTGTGTGACCAGCCTACAGATCAGCACCAAGGAGAGAGGGCGCAGCGCCGACAGCCTCACAGGCACCAACGAGAGAGGAGGACAGAGCGTCTATTAGTTACATTGCTCTGCTGCGCATACACAGAAGCTATACCTGGCCATCGACATCAGCTCCTGGAGAGGCGCAAGTTTGCCTGGCGGAGGATATGAACCTAATCTTAGGTGAGAGAGGATGCCTTCCTCTCTCTCCCCCTCCTCCTCCTCCCTCTCTCCACCCCCCCCTGCTGGCTCGTACAGCGCTGGTCCGCCATCGCAGCATGGTATCCTGTAGGCTGAGGCTCCCTTCTCCCCGATTTTTCCCAGGTCCTGTGTCACCCCCTCATGTCCCCAGGTTGTGTCCATCCTCCCCCTCTCCACCCCCCATCATGTCCCCATGTTCCGTGACCCTCACTTCCCCCTCATGTGCCCAGGTCATGGGTCACCCCCTCATGTCCCCATCTCCTGTGTCCCTTCTCCCCTCTCTCCCTTATGTCTAGTGTCACCCCCTTACCCCCTCATGTGCCCAGCTCCTGTGTCCCTTCTTCCATCTCCCCCTTATGTCTAGTGTCACCCCCTTCCCCCCTCATGTGCCCAGCTCCTGTGTCCCTTCTCCCCTCTCTCCCTTATGTCTAGTGTCACCCCTTCCCCCTCATGTGTCCAGCTCCTGTGTCCCTTCTCCCCTCTCTCCCTTATGTCTAGTGTCACCCCCTTCCCCCCTCATGTGCCCAACTCCTGTGTCCCCCCTGTCCACCCTCTCATGTCCCGTGACACCCCCTGTCATCTCATTAGAAAGGGAAGGGAACCAGCTCTGACTTCTCACATACTTGTATTCTGTTGCCATTCGAACACCCGCTGTAAAGATCAGCCGCTTCCAGATCCCACAGTCTCCTTCACTGGCCAGTGAAGTAGAGCCGCCGTCAGTGCTGCAGCACGCCGGGGACCGAACGCCCGTAACAGGCTGACAGTGCCCGGAAGTGCCGTAGCCGCCGGTGATTCCGTCGCCCCGAAGGTCCGTGCCTCGGTGTGCAGGCTGCACACAGGGGCTCTGCGCCGGCCGCGGGGAGAGAGACGGAGGGACAGACGAACGGACACAGCGGGGGACGAGAGGCTAAGACGACAAGAGGAAGAAGGGTAAGTATATGCACCTGAGGGTTACGGGACGCCGCACCCCCAGAACATATATCCCCCAACTCACATCTCCATTGACATTTATACCAGGAAATTTACTGCGATCAGCAGGACTAAAAGACGGCCCTAATTAGGGCAGTGATAACACATTTAATATTGACTTTTGCGATCAGCAATTGGACCCTTTTTATTTCTATTTTTCGTTTTTATTTTTTCATTATTCTTAATTTTATTTTTATGTTGTTTTCATGCTTTTTTCGGCTAGTTAATCGGGACACATTAATTTGGACCTTTGAAAGAGGTCAAGTACTCCTGATAATTATTTTACAGGAGAAATTTCACGCAATTGCATGGACTGAAATAACCCCAATTAGTTATAAAGTTAACCTTATATTTACTAAGTATCTACAAGGAGCACTGTGACTCCGGAAATAAAAGTTTAATTGTTACATCAAACTGATATCAGCACTTTTTCAACATCAATACAGAGTATGATTTACACTTGTGATTTATTATTATTATTATCATGAATAAGAACACATAGATAAAGTGAACACCGACACTGCATTAGTTCTTATCAGGGGTTGAGCGCTGTGTTGTTTATACTCTGCAAACTTTTCCAGTAGGTTAGATCACCTACAAACATCAGCAGCTCGCCACACCCAATAGGGGGTTGACATTACCTCAGTGCGCAGGTGGTAACCCTCCAAAAATGGATATGGAGTATGTCTGATAATGTCCAGTTATGCCATAGAAGCAGGGGAGTAATGCCTAGAGGCAAAGGAGATGCATGCCTCTGGGCACCAAGCCTGAATTTACTGCACCAAGCACTTTCAGCTACAGCAGCACCTGTGTGGTCTCATGTCCCCAGGTTGTGTCCATCCTCCCCCTCTCCACCGTGTCATGTCCCCATGTTCTGTGACACTCCCTCCCCCCTCATGTGCCCAGGTCATGTGTCCCCCCTCTCCACTCCCTCATATCCCATGACACCCCCTTCCCCCCTCATGTGCCCAGCTCATGTGTCCCTCCTCACCCCCCTCAAGCCCCCAGTTCATGAGTCCCTCCTCACCCTCTCCACCCCCTCATGTCCCCATGTTCCGTGACACTCCCTCCCCCCTCATGTGCCCAGGTCATGTGTCCCTCCTCCCGCTCATGTCCCATGACACCCCTTTTCCCTTCATGTGTCCAGGTCATGTGTCACCTCCTCATGTCCCCAGCTTCTGTGTACCTTCTCCCCTCTCCCCCTTATGTCTAGTGTCACCCCCTTCCCCCCCTCATGTGCCCAGGTCCTGTGTCCCCCTCTCCCTCTCTACTCCCTCATGTCCCCATGTCACCACCTACCCACACATGTGCCATGGTCCTGTGTCAACCCACCAGGTCCTGTATTACCCTCATCATGTCCCCAGGTCCTGTGTACCTCCTCCCCTCTCCCCTCATGTCTTGTCGCCCACTTTTTCCCTCATGTGCCCAGGTCCTGTGTCAACACCCCAGGTCCTGTGTCCCACCCCCTCCTCATTTCCCCAGGTCCTTTGTCTCTCCTTCCCCTGCCCCACTTATGTCTCATGTCGCCCCCTCATGTGCCCAGGTCCCTTGTCACCTCCACTCATGTTCCCAGGTCCTGTGTCCCTCCTCCCACCCATGTCCCGTGTCACCACCTCCCCCCTCATGTGCCCAGGTTCTGTGTCATTTCTCCTCATGTCCCCAGGTCCTGTGTCCCAACTCCCCCTCTCCATCCCCATCATTTCCCCATCTTACCCCTCATGTGCCATGGTCCTGTGTCAATCCCCTTAGTCCTGTGTTACCTCCTCATGTTCCCAGGTCCTGTGTCCCTACTCCTCCTCATGCCCCCAGGTCTTGTTCCCACACCCCCATTTCCCATGTCACCCTCTCTCCCCTCATATGCTCAGGTCCTTTGTCATCCCCCCAGGTCCTGTGTCCCCAGGTCCTCCCCTCTCCTTCTCATGTCTTGTGTAACCATCTTCCCCCCCTCATGTCCCCAGATCATGTGCAACACCACCTCATGTCCCCAGGTCCTGTGTCCCTCCTCCCACTCCCCACCACCCTCATGTCCCCATGTACCGTGACACCCCCTCCTCCTTCATGTGCCAAAATCCTGTGTCATTACCCCCAAGGTCCTGTGTCCCTCCTCCCTCTCCCCCTCACCCCACTAATGCCCCAAGGTCTTATGTCCCTCTCCCCCTTCATGTGCCCAGATCCTGTGCCACAGCTTCACCAGCTCATCCATCCCTGCAACTCTTTGTGGAAGCATGGGCAACCAACAGGAGACCCACTAACAGCAGAGAGTCCCTGAGCAGAACCATATGGACTCAGGTTAGTGTGATTGTGACAGTACTGGTGACACCGAGTGCATCTTCCCCTGTGGCTAGAACCTGGCCTGGTGGGGGCACTGCCGACTCTAAACTGATTAATATTTACAGGGGGCTCTGGACTGTATGCATGCCATTGTTTCCCATGCAGGACACCAGAAGTGACTGCAGGTACTAGACAGACACACACAGCATGCCAGGATGACAGCTCTACACAGCCTCGGCAGTGCCTGGCTGAAAAAAAGAGTATGGCGGAGGGGGGCAGGGGGGATGGGCAATAGGCTGAAGTTTTGCCTAGGGTGCTAAGAAACCTTGCACCGGCCCTGGTCCTTGAAGCTAGAGCCACCCCTGCGACCTGGTATTAGGATTCCCATTCAGAAGTGTGGGGATTATTAGGAAGGGAAAGTGTTAGTGACATTGGCCAGCAGTCACATTGGGGGTCATTCTGACCCGATCACATGCTGCAGCTTATCGCAGCAGTGCGATTGGGTCAGTACTGCGCATGCGCTGGCGCTGCAGTGCGCCGGTGCATGCCAGACGGCCGAAGGCATTCGTTGCCTAGCGGTTGCCTCTGTCTGATTGACAGGCAGAGGCAGTCGCTGGGCGGGAGGGGGCTGGACGGCGGCATCAAGCTGCCATTTAAGGGGTGCGGTCCGGCCAACGCAGGCGTGGCCGGACCGTTGGGGGGGGGGGGGGGGGGGCGGGCCGTGGCGGCTGCGTGACATCACCACGCAGCTGCTGTGACCCGGACAGCGAAGATGTTTGCCCGGCCAGCCGCAGGAGCTGCGCTGGCTGAGAGTTACTCCTCAAATGCAAAAGCATCGCTGCTGTGCGATGCTTTTGCATTTCTGCGGGGGAGGGGTGAGCGGCACTGATATGCGGGCCGGACTAGCCCTGTGCTGGGCGTCCCTCCGCATGTATGAGTGCCTGATCATAGCTGTGCTAAATTTAGCACAGCTATGATCAACTCGGAATGACCCCCATTATCTCTTATTCAGAGATGGGTTTCTAAAGTTTTTGTCAACTACAGGCAATATCAGGGAACTTTGTGAATACGGGATCCGATCTGAAGATCGACAGTGTCTAGGTCGACAATGTTGAGGTCGACCACTATAGGTCGACAGGGTTTTTAGGTTTACAGGGTTTTTAGGTCGACATGTGCTAGGTCGACAGGTCAAAAGGTCGACATGAGTTTTCACTTCTCTTTTTTTTTAACTTTTTCATACTCAACGATCCACGTGGACTACGATTGGAACGGTAATCTGTGCAGAGTGAAGCAGTAGCGGAGCGAGGCACCTTGCCTAAAGCATGGCGAGCGAAGCGAGCCATGCGAGGGTACACGGTGCACTAATTCGGCTTCCCGGTCACTGTAAGCAGAAAACGACACAAACCCCCCCAAAAAAACTCATGTCGACCTTTTGACCTGTCGACCTAGCACATGTCGACCTAGAAACCCTGTCAACCTTCAAACCCTGTTGATCTAGAGACTGTCGACCTATAGTGGTCGACCTAAACATTGTCGACCTAGACACTGTTGATTTGATGATCCACATCCGCAGGGGCAGATCCAGAAGAAAATGAAAGAGTGGGCGCCATGATAGAGATCAACGATAAGTTATATTTACATGCACCTAAGACATGCGTGCTCCCATATAAGGGGTGTGGTATCACAGGGGGTGTGGCCTCACAGAATACACCATCAGGTAATGTAGGAGCGCATCCTGGTTTATTGCCAATGTTTCACCCTGATGAAAAGGCTGATTGGGCCTTGAAATGTTGGTCACCTGTTCCATTAGTTATGGGAGCCTGGAAGGCACCCCAGCACAACATAATTATTATAGGTTTTAGTTGGTGGTGGCAGGTGCAGCATACCTTGTTTTGGGCACTGCACTGAGACTCAGACTGCAGGACATGAACTGCCCATCTTTGATTAGCAGAAGCAGCCAGCTGGATCTCCAACAAGCAGCATAAGACATCTGCAGGACAGCCCTGTCACAATCACATGGGTCACTTTCTCAAATCTGAGGCTGAGTGTGACTGCACATAGCATGGTGGTAAAGGAAGTGGAGGAGGAGGTGCTGGGATTATTGTGCGGTGCAGTAAGGGCTAATGAAGTCTTCTGTGCCATCATAGGTAACAGTCTTACTCAATGCTGGCATTTGAACCCCGCCCCTGGCTGAACTCTGGCCGGTTGGCAGTGGGAGAGGTAGGTTGCGGTGGCTCGAGCCTCCCCATTGGTTACCATACAGACTTGCTGTTAGAGCCGCGGTGGGTCCTAGTGCCTACCAACTCTTATATCAAATCTGACTGACGTAAATAGCAGTAGTGCTGCCACTAGAAGTGACAGGAGGGGCACGGGGCCGAGTGCCCCCCCCCCCCCCCGGATCCGACTATGCACATCCGTGTGTACACCTCAGCTGACATCCCTGTGAGGATTTGTTTATTTATTTTAGTGGCAACATCAGTCTTGAACATATGCCTACAGTACCTCAGAAAATGGTTTATTATGATCAAAGTCCATTGTTACCTCAGAGTCTGAGGGATTAGTATTTCCTCATAACTACTGTACTTCGTGAGAAGGATGATGATAACACAGTGACAAACCTTTCTGTGCTGTGTTTTTTTTTTTTTTATATTTATGCCTGATACAGTGAGAGGTGAAATATGCAGTATACAGTATCTGTGACAGAAACCAGCGCTGCATTATCTATCAACGGTCTCTGGCAGAAAGCTTCTCGGTGCCCAATGTGACTTTAAAGACATAGCTGTCCCAATCCCTTCCTCAGACTCTGCATCTACCACAGAGGAGGGACTTGAGGATTAAGCAATAAGGGAAGGACCAGCAATGGGTTTGTCATGAGAGTACCCTTTAATCATATTTCGGGTCTCCACTTGCTGCCAGCTCCAGGCAGAGGTATATTGCCAGCTACGGGCAGTACTGTTCTGTCAGCTCTGGACAGGTTAGGTTTGCCTGCTACGGGCAGTTTCAGGGAGTGATAAAATAGATTGGCCTGAACAGGCATCCCTGTGAGAAATCCATTATTATTTGTATTTGTTTAGTTATATTTGATAGCAACACACTTACCATAATATGGAGAAAGACCTGAATGATTAGCTCAGAGTTATACCTCAGAATGTGAATTGGCTATCAGGTATTATTTCTGAAGGATTTCTCATTCCCTCTGTGTCTCAGATGAGGGAGTAGTGGACACTGATATAACCTTTACCAAGGTTTTTATGTCAATTTTTGCAATAAATGAGGAAAGAACAGTGGGGGTCATTCCGAGTTGTTCGCTCGTTGCCGATTTTCGCTATACTGCGATTAGTCGCTTACTGCGCATGCGCAAGGTTCGCAGAGCGCATGCGCTTAGTTATTTTACACAAAAGTTAGGTATTTTACTCACGGCATAACAAAGCTTTTTCATGGCTGTGCTGATCGGAGTGTGATTGACAGGAAGTGGGTGTTTCTGGGCGGAAACTGTCGTTTTATGGGAGTGTGCGGAAAAACGCAGGCGTTCAAATTGCAAAACGCAGGAGTGGCTGGAGAAACGGGGGAGTGGTTGGGCAAACGCTGGGTGTGTTTGTGACGTCAAACCAGGAACGAAAAGGACTGAGCTGGTCGCAATTGCTGAGTAAGTCTAGAGCTACTCAGAAACTGCTAAGAAATTTCTATCCGCAATTCTGCTAATCTTACGTTCGCACTTCTGCTAAGCTAAGATACACTCCCAGAGGGCGGCGGCTAAAAGCAGCTAGCGAGCGAACAACTCGGAATCACCCCCAGTGTGTCAGCCAGAGAGAAGAGACTGCATCCTCATCCTTCAGCACTGAAGAAAAATCTGATTCAGTGGGGGAGATTCAAATGTTTGAAAAGTTGGTTGGGTGTCTGTTTTTTCCTGTCTATTAGATAGGAAAAAACAGACTCCCAACTGACTTTTCAAACATTTGAATCTCCCCCAGTGAGTGTTATCCCTGCCCAGCTGCCAGTGTGCATGTGACCTGTGCACAACCTAGCCTGCTGGGCAACTGCAACTTCACTGTTAGTGTCAGCAGGTTAGTGATTTAAAAAAGTCCCTTCCCTGTCTTCCAGCGGAAAATCAGGATGCTTACAAATAACCCACCTGCCGTTGCTAGGTGGCAATCCTCCCGTCTAACAAAAACTAACACCACTGGTTTAAAGTTTTTTTTGTTGTTTTTTTTTTTACACGTAATTATCACCATACTGTATTCCAATCTTTAAATACTATTTTTGTTATAGTCCAAGATACTGTACATATACTTTTTTCCCCTTTTCACAGGAAAGGTAGCTACACAGACTTATGGCCGCCACTAAGGGATCTTGGATTAATGAGAAAAGACTGGGTGAGCTAACATTTTAATTATTTATTTTGTATAGTTATGTCCAGTTTAAAATTCTTCCTTTGGCGGGATTATATGGAAGCTAATCCTTCTTTACATTCTGCCTGTACATAACTGAAGTCTGTTGTTTATAAACTCATTGCTAACATCTTGTTGTCACTTGCTTAGTAAACTATCTGTGCAATAACCACTGATGTACCAAATTCATACCTCCCAACATTGGGAGGAGAGAAGGAGGGACGCTTTGGCACGGTGAAGGCGTGCCCGAAAGGGGGATGTAGCCTATAGGGCGTGGCTTCACGGGGGGCGTGGCTTCATGGGAGGGCCATGCTCACAAGCCACGCCCCAATTTTTCATTACTATGGGGGCATGGTCAGCGCTTTATGAGCTGCTGGCATGCCCCCTTTCCCTCCGTCTCTAGTGAATAGAAGCTGTGCGCATGCACACAGCGTCTATTCACCGCTGCTCTGCAGCGAGTGCAGGAGCCTCCCAACTTCCCCCCACCTCAGGACACAGTGGCCCGCGGGTGGAACAGTCCCAAAAAAAACGGGACTGTCCCGCGAAAATCAGGACAGTTGGGAGGTATGCCAAACAGCAACAGTATTTAATAGCTGTACACAAACATTCATAAAGCATTTTATCTACTTGTGTTTAACAATAAAAAGTTCAAGTTCAAATGCCTTTGGAAATGCTTGTAAAATGCAAAGCTGTTTAACTTCTCAGAAGGTCAGTAGAGGTCATTAATGTATATTGACCACAATAAATAGAACTGTCAACATTCCCAAAACCATATTGCTGCTGCAATGCTCTCATTTCCATTGTTAGTCCTATTTTTATCTATTTTGTACAAGCATTAAAATATTTCATAATAATATTGTTTGACCCTTATCATCTACTTTGTATGTACTTTAAAGCATCAGCAAAATAACAGAATTAAACAATAAACATAGATATACAGCAGTGGTGCAAGTAGAAATATTTTCTTAGGGGTACGGAGTGCCAAAAATAGGCGTGGTCATGTGTTGTGAGGGTGTGTGGTCACATGCTGCTAGTGGGAGTGGCTAAATGACACTAGCGGCCTGGCCACACGACAGCCCCTTTTTGGGGGGGAATCTAGAGGCAAGGCTAAAAATACATAGTAATGTCTCCAGTATAATAGAAATATATACTAATGCCCCCAATTTAATAACAATATATAGTAATGCCTCCATTATAACAGGAAAATACAGCCCCTGTCGCACTCCCAGTGACCCTGACAAAGTGGCAGGAGCTGTCATGCTGCCAAACACCATGATCTTGTTGCTTTGTGGTACATTATAATTGTGGTAATGGCAAAGTGTGTGGCAGGTGGTACTGCGTACCCGCTGCCTAATTCTTAAGGGTACTCCGTACCCGAGTGTACCCATATACTTGCACCGCTGATATACAGTCTATTCACTTCCCCCACTAACCAAATTGTTCTGGGAGATGGGGTTGGTGAGGTAATATCTCCATTTTAATGCGTAGCATGAAAGTATAACTAATTGCAAACAGTAGAAACAGATTATTACCTATTTCCATGCCATAAATGCAGGGATGTTCATAAAACTGTTTTATATTTTTACATTGATAATAGGTCTTCCATGTATTAGCAAATTCAACAGCATTGCTTTCCACTGCTCCAATATTAGTCATAAAGTCATCCTTCTGAATACTGTTAAAGTTTCCACAAAGTCCTTTATAAAAAAAAAGAGGGATTATTTAAATAAATAACATTAATTTGAGGAGTATGCCTAATCATTTTACTCTTTGAAAGTGAAATATGGGCCTGATTTATATTTGTAAATAAAGCAAAAAAAGCAAGCAACTGGACAAAACCATGTTGCACTGCAGGTGCTGCAGATGTAACGTGCAGATAGATTTAGATTTGGGTGGGTTACAAATGGAGCCGTACTCATCTAGTGTGGCTCGATCGTATATGTGCACTCCTGGCGGGACTAGGCGATCCGGCGCCTAGCCCCGTCACGGGAGTGCACAGAGACGCTCCCATTCTAGTGAAGGGGGCGCGTGCGCATCATGGATGTGCGCGCCCCAGACGCTGCAATAGCGCACCTGTGGCACAGACGGATCCACGATTAGCATGGCTCCATCTGTATATTTTTTTCTGTACATGGTAAATACCCGCTACTTTTGCATGTAGCTCACAAAAGTTAGACAGTTTTATTTTTACACTGCAATTTAGATTTACGTTTGAATACATCTCACTCAAATCTAAATCTCTCTTTACATGTTACATCTGCCCCACCTACAGTGCAGCATGGTTTTGCCTAGTTGCATTCTTTCTCTTACGGCCTAGAGGATACTGGGGTCCACATTAGTACCATGGGGTATAGACGGGTCCACTAGGAGCCTTGGGCACTTTAAGAAATCAATAGTTTGCACTGGCTTATCCCTTTATGCCCCTCCTACCAGACATAGTTTAGAAAATGTGCCCGGAGGAGCCGGTCATGCTCAGGGAAGCTCCTGAAGAGTTTTCTGCATTTATTTTTTGTTTGTTGTTTTCAGGCATGTCTGGTTGGCACCAGACTGCCTGCTTCGTGGGACTTAGGGGGGAGAATGGCCCAACTTCCTAAAGAGTTAATGGTCCTGTTTCCTTGCTGACAGGACACTGAGCTCCTGAGGGAGTCATTCGCAAGCCGCACCACGGTGAGCGTACCCTCCCGCAGTACGCAGCCACCCCTAGCAGAGCCAGAAAATAGAAGAGTGGTGAGTACAGCACCAGCATCCCGGTTAGCAGGTCGCCGGCGGGAATGGCGGCACAAGGGTAGGAGCGCAGCGCTGATGCAGGCTGCGCTCCAGGGGGCTCAGGAGGACATACACATAAGTGTGTCCCGCTGTGAGGGGCACGCTGAGCCACCAATGATTACCCACATTGGCTAACAGACCTAACTTTGAACCCTCTGTTAGGCACACTAATACCTCAGGCCAGTATAAAAAAAAACACGGGAAGCCGGGCGCCATTACAGGGGCGGGGCTTCACTGTGAGCGGATCCAGCAGCTCACCAGCACCATTTTCCCTCTGCAGCTTACACTGACAGGAATCACAGGGAAGCGCAGCTCCTCCACGAAGACTCCACGTCTCCTCAGCGGTACCAGGGGATCTTTAGAAGAAGGGGAATGTTGTAGTATACAGCCCTATTAGGGGACTTAGTGTGGCGACCCAGCTGAGTTTTTACTTGGCTACAAGGGCGCTGTGTAGCTGGCTCCATTTTCTGTGTCTCCCTGCGGACTCTGTGTACAGTGTGTGGGTAAAACTGTGTTTTCACCTTCTGTGTGGGTGTCCCTTCACGTTACCATGTTCAAGGACTGTGTTTCCTGCACAGCAGAGTCCTCCCCTGGAGACTCACTACCCTGTACTCAGGATAGTGCACATTCTCAGGCTAGTGGGGTTGAACCCCCATAGTTAGATTCCATTAAAGGGACGATATCCAGTATTTCTACTAAATGATCCCATACTGAGAACGAGACGTAATTCTTAAGACAGTCTATGGATGACCCGATGAATAGAGATTTAGTTCCCATACCAGCGTCTCAGGCCCCCGCCATTTGCCCACAAAAGCGTACTCTGGCCCAGCTCATGCAGGCTTATACTGATGACGATACATCAGACCCAGAGGAGGGTGAAGTGGATGCGAGTGGGGGGTATGCTGTCCTGTCACAGGGAATACAGGCCCTGATAGAAGCTATCAGAAATGTCCTGCACATTGCTGATGGGGTGGTGGAGGTTATAGGAGGAATCTTATTTTAATGTAAAATAGAAATCCTCAGCAACTTTTCCTGCATCAAAGGAATTGAATGCCCTGTTTGAAGAAACTTGGGCTAATCCTGACAAAAAGTTTCAGATCCCTAAAAGATTAATTACATCTTTTCCCTTTCCTCTGGAAGATAGAAAGAAATGGGAAAACCTGCCAATTGTGGACGCATTGGTGTTTAGGTTGTCACGTAAGACAGTCTTACCTGTTCTTTGGGCAGCATCCTTAAAGGACACGGCTGACCGCAAGATTGAGACCACTCTCAAATCTTTATACACTGCTGCTGGGGTGGCCCAGAGACCCACTATTCCTTGTGCTTGGATCACTAAGGCCATTGCTAAGTGGTCATGTAACCTAATTAACGGATTAGATTAATTACCCAGGGGGGAGATCATTTTACTCCTACAGCATATTAAAGACTCTGCTAACTTTATGGTGGAGGCCATAAAGGAAATTGGTTTGCTCAATGCACGCACCACTGCCATGGCAGTTTCAGCACGCAGGGGCTTGTGGCTATGCCAGTGGACTGTGGATTCCAGAAAAGGCGTGGAAAGCCTACCTTTTTGGAGATGAATTGGATAAGTGGATAACCAAGGCTACGGTGGGTAAGTCTACATACCTTCCTTCTGCAGCACCCCAGCTAGGAAAACCTACTCTGCTCCTACTCTGCAGTCCTTTCAGACAGCAAAATTTAAGGGCAAACCCAAATGTTCTTCTACAGCCTTCAAAGACAATAAAAGAAAGCCAGAAAACCAGCAGCTGCAGGTTCTAATGAACAGACCTTCGGATCTGCTTCCTCAAAGCCTTCAGCGTGACGGTGGACCGCACTGCCTAGAAGACAGGCAGGTGGGAGCCCGGTTATGTTGTTTCAGTCACATTTGGGCAACATCTTGCCAGGATCCCTGGGTAAAAGACCTTATCACCCGGGGATACAGACTGGAGTTTCAGGAACTTCCACCTCACAGATTTTTCAAATAAGGCTTACCAGCTTTTCCAGAAGCAAGTATGACCTTACAGGCAGCCATTCAAAAACTGGTACAGACTCAGGTCATTGTCCCAGTTCCACCTCAACTACAAAACAGGGGTTATTACTCCAACCTGTTTGTGGTACCGAAACCAGACGGTTTGATAAGGCCCATTTTAAACCTCAAATCACTGAACCCGTACTTGGGGGTGTTCAAGTTCAAGATGGAGTCTCTGAGAGCGGTGATCTTGGGCCTGGAGGAAGGGGAATTTCTGGTGTCTCTGGACAGCAAGGATGCGTACCTTCATATCCCCATTTGGCCGCCTCATCAAGCTTATCTAAGATTTGCACTACAGGACTGTCACTACCAGTTCCAGGCCCTGCCATTTGGCCTCTTCACGGCACCGAGGGTATTCATCTAGGTAATGGCAGAGGATGTTTCTCCTCCGCAAGCAGGGAGTGAACATAATACTGTACCTGGATGACCTGTTGATAAAAGCACCATCCAGGGAGAGGTTGTTGGACAGCAATTGTCCTCTCAACCCGACTACTTCAGGATCACGGGTGGATTCTGAACCTACCAAAATCCCACCTGGAACCGACACGGAGGCTTCCATCCCTGGGGATGATACTGGATATGGAGGAACAGAAGGTATTCCTTCTGTTGAAAAAAAGGCATTGGTAATCCAGTCGATGGTGCGGGATGTTCTAAAACCAGCCTGGATATCGGTGCATCTATGCATTTGCCTTCTGGGGAAGATGGTCACCTCTTACGAGGCTCTGCAGTATGGAAGATTTTATGCAAAGCCCTTCCAGCTGGATCTGTTAGACAAATGGTCCGGATCGCATCTTCACATGCACCAGAGGATACGTCTGTCACCAAAAGCCAGGATTTATCTTCTGTAGTGGCTTCAGACTTCTCACCTGACCAAGGGTTGAAGGTTTGGGATTCAAATTGGATTCTGCTAATCACAGACGCAAGCCTCAGAGGTTGGGGAGCAGTCACCCAGGGGGAACAGTTCCAAGGAAAATGGTCAAGTCAGGAAACCATTCTTCCAATCAACGTTCTAGAGCTAAGAGCCATATACTATGCCCTTCTACAGGCATCACATCTTCTTCAAGATCATGCCATTCAAGTTCAGTCGGACTATGTGACAGCGGTAACGTACATAAACTGGGCGGAACGAAGAGCAGAGCGGCAATGTCAGAGGTAACAAGAATTCTCCTCTGGGCAGAAAGACACGCGGTGGCGCTGTTGGCAATCTTCATTCTGGGATTAGAAAATTGGGAAGCGAACTTCCTCAGCAGACAGGACCTCCACCCAGGAGAGTGGGTGGACCTCCACCCGCAGGTGTTCGAGTCATTAACATGTCGGTGGGGAATTCCACAGATAGATATAATGGCCTCTCGTCTCAACAAGAAGCTAAGGCAGTATTGTTCCAGGTCGAGGGACGCTCTGGTGACTCCATGGGTCTACCAGATGGTTTACGTGTTGCCACCTCTTCCATTGATCCCAAGAGTTCTCAAAAGAATAAAAAGCAAAAAGGTTCAAGCAATTCTCATTGCTCCGAATTGGCCAAGAAGGGCCTGATACGCGGATTTACTGGAGATGTTCCTAGAGGACCCGTGGCCTCTGTCTCTTCGAGAGGATCTTCTGCAACAGGGGCCGTTCGTCTATCAAGACTTACCATGGCAACGTTTGACAGCATGGAAGTTGAGCGTCAAATTCTAGCCTGGAAAGGCATTCCGGACAAGGCTATTCTAACCCTGATCCAAGCCAGGAAAGGGGTAACGTCTAAACATTACCACCGTATTTGGAAAAAATATGTCTCGTGGTGTGAAAACAGGAAATTTCCTTCAGTGGAATTTCAACTGGGATGTTTTCTGATTTTTCTAGTCAGGTGTGGATGTGGGCCTACGTTTGGGCTCCTTGAAAGTCCAGATTTCGGCCTTATCCATTTTCTTCCAGAAATAATTGGCTTCCCTCCCTGAAGTTCAAACGTTCCTGAAGAGTGTTCTGCACATCCAGCCGCCCTTTGTGCCTCCCACGTCACCTTGGGATATTAACGTGGTGTTGCAGTTTCTACAATCGGAATGGTTTGAGCCTTTACAGGAGGTTGACGTAAAGTTTCTTACGTGGAAGACTGTTACACTGTTGGCAAGGCGTGTGTCGGAATTGGGGGCGTTATCTCACAAAAGCCCCTATTTGATTTTTCATGAAGCTAAAGCTGAACTCATAACTCATCAGTAATTTCTTCCTAAGTTGGTGTCTGCGTTTCATATCAACCAACCTATTGTGGTTCCGGTGCTTACTGACACCTCTGCTATCTCAAAGTCCTTGAATGTTGTGAGGGCTTTGAAGATCTATGTGAAGCGGACAGCTCATCACAGAAAATATGACTCGCTATTTGTTCTCTATGATCCCAAGAAAATTGGATGCCCTGCTTCAAAGCAGTCTATTGCTCGCTGGATCAGGCTTACTATCCAGAAGGCTTATTCTACGGCAGGATTGCCATTTAAAGTACAGGCCCACTCTACTAGGTCGGTGGGTTCTTCCTGGGCGGCTGCTCGGGGTGTCTCGGCTTTACAGCTCTGCCAAGTAGCTACTTGGTCGGGTTCGAACACGTTTGCTAAGTTCTAAAAGTTCAATACTCTGGCCTCTGAGGACCTTCAGTTTGGTCAATCATTTCTGCAGGAACCTCAGCACTCTCCCACCCGGTTTGCGTGCTTTGGTACAGCCCCATGGTACTACTGTGGACCCCAGTATCGTCTAGGACGTAAGAGAAAATAGGATTTTAATTACCTACCGGTTAATCCTTTTCTCATAGTCCGTAGAGGATACTGGGCGCCCGCCCAGTGCTTCGTGTTTTCTGCACTGTTACTTCATTAAGTAATGTTGTTAATTCAGCTGTTGCTGTTCAAGTTTGGTTAGCATGGCTTTCCTCTTGTTTATGTGTGCTGGTTCGAATCTCACCACTGTTCTGTTACATCCTTACTCAGGATATGTCAGTCTCCACGGGCAGTTTCTAGACTGAGTCTTGTAGGAGGGGCATAGAGGGAGGAGCCAGTGCACACTATCGATTTCTTTTAGTGCCCAAGGCTCCTAGTGGACCCGTCTATACCCCATGGTACTAATGTGGACCCCAGTATTCTCTACGGACTACGAGAAAAGGATTTACCGGTAGGTAATTAAAATCCTATTTTTATGCTGTACTTAAAACATGAATTAAGCTCTGTGTTTTTATTACCCTTTGCATGAAACAAAATAGATATAGGACCTTATTCAGAGATGGATGCAGATCTCTATATACGCAGCCAGATCTGCACCCATTTCCTCACATGCTGGGGGCCACCAATTAGATTGCGGATGCATCGGAACTAAGATTGACCCTGGCAGCACAGCCTGGTGGCGCTATCAGAAGGTCGGCCACCATGTTTCTAATCGGAGTAGCTGTGTGTAAAGTAAAGCAGCCCCCCGAAAATGGTCCCAGTCCGCCCCTGTTCAGTCCGCTCCACCCCCACAACACTGCATCCACGAACGCCTGCTGCTGTCAATCACATTGCGGTAGCATTTATCGGCAAACTGTACTGCGGGCCGCATTAGTGGCCCTGTCTGAATGGCCCCCATAGTACAATAAAATACATAGTAAAGGCACTAACTGTTTTATTATTAGTGCCAACAAGATGGGACTCACACATTTACATTTATCAGCAAGGAAATTAAATTTTTTTAAATAAATGTCCTAAATTGTTTTTTCTTGAATACCCTCGAATGAAATTGCCTATTGTTATTTTAATAGCCAACTGTAGCATGAAATGTATCTAATTAGGAAATAATACACAATCGATTCTATTTCATCTTTCTTTACTTTCTTAAAACAGCAAAGCAAAATAAATAAGATTTGCAAAGTAAAAGATTATGATTACCACACATTTTCTCCTTGTAAAATGGGTCTAGGATAACGTACAGTTGCATGATTGGTGTAAGTTGCACCTGTAAATAAAAGCCTTTTCTGGTATATAAAACCATGTAGAATGAGGTTGGCCAGCAAATGGTCACACCAGCTGCGAGAACGACAAGAAAACTTACATTTAGATTACATTCAAAATGTTCTGCACAAAAAAAGCAATTCACGAATCAGGAAAACATAATATTGGACCTGATTCAGATGCTGTCGCAAATTGGCTATTGGATGCAAATCATCTATTTGATGCAAATCGGTTGCTGTTTATTTCTGAGGCACCCATCATCTACTTCATGTTCCAATCTAGAACAATGGTACCGATGTATCAGCAATCATACGCTGTTGGACGGATATAATTCAACTGCATTGGGCGTCCCTATGCTCAGGTTAGCTTCGGCCCATATTAGCATATAGGAACCTATTCAGTATCAGTAGCAGAATCTGCTACTGCTGCAGATCACAATCTGGAGGCTGCCCAGCACAGGGCAAGGCCACCCAGTATGCCAAGACCTGCCCAGCGTTGCGATCACAATCTAACTGCAATCGCATGGCTGACTAGGAAATAGCGGATGACCCCCTGCATATGCAGCATGGCCGCACCACCGCCATTATCTTTATCAGAGTGGCAGCATGTGATGCCACGGTCAGCTGCCCTGAAAATGGTCTAACTATACCCGCGTTGGCCAGACCACTCCACCCCAAATCCCATAACGCACCCCTACACCCGCCGCTGTCAGTGAAAATGAGATTGTATCGTCCCGGGATGTGTTCGCATTTTAACCCTCACACACGCACATTAGCACTGCGCATGCGTAGACTGCTGCTGAATGATCTGCTGAATGATCTCCATAATTTCAGTTGCTTACAGCAAAAGATAGCAATGTCAGCCGCAAGAACAACCACATCTGAATCAGGCCCTTTGTGTTTACACAAATACTGTAAGAGGGCAGGTCCACCCCATTAATCTTAAAGTGCAAGGTAGAAGTGCTTGGCAGAAATATTTTTAATAAAATATTCTATTGTTTTATTTTATCTTATATTCTATATTGCAGGCTCTATTGGTTTAAATCAGGGGTATGGTTGTTTGAAGTTTAACTCCTATTTAACATATTTGGAGGCAATTTATTGGGGAATATCTTTAAGTTTCTAAACACTAGAAGTGGGCTTGCAAGATTTGATGCAACAGGTTCTTCTCCTGCTCACACTATTTGGGTAAGTGTTTAACGCTGAAGCGTCTATTTTCAACACATTGTATCTTTTGGATTTACTGTATATACTTTGCCACAGATGTGCCAAGAACTTTTACATTGACATTTTGAATCACAAAAATGGCTTTTGGGAACACCCACAATCAAGGGCGTAGCTACCATAAGTGCAGGGACTGCAGCTGCTATGAGGCCCAGAACTAAGAGGGGCCACCTTCTCTGTCACAGTTGCAAGTGTTATATAATTTTTTCAACATTGGTAGATACATAGGGGCCCTTACAAACTTTTGCTTTGGAGCCTACAATGTATCTGGTTATGCCCCTGGACCTGCTCATTTTAATGTGGTATAAATGGAACTGGAGGGCATTATAATGTTAAATAATATGAATTGGGGCACTGTAATGTGGCACAATATGGAGACACTTTAGTGTGGCATAATATGAAGTTGGGCACTGTAATGTGACATATTATGAACTTGGGGCACTATGGGGTAAATGGGAGCTCTATATAAGATGTGATGTTGCCCATAGCAAGCAATCAGATTCCAGGTATTATCTTCTAGAAGGTGCTAGATAAATGAGAAGTAGAATCTGATTGGTTGCTATGGGCAACATCCCATCTTAAATAGAACTCCCATCTTAGTAAATCTACAATATGACATAATGTGATTTAGGGCACTACTATGGGGCATAACATTAACTAACACACTACTATGGTTCAGAAAATGAACTAGAGAACTATTATGGAATATAAAATTACCAACTGCTGCAGAGAGGTGTCTTTCAGAAGCATTGGGGCAGAGGGCCCTTCAAAATGTTGCTATGTGGCCCATAAAGTTCTGGCTACATTACTGTCCACAATAAAAGTTACGGATTATTCAAAACACTCTGTGGGAATTATGCTAGCTTCCTGATTATCAATAAGCAAGTCTGATATTTATGATATTTTTGCAATAAGTATTTTATGAACATTGTTTTTGTTCCTTCATTTTATTTTCATTTTATTATGATCACTGGTTCCCTTCTGCTGTCTGTGAGAGTGTGTTTCTATGTGTACCAGATCTTCTCTCTCTCTTTATCCTTTTCTTGCTATGGGTTTGTTACCAAACTGACCTCCCTGGGCATGGAGTCGGGGTTATAGATAGAGGGACCGATGCATCCTGGGATATCGGAAAAAGCTTAACTGTATGGTGCCCAGGCTGATCCTATCTCCTACAACCCGATGTTATCCACGTGGACCCTATGGACTGCAAAGATGGAGAGTTAACAAAGGTAAATCTACCATAACTCTCTTTTTCTGGATGTGCAGTGCATAGGTAGAGTAGACACAATCTGATTGTCTAGTTGTGAACTGTAATCTCTAACTAAAGTTATTCACAGAATTGTTTATAAGCAGCACTGCACACCGAAGGAGTCAAAATGTTCACTTCTTTAACCAACTCGTTATAAAACTCAACAGAGGCTACTATAGAGACATGATCTTCTACATCTAAAAGAAAGTTTTGACCAACTGCGAGTTGCTTTTGGGGATGAAGCGCCATCCCGAACGACTGTGTTTGAGTTATTTACAGAATTTCAGCATTGGAGACTGTCTTGGGAAAACGAAGAGTGCTATGGATGTTCTGTGTCTGTCATCACCGAAGACAATGTTGTTGCTATGCGGGCCACAGTTGAGGTGGATGACAGGGTGACCATGGCCCAGTTAGAGAAGGAGATAGGCATCTCATCAGGAGATCACATCGCGCTGTGTGCTGAGCGTGGGGAGTGATATGTGCTGAGCAGTCTGTGCTAGATCACACAGCACACATCTCCCCGGTGTGTATGGTTGCTCTGTTGTCTATTGTTTACTTACACAACAGTGAACACTCTAAGGTTGAGTCATTTAATGAACCATTGTCTCTTTTGTTTACTCCCTATTGTCCAACAGTAAGCTGGCCAGACAGGGTGACTGTCTGACTGAATGAATCACCTTGATTAGAAAATGTGTAATTTATTTCTATGCCTTCAAACACAGAAGAAAGCAGAACACACTCCTGGTATACTGGGGTATAAATAGAGCTACCCAGAGAGCTTAGAAGATTCTCTGACACTAGGCTAAAAGGTAGAGCTCTGACAGTGGTCTCCTGTGGAACCCATTATATTGGACTTTGAGACACTGAGCCAGGATATTTACAGATGGAGCTGTGCTCATCTGAGATGGCTTTATCGCAAATGTGTACTCCCGGAGTGACTAGGCGGATCGTCCACCTACTACTCCTATTCTCATTTTACTACCAGTATTTACCCCATCCACACTATGGCCAGGCTGGCAACAGCTCCCATTAATCCTTGTCTTCCTAATCCTTTTTTTTTTGTCCCCTGGTACCACCTCTATCCTTCTCTCCCAGTCTCCTACATCTCATCCTCTCTCCGCTGCTCTGTCTCCCATCCTCCCCTCTGCCTCGCTTTCCCTCCTCTTCTGTTTCCCCATTGTAATTCACTTCTGCCCCTTCACAGACACTCTACCCCACCACTCTCTCCCTCCTCTGCCTGTCACCTCACCTCTCCTCCACCACTATCATACTGCACTCCCTCCATTTCTCACTCTTGCAGTCTCCCTTCCTAGCCAAGGACCCAGCACCATTGCTACACCCTCTATATCCCTTCCTTCCAAATTAATCTTACCTCAATGCTACAGCAACCCTGATAATCTCATTCACATCTCTCCCACAAACTCCTATTCCCTATCCTGTGCCCTCTGAAATGCCAGATCTGTTTGCAACAAATTGGGCCCCATTCATGACCTTTGCATTTCCAACTCCCTGAATCTCCTAGCCATTACTGAAACCTGGATTACCCCCTCTGATACTACTTTTCCTGCTGCTCTCTCTGCTGGGGGCCTCACATTCTCACACACACTCCGACTCAGGGGTTGCTATGGTAGTGGTGTTGGGGTCCTTTTACCCTCTAGCTACACATACCACCTTATACCTCCAGAACCATCCCTTACATTCTCTACATTTGAGGTTCATGAGATACCCCTCTACCAACCTACTAATCATCAAGTTGCTGTCATTTACCGACCCCCCCCCCCCTGGCATTTCCTCCAAATTCCTCGACAACTTTGCTTCCTGGCTACCTCACTTCCTCTCTTCTGACATTCCCTCCATTATCCTAGGTGATTTCAACATCCCTATCGATAACCCTACAAAATCACCTTCCTCTAAACTCCTTAACCTCACCTCTTCACTTGGTCTCTCCCAGTGGACCTCCTCACCCTCCCATGTGAACGGGAGCTCACTGGATCTGGTTTTCACTCACCATTGCAATATTTCTGATTTCTCAACTCCCCTTTTTCCCTTACTGACCACCACCTGCTCTCTTTCAACTTATCTATCTCTGCTTCCCCATCTCTCCCTTCTAAGGCCACCATCAAAAAGCGTAACATTGAGGCCATTGACACCTCATCCCTATCCTCCCTGTTCGACTCACTTCTCTCTCCTATTCTCTCTTTCTCATGTCCTGAACAAGCCACATCCCTGTACAATGCATCTTAACTCATTTGATCCGCCAGCCACAATTCACCATCGCAAATCAACACCTCAACCCTGGCACGCCAAATGCACTAGATATCTTCAAAAATGCTCTTGTACTGCTGAACGACAGTGGAGAAAATCACGCTCTAAGGCAGACTTCCTCCATTTCAAACGTATGCTCTCGTCCTTCAGTGCTGCCCTTTCTCTCGCTAAACAATCATACTTCAACATTCTCATCTCTACCCAGTCTTCCAACCCTCTGCGTCTCTTTGCCGCTGTCAACCCCATCCTCTGAACACTGCCACCTCCTCTCCCATCCTCATTGTCTGCTCTTGACTTTGCCACTTATTTTACATCCAAGATTGACATATGTCAGGACATCACATTCCACCAGACCAGCAACCAGCCACCACCCATCCCTTTCCACCCCTCCGCTTCCCTCTCACCAACTCTGACATCTTTCTCCCATATATCTGACGAGGAAATCATGTCCCTCATTCGTTCCTCCCTCCCACCACCACCTCCCCACTCCACCATATCCCCTCCCACCTCCTCCGCTACCTCTCTCCTTCTGCCTGCTCTCATCTTGCCCACCTTCTTATTCTCTCCCTCTCATTAGGCACTGTCCCCTCTGCCTCCAAGCATGCTCTTGTCTCCCCTATTCTTACAAAACCTACCCTTGATCCAAACACCCTCTCCAACTATCAACCAAACTCTTTCCTCCCTTTTGCCTCCAAACTCCTTGAGCATATTGTCTATAACCGCCTCACTGCCTTTCTTTCTCTCCTGTCTTCTAATTACTTCCTCCCACTCCTATCTCCAAGATTTTTCACATGCTGCTCCCTTACTCTGGAATTCTCTACCTCTCCCCCTCAGACTCTTCACCTCTCTACAGAACTTCAAACAGGCTCTTAAGACCCACTCCTTTACCAAACCCAGCCAAATCTCATCCTAACCCTCTGTTCCACGCTTGGTCTACCCAATCTGTGTCATCCCTGTGTGTCTTCCCCTCCCCTTTAGAATGTAAGCTCTCATGAATAGGGCCCTCTTCCCTCATGTGCTTATCCTTTTCTTACTTTAATAATCCTCAGCTGTCCCAAATCCTACAGTTTTCGGCCACCCTGATACTTATCTCAGTGTCATCTACTGATGTAGTAATGTTTAGTTACCTTGTACTTGTCCTATATTGTCTTCAACTGTAAGTCACTGATTTCTTGTTTTGATTATGTGCATATATACTCTGTAATTGGGTGCTGCGTAACCCTTGTGGCGCCATATAAATAAAGGATAATAATAATAATAATAATAATAATAATAATAATAATCACAGAGTGCCAGTGAGTGATTGAGGGAGAATCATCCTATCACCACTCGAGTAATAGAACCTCCAAGGGAATCCCTCAGGTGAGCACCAACCAGAGAGATAAATTGTCAATTTCTATGACTTCCCTGCTGACTAAGTTATATTTGTCTCTGGCACTAGGGCTGAAGCCCCAACATGTTACAACCATTTGGCAGAGTTTGGGAATGCAATCTGGGGAGGTAGGAGGAGAGGCCCACACTGTATCGGGAGCCATGGCCAAGAGTCAGCATGTGTCTGACAAATTTATGTTTGGGACACATGGATAAAATACATAATCCTGAAGCACCAGAGGTGAGGAATGTAATACACCACCAGGAGAGCTCTCAACCAACATGCCACTATTTGCTTGTTCTCAGGTGGGACCCCACAGAATGAGTGGGAGAGGGACAGCCATGTACAAGTTAGTTTTGTGCCCAAAGTTATTTGCTGCTACCAGGGACATGTAGTTGGGAATCTGGTGGAGGACTTGAAAATTTGTGGTCTGGTAATCATAATTCCACCAGACCCAAAAGGCTGTGCCCTAGACTCTTCAGGTAGCATGGTCCTCAGTCCTTTTGACCCATGTGGGATTATAGCACCAGCTAGTTTGCACTGCCCAGGCAGGAACTACTGAACTGCTGATTACCCTCTCAACAGACACAGGGAAAAAACGTACTCTATTATTCCAGCAGCCTGGCTTGGACATTGAGGACTG
The DNA here is from genome assembly GCF_028390025.1 of Pseudophryne corroboree. Classification (NCBI taxonomy): domain Eukaryota; kingdom Metazoa; phylum Chordata; class Amphibia; order Anura; family Myobatrachidae; genus Pseudophryne; species Pseudophryne corroboree. Next base: position 113,554,071 of record NC_086454.1, on the reverse strand, counting down.
TACCTAAAGTACAACTTTCCGGGAAAATGGGTCTAAAAAGTGGGAGTGGAATCTGAGGAAATGAGAAGTCTGTGAAAAGTAATCTAATTGCCTGATATCCCACATCAACAAAACCTGTTGAATATTTAATTTTTATCCCCACATCCCCCTATATAACTGTTTATATTCAGTTTGTGTGTTTGTTCACTCTCCATAGCATGTTGCTACTCAACACCTATACTGTGTTTGAACTAGCTTTAATATTGGTACTATGGGGGTAATTCTAAATTGATCGCAGCAGGAATTTTGTTAGCAGTTGGGCAAAACCATGTGCACTGCAGGGGAGGCAGATATAACATGTGCAGAGAGAGTTAGATTTGGGTGGGGTGTGTTCAATCTGCAATCTAATTTGCAGTGTAAAAATAAAGCAGCCAGTATTTACCCTGCACAGAAATAAAATAACCCACCCAAATCTAACTCTTTCTGCACATGTTATATCTGCCTCCCCTGCAGTGCACATGGTTTTGCCCAACTGCTAACAAAATTCCTGCTGCGATCAACTTGGAATTACCCCCTATATGCAATTGTATTATGTTATCTGTTACACTCTAGGTAATGTATTCAAGTTAGCCCTAGTTGTATACTGTTTACTTACACCATAGTGAACATTCTAAGGCTGAGTAATTTAAGGTACATTGTCCCTTTTGTTTACTCCCTATTGACCAATAGTAAGCTAGCCATACAGGGTGGCTCTCTGACTGATTTAATCACCTTGATTAGAAAATGTGTAATGCATTCCTTTGCCTAAAAACAAAGAAAAAAAAACAGAACACACCCTTGCTATTCTGGGGGTATAAATAGAGCTACCCACAGAGCTGAGTAGAAGATTCTCTGACCCTAGACTAAAGGTGCATACACACTTGCCGAGAAAATGAACAATATCGCTCATTTTCATCCTTCCTGAGCAATGTTGTTCAGTTTCTCGGCAAGTGTGCATGCCGCCAACGACGAGTGATGCGCGGCCCCGAGGGTCGTTAATGACCCTCACTGCTGGCCGTGCATGCAGCTCAATTTGGACTGTTGCCCAAGAGCTGACTGCATGGGCCAGCCGAGGCGTGACACCACTGAACGATATGGTCATCATATTGCTCAGTGTGTATGCACTGCGCCGAATGGCCCGGGAGGGGGAAAGACTAGGTGACATCACTCATAGAGCATGTCGCCTAGTGTGTACCCACCTTTAGAAGTAGAACTCTGACAGTGGTCTGCTGTGGAACCCATTATATTAGATTTTGGGACACCGAGCGAGGATATTTATATAGGACCCTGTGTTGCTGGAGATTGGAGTCGCTAGCCCAAGACTAAGAGGTGATGCTCTGTCAGGAATTCAGTGTGAGATCTGTTGTATTGGATTGTATTACTGAAGTGTGCTGTGCTATCACCAAATTTGTTCAATAATCAGCTGTTGATTTTCATCTACCACCGAGTCTGAGTGTTTTGGAACCCGTATCTTCACAGTAATGTTCACTGTGTTTGTAGATATATTACTTTTATGCATCCAGAAACTTATTATATAACCCTTGTTCACTATTTGTAACAGTCTGCACTCAATCGCATTGTTTCATTATGTGGTACATTTTGTTGACAGTATGTTGACATGTTCTGAATACTGACACTGAGGATGTCGATGTGTACATAATGTCGACATTCAGGATGTTGACAGTGACAGCATGTTGACAGTGACAGAATGTAGACAGTCAACATGTCAACAATGGGAGTTTCCATTGAATGTAAGTCTAAGCCTTAGGGATTGATGTATCAAGCAGTGAAAAGAATAGAGAAGTGGATCAGCGTAGATGTTGTCCATACCAACTAATCACCTTGTGTCTATCATTTTATAGAATGTACTTTATAAATTATACCAGGATGCTGATTGGTTGCTACAGTATGGGCAACTTCTCTACTGGTCCACTTAACTCTTTTCACTGCTTGAAACATCAACTATTACTGCAACCTTACTTTACCTCTAACCTAAACCTAACTGCAGTCTAAGCCTCACCATAACCCTAATTGCAGCCTAAACCTGATTTACTGTATGCCTAACCCTAAAATGCTGCGTCAACATTCTAAAAATGTCAATAGTATGTTAGTGTGGACATTGTGAATGTCGAAATGTTAAATGTTGATAGTCTGTACATGTTGACATTCTGAACGTAAACATTGAGAACATGTCAACTTTATGCTGTCAGCAGTCTTAATGCTGACAAGCTGACTGCATACCTAAATCAGGTCTGATGTAATTAATTATCTTAATCCATAAAGTGCTTCAAATGTTTTTGCAAAAATATCCTGTCACAGAACCGTTACTGAGTGTATGAAATGGAAATGTTTCATTAAAATATATTTGCAATTCAAACTTCTGACCTACTCCATGTGAATTAACAAATGTACCGCACTTGGCACCAGTGCTGAACAGTAGTTTAGTTGGTCCTCAAATTTATTTATAGAGCTCACATAATGTATTTAACATAACATGCAATGGGTAGATGCTTGATGCACAGTTTTGGGCATTTAAAAAAAAAGTTTTGTTGTTGGTTAGATTTTTAGAAAATAAAATTTCCCAAAACTGTATCTGTCTGCAATAGAAGAAAATATTAAATGTTAGTGAAGTGACGGCTGTTCTATTTGGGAAATGTTAGCTTTTATGTTCTAGGCAATATAAAGTGAAAGACAAAATAAAACAAAAGGAAATTTGATTTGGAATAAAATGTAATATAAATTAAAAACTCATTGAATAATAATTAATCTGCTTTACTTACTTTCTTTGCAATTGGAGTGCTTATGTCTAATTTACACACCATAGCAAAATTATGAATGTATTATGATGTAATTGCTGCTGTTATCTTAAAATACCAAAAAAAGGTATAAATGTAATGTATGCTGTTTGGAATGCCAACTACACAAAGAAAGAATCCTATCAAATAAATGATCGTTTTATTCATGCATATGATGATTATATCACAATACCTTTAGCCATGCTTTCCTTATTATAGATAATAAGGGGAAAATCATTGTTGTCATATTTGATCTCAAATACCTACAGAAACAAGGATACATTATATTGTTGAAAGGGAGATAATTTAAAGAAAAATACTTTCTGATTGATTATTCTGCACACAATTAACCTAATTCTGTTACAAGCCACGGCACGCATAATCTGGTCATTGCTAGGTGACTGGGACGCTACCGAGCTTCCGCTTGCTGATGCAGGGGTTACCAGGCAGTGGGGAAGCCAGAAGCGTCTTCAATTAAAGTTTCTGGAGGCTGGTGGACATGCAGCAGCACAGCTGCAGAGAGTTGGTAATTAGGGGAGGTTGGCTGTGCTGTGACTCTCATTGGCTCTTGTCTCCTTTACAGTATATGTGTTGTCTGTCTCTCACTCCCTAGTGTTCATAGTCCTTGGTTGCAGCGGGAGCTCTTGTCTCTCAGAGTCAATCCATGCCTTTGGTTTATTTCAGACTATCTTTCTCTGTACTATTGCATCCAGCCCCGGGTTAGCCTGTTACCAGTCTTTGTAGTCCATGCTATTGTTTCCTATTGCATACCTCTCTATTTGTTTTTCTATTCCACTTATTCCTCCTGTGTACTCATTTCTCTGCATAATTACACAGTCGTATTACCCGTAGCCTTCTCAGTTATTTTGAGTGGTCAGCACTGCTGTGCTCTCATTAGTCCTCAATCTCTTTGCTAACGCTTTCCTCTGTACCTCTCTCGGACATGCCTGTCATAATTAATATACTCCTGATAGAACTAGGGCTCTTTACAAACACGCTTGCACTGGTGGATGTGGGATAGTATATTTTATGTGGTTTTCTGTAGTGCACTATTGGTTTCAGCATGCCTAAATTGTTTGAGAATGAGTACAATATACTTCACTGTGGTTAGTGGTGAGACCCAGTGTAGACTCACTGTGAGCAATTCAATTATATGTGGTGCAGTCTGAGTCTACAGGGGTTCACAGGAAAAGTAGGTATGTTAGACTACCATAAGTATATGCAGTGAGTGCAGTTGCATATTGTTACCAAACATTGCATTTCACTGAACTACCCTCTAACTAATTACTAATATATACATTCTTTCCAACCATTTGACCAATTATTATTTGCTGCTACCAACCTAGGCTTTATACCAGCCCTTAGGTACTCAAAAGTGACACCCACTCACATGCATATCTACATGTTCCTCCACAGTCTGCATCAGTCATCAGGTGAGAAAACATGTCCCTGCTCTACTACTGTAAGTCTCCATTTGCACACCTCTTCCCTCCTCCGCCCCCATACTAACACTTCATATGAAAGGAGTATCAAGTGTCATGTGAGTACAAATCTACATTCATGCATAAACATGTTTTTACTTTGGGTACATGTGCTGCACAATTTTTTTTCATATATTACACAATGTAAACAGACATCCTACATCAGTCACATTTTCTTTTATGAGTCAAAAAGACCTACTGCATATGCATCTGGATTAACGCAAAGATTTCTAACATCAAAGTACACACACCTGAATTTGCATTTTAACCAATAATTCTGGGGTAGTACATGTAGGAGATTTGCTGACATGTCATTGTAAATCAGAACAGTGTAATCCCACCTCTCGTGATGTACAATAATGCTGTGATTCTCATTTTACAGAATTTATAATTAATGAACAGAGCTGGGAGAATGGTGGTGTCAATTTATTGGGCACTGTAGATGGTGTGTATGGTGGGAAGGATGTTTGGCCTTGCCAATCGACTGGTATGTCTGGGGGCAGCTTTATATGTTAACTTTTGTATTAACTTGAGGCACATGTTGACCTTCATAGATTCGTAATCATGGATGGTTGTAAGTCCAGACAGGCTTTATTACATACAGCAAACTTGAACACTAATAAAGAACAAATGACAGAACAAATGGCAGATGGTATACAGTACCACACTATTGCCTAATCTACAACCCCACCCAAAGCACAAGTGGTCACAAATCCATAATCGTTCTGTCTTGGCTGCCAAACCATGATCTTCCATTTCTCTGCCAGCAAAGAAGGGACCTATTCCCTGCTTCTTTACTTTGGAAGGCTCATAAAGACTTTTTCAATACATGTAACTGACACAATGCCCTAATCAATAACCAGCCTAGTAGGAGCCATAATCTCAATTGAGCACTGTCCAGGCATAAATCACCTTGTTTAGGTAATTCCTTCACGTTTGCCTGTCATGCAATTCACACATTGGTGTGACTTCAGCAGAGTTGGTCATACGAATGGATAGTAACTGCTTATCTGGTAGGATGTCAGCTAGCATCCTTAAGACCTCCGGTGATAGGAAAACTGTGGATAACAGTTTTGGCCAGTCTAATTGTACATGGAGTGGAACATTGGGAACCAACTTAACCAGACATATGGTGCAAAGTTATAGCAAAAATGCCCCCCAGCATCCAATGAGGTTAAATTTTATAATTTAACATTTCTAGAAAAAGAAAAAAGAAAACATTGTACTTGTGAAGGATGGATAATTTCTTGCCTTCATTTGTTTTATTTTCCCTTTATATGTATAGTAGCAGCTCCCAAATAATCATAAAATATCCCATACCTCTTTTTCAGGTGAAGATCATTAAATTAACCAAAATTAGGTCAATAGTCACTAGGTTGACCCCATATGGTCGACATGCACATGGTCGACTGGGTCTAAAGGCCGACAAGAAAAAAGGTAGACACCTGAAGAGATTAACAAGTACAAAATGTCGACATAGTGAAAATGTCAACATGAAATGGTCGACACAAAAAAAGGTTGACACTTTTTTTGCATTTCTAAGTGTCATTTTTGTATGTTTAACCACATGTGACCCCAATTAGTGTACCATGTTCGCTCACCATGCTTCAGACAAGGTTACTATTTCCAATTGTAGTCCATGTGTATGGTACAGTAAAAATGAAAAAATTAGGTGGAAAAAGTGTCGGCCATATGTGTGTTGATTATTGTGACATTTGCACGACAGCACTTTCATCCATATTTATAGACCGATATTGGCCTTGCAGCCCCTGCAGTGGCTTATATTCTCTGCACGCCGCAGCTGACATCGAGGCCCGCCGAGCGGCATTGGTAACTCAGTCTCCATAGCGGCTCCTTTATACCTCCAGCAGTGTCTCCATGTAGGACTCCGCCCAGTGCAAGCTTTGCACTCTCCCTCCCAGTGACAGCTACGTGGTGGGCAACGCAGGATAATCTAACCGAGGACGCTCGGTTAGAAACCAGCCCACGGGAGAGGTAATTTTGACTTTATCTGACATCGGAGTATTTCTACATACCTGAGGTCCATTAATCCATTCATGGGACTGCAGTTACCGGTCTACAACTTATGATTACTCCACAATCTAACAATTCATTCATATCCAGGATACGATACTGTTTCTACTTGTTGGATACAAATGTTGCATATTGTTACCGCTCACATCACAAGTGCTTGTTTCATCTGATATCCAGTACAGGGTATTTTACTATTTTCCCTATAAGGTTTAATGTCCAGACTATATGTTTTATTGTATGTAATTTCCTTCATTGTCATATTAAATTCTTATTTAGAATTTATCTCAGCATACGTCAGCTTTTGTTCATATTTCCAATTTCATTGCGCAGCTGAGTTCTTATTTCGATTTTGTTGACCTTTTGTACCTGATAATCTGTGAGCATTTTCATGTCGACCTATTGCCCATGTAGACCTTTTGTACCTGTCGACCTATTAACTGTCAACCTTATTACTGTTGACCGATCATCCGGCTATCCTCTTTTTCTAGTAAATGATTAGTTAACACTTGATTGTATAAATGTACTGTTTTGGCAGACATACTTACATAGGTTCCATTATCCAGGAAAAGGAGGATCTGTGTTAAACAAGTGGCAGTTTCACTATGGCCACACTTCTTCATTTCAATGGTCACAGAGAATGAATTATTTCCACACATCTGAAATAACAAGAAAACAGATTATATTTCTTAAATAAAATATTAAAATGAAACAAATTGGACCTCATTTCCAAAGTGATACAGTAAATGATAGAAAAGCAGCAAAAAAAACACTTTAATAGTGCTATGTGCATCAATTTGCATAGGACAATTTTCAGAGAAGCTGAAATTTATATAAGCCGCTGGGCAAATTTGGAAGGAGTGAAGAATGACTCATTAAGAACAAAGTTTGGTATACTTACTGTAACATGGAACACTCCTTTCTACTGTATTTTGTTTGCTTTTGTATTTGCTCAAAAAAAAATGAGTGCACATCTCCAACTACAAATGGAAATTGCAGAGCAATGTAGACTATTAGTGCTTTTGTACATATCTATATCTGCACTACGTGCCACTTTTTAACTTTAGAGGCTGAGTTAAACATCACTTGACTCAGTCTCTCTCTCTTCTCCATTTCATGTTCCTTTAAAGGCTTGACTGTTATAGTGCAAATCGTACAACGTGCATCAAGACCAACTTTGAATTACTGCAAGTATGTATGCTCCCAATACCCATGGTATTCAATTTAATTGGTCATAATTTATTTTGTTGCAAAATCTTATGTGGAAGGGGGGGAGGGGGATCCCTGGAAGGAATCAGGGAACTGGGTCAGGTTTTTTCCGGATCCAGGCCCAACACTATGCCCAGGATCTCTGCCAGACCCTGCTACAATGTTGCAGCAGCTGTTAAACATCCAACTTCCATGCTTTGTTGCTGGTATTAATAAGTCACCCAATGACTTTTCACAGGGTTAGCTGCTGGTGCCAAGCCGCTGATGATGGTTTCTGCTGACAGCTGTTGCCAATGGTGTGCTGAGTGCCCAAGTCTTTGCAATCTCTGGAACCCTCCAGAGATTGGTCACCAGCTCCTGTCTCAGCAGTGTACAACTTGTAAACTGGTTGGCTGATCAGCGGTCGGGTCTCTTGTGTGTATATATATATATACAATCAAGTATGCGGCACTCACGAACACTTTGTAAGAATCACAGAAAACGATAGAGGTATGTTCAACGTTTCAATCCTTTAAGGATTTTCGTCAGGAGCAAACATGACACAAGTACAATAAAACTCACCTTATATCCCCACAAACATAAGTGACCCACAGGTGGAAGGCTGCTCGCTCCGGAGCGGGAGTCCGCCCAACGAGCGCTGGCGCAGAATGGTGACGTCATCGCGCATCAGCACGACGCACGTCAGACGTTGTCATAGCAACCTGGCAGCTGTAAACAATACAAAAAGAGGAATAATTGATGTCTCACTGGCGGAGTGTAGACCACAGCACATAATCTAGTGATGCTGAACATATTGTCAAGCTGAAATGTATGCAAATATACCAAGCATAATGTACTAGAACATATGTGGCAAAAAATAGCATTAAGACACAAGATTGCGGCGCATGTCAGGTGCTGTCATGGCAACCCGGGCGGTACACATAAACAATAGCTACTATAATAGCAGCATGTGAAATTCAAAATATAATCAGGTGCAACCCATCCCAGTGCCATGGCAGCATTCAACAAGCGCTAACGCAAAAGAATAGTGGCCAAAAACATACATCCATATAATTGCAATGAAACAAAACAAAAACTGGCATAATACATTAAGCGAATGTAGAGAAAATAATGGCATCATTCAGACCCCTTGGACTAATCACATCAAGGCGGAAAATCCATTCAGCCTCTCTTTTTAACAACAGAGCATTACGATCACACCCCCTACGCAACGGGGGGATGTGATCAATCATTCTGTACCTCAAACTGTTTAAGGGGTGCTTGGCTATTAGGAAATGCCGCGCCACAGGCTGCTCGCTAGAACCATTACTAATGGCGAGACGTATAGCAGAGCGGTGTGCCCCCATCCTTTCTTTAAATTTTCTCTGTGTTTTCCCTACATATGAAAGCCCGCAGGGACAGAGTAATTGGTAAACAACGTAGGAGCTTTCGCAGGTCAAATGAAAACGAATCTTATATTTGGTCCCCAAATGTGGGTGACAAAAAGTGTCACCCGGAATGAGGAAGCTACACGTAGTACAGGGGCACTTAAAACACCCATTCTGTCTCTTAGCCAGAAAGTTCCTACTGTCACTAATTCTGTCCACTGAAACATCTGTTTTGACCAGTAGGTCCCTCAGATTTTTAGGACGTGAATAACTAGTCATTAATGAAGTGTTGGCCAGCCCTATATCCACATCAGATGTAATAATTGGCCACAATTTTTTAGACACTTGATTAATTTTAGGTGAGTGGGTGTTAAACTTATTAACCCAATACAGTCTGTTGAAATTCTGTTTAGGAGTCTGTTTAAGTAATAGCTTATGTCTATCCAAGGACATCGCTTTCTTTTTGGCCATCAGTAAGGCATTTAAATGGTACCCCCTATTAAGGAATTTATCATTTAACCAATCAATCTGGTCAGATGCTTTTGTTAAATCACTGTTAATTCTTATAATTCGGACCATTTGTGAAAAAGGTAATCCCATTTTCAGATTGACTGGATGACAGCTCTGGAAATGAAGGAGTGAATTCCTATCTGTTTCTTTTGAGAATAAGGTGGTCATAATGTTGCCCTCATGTATGCTGATTTTAACATCAAGAAACGTAATATCAGACTGACTCATCTCAAATGTTAATTTAACCGGTGAGTCAGAGGCATTATGAACCTCAAGCAATGATCTTAACTCAATTTCAGACCCCAACCAGATTAACAGCAGATCGTCAATAAATCTAGTATATAACATGATTTTCTCGGCCACATCAGGATTATCAAAAAACAGTAGTTTTTCCACATCAAACATATAGGTGTTAGCATAACTGGGGGCCACGGAAGAACCCATGGCACACCCAGTTATTTGAAGAAAAAACTTGTTATCAAACATAAAGAAATTTCTCTTTAAGACTAATTCCAACATTTGTAATAAACAATCAATATGAGTGTCAGGATATTCATTGTGTTGCATTAACAAGCCTTTCACTGCAGCGATTCCTTCCACATGGGGGATCACTGTGTAGAGGCTAGCTACATCAGCCGTCACCAGCCACGCTTCTGGCGGAATAGACCCCAAAGATTCTAATTTGTTCAACAACGAGGTAGTGTCCAATAGAAAGTTGCCGTGTTGTAGTACTAATGGTTGAAGCACGGAATCTAAAGGCCCGTACACACTGGTCGATGTATCGGCCGTTCTCTTGAACGGCCGATATATCGCGGGACCGTCGGCCTGTGTGTACGGGCGATACGTCTGTGAACTCCGTCGTTCACAGACGTATCGCGTCGGCCGCGCAGCACAGCCGACAGCCAATATATCTAACGATATATTGGCCCGTCGCTGTGTGTGTATGGGGCGGTCGTCCGACCGCCCGTACACATGCTGCGGCGGCCGGCGGTGATTGACAGGTGAACTGGGCGGGCGCTCGCGCCCGTCCGTCCAGTTCATGACGTCAGTCCCCCGACGGATCGGGCTGTGTGTATGCACAGCACACTGCCCGATCCGTACATACATATATCTGCAGATCAATTGATCTGCAGATATATCTAATAGTGTGTACCCACCTTAAGAAAATCGACGTGGGTTGAAACACAGATCCCCTTGCCGACACAATAGGGCGGCCGGGGGGAGGAGTCAAACTTTTATGAATCTTCGGCAATGTATAGAGCAGCGGAATAATACAAGTTTTATTGTACTTGTGTCATGTTTGCTCCTGACGAAAATCCTTAAAGGATTGAAACGTTGAACATACCTCTATCGGTGTCTGTGATTCTTACAAAGTGTTCGTGAGTGCCGCATCCTTGATTGTATATGTCTTATTTATGAGGGCACCAGAACCAGCTTATTCCAAGGTGGAGTGCCGGGTACATTGCTTGGTGGATATTGATTTGTGTGTTTTATCACACAAACGAACCAGGGCACCCTCGCCATTGTTATTACCTATATCTATGGAACATTTGCTGCTGACCTATTGACTTTCTAGGAAGTTAAAAGGTGTGTGATTTACACTGCACTTTTATTTAATTTTTGCACTATTTGCACAGGTTGTGCACTTTACTTGTGGTTGGTGGATTGGACTGCGACTGGTGATTAGTATGGCAGAGTCAGCTGATCTAAACGATGAACATTTTAATCCGCTGCTAGTTCCATTACATGACATGTTTAGTTATTCTGAATCAGAAACAGAATTTATTTTACACCAAGAACATATGGTGGATCAAACTGAAGGTTTGCCTAATGAGATCATTTACCGGGACTTATTAAACCTGAAAAAGAAGGAGATTGACTTTCATCTTCATGCAGTATCATTGAGCGATTATTTTCGAGCTAAGCAGATACCGAGAGGGTTCAGAGTCCGAAATTGTCCCACAATTGGTCGCTTTGACCCTAATTTTTGTAAGAAATGGATCAACATTCTGAACAAATGCTCATTTGATCTAATGCTACTAGTTGTGGAACAATCGAAGAAAGAACACTCCAATATACAGAGCAAAATTGCGACCTTTGAGGCTAAATTTATTCCTTGCTTACAAACTGACCCTGATAATGACTGGTTGAATAAATTGGGTAATCAACTCGCTATTTATAAAAGAGATGTGCTGAAATATAAACGTGAGAAATTGTCTAAAGTTACCCTGGATTATGAACACCATCAGGTATACAGATGGTTAACAGGGAATAATCCGAGAGGCCAGCAGAATAAGGAACGCAGACCTTTTTTCCGCAAGAATCGTTATCCGAAAGGCAACTTGGATACAGAATCCTCACAGGAGGGTAACAGCACGGCGAGTGAGGCTGATAAACCCAGATCATACCGCAGAAAAAATAAGGAATTCATCCCTTTAGCGGCAGCCACCAGGAACAGGGGAAGAATAGAGCAAGAAGATATAACAGGCGAGGGGGCCAGAATAGGAGACAAAAATCTGGGCACCAAACCACCGGTACAATCAAGGAAGAAATAGTCTTCAATCTTTCATCATATGATCTTAGTCCTAGTGAAACAAGTCTCTTGTCTAAAGGACTTTCTTTCATTCCATCTACTGGCTTTAATGCATTTAATTGGCAAATGGAGAAATTCTGCTTACAGAAACAACTGAAAATTAAAGAATTTTTTCACAAGAAGGAGGCTTCTCCAACCACATCTACACAAAACCCTATACCATCACAACTTAAACGTTTACAAAAAGGGTCTAATTTTTATCCACCATCAAATAATGCATCCATTAAAACGTTTATCCGCTTGCTCGATCAAGATGTCATGTCCAATACTATGGTGGAGAATCCACCACACTTGAATCTAACAAAATTGGAACGCGATGCCATCAAATCTTTATCCTCCAACCATCAATTAGTGATCCGTCCGGCGGATAAAGGGGGTGGAGTGATCTTGCAGGATTTACAAGATTACAAGACGGAAATTTATCGCCAGCTGGAGGATAATAAAGTATACCAACCACTCAAAAATAACCCCACTACCACCTTTATGAGTGAGCTTCGTGAGATGTTGGTGCACGCTAGAGATATCAAGTTGATTGATGAACGTATTTTCGATATTTTACTACCTAAATTTCCTATTATTCCGCTGCTCTATACATTGCCGAAGATTCATAAAAGTTTGACTCCTCCCCCCGGCCGCCCTATTGTGTCGGCAAGGGGATCTGTGTTTCAACACACGTCGATTTTCTTAGATTCCGTGCTTCAACCATTAGTACAACAACACGGCAACTTTCTATTGGACACTACCTCGTTGTTGAACAAATTAGAATCTTTGGGGTCTATTCCGCCAGAAGCGTGGCTGGTGACGGCTGATGTAGCTAGCCTCTACACAGTGATCCCCCATGTGGAAGGAATCGCTGCAGTGAAAGGCTTGTTAATGCAACACAATGAATATCCTGACACTCATATTGATTGTTTATTACAAATGTTGGAATTAGTCTTAAAGAGAAATTTCTTTATGTTTGATAACAAGTTTTATCTTCAAATAACTGGGTGTGCCATGGGTTCTTCCGTGGCCCCCAGTTATGCTAACACCTATATGTTTGATGTGGAAAAACTACTGTTTTTTGATAATCCTGATGTGGCAGAGAAAATCATGTTATATACTAGATTTATTGACGATCTGCTGTTAATCTGGTTGGGGTCTGAAATTGAGTTAAGATCATTGCTTGAGGTTCATAATGCCTCTGACACACCGGTTAAATTACCATTTGAGATGAGTCAGTCTGATATTACGTTTCTTGATGTTAAAATCAGCATACATGAGGGCAACATTATGACCACCTTATTCTCAAAAGAAACAGATAGGAATTCACTCCTTCATTTCCAGAGCTGTCATCCAGTCAATCTGAAAATGGGATTACCTTTTTCACAAATGGTCCGAATTATAAGAATTAACAGTGATTTAACAAAAGCATCTGACCAGATTGATTGGTTAATTGATAAATTCCTTAATAGGTGGTACCATTTAAATTCCTTACTGATGGCCAAAAAGAAAGCGATGTCCTTGGATAGACATAAGCTATTACTTAAACAGACTCCTAAACAGAATTTCAACAGACTGTATTGGGTTAATAAGTTTAACACCCACTCACCTAAAATTAATCAAGTGTCTAAAAAATTGTGGCCAATTATTACATCTGATGTGGATATAGGGCTGGCCAACACTTCATTAATGACTAGTTATTCACGTCCTAAAAATCTGAGGGACCAACTGGTCAAAACAGATGTTTCAGTGGACAGAATTAGTGACAGTAGGAACTTTCTGGCTAAGAGACAGAATGGGTGTTTTAAGTGCCCCTGTACTACGTGTAGCTTCCTCATTCCGGGTGACACTTTTTGTCACCCACATTTGAGGACCAAATATAAGATTCGTTTTCATTTGACCTGCGAAAGCTCCTACGTTGTTTACCAATTACTCTGTCCCTGCGGGCTTTCATATGTAGGGAAAACACAGAGAAAATTTAAAGAAAGGATGGGGGCACACCGCTCTGCTATACGTCTCGCCATTAGTAATGGTTCTAGCGAGCAGCCTGTGGCGCGGCATTTCCTAATAGCCAAGCACCCCTTAAACAGTTTGAGGTATAGAATGATTGATCACATCCCCCCGTTGCGTAGGGGGTGTGATCGTAATGCTCTGTTGTTAAAAAGAGAGGCTGCATGGATTTTCCGCCTTGATGTGATTAGTCCAAGGGGTCTGAATGATGCCATTATTTTCTCTACATTCGCTTAATGTATTATGCCAGTTTTTGTTTTGTTTCTCTGCAATTATATGGATGTATGTTTTTGGCCACTATTCTTTTGCGTTAGCGCTTGTTGAATGCTGCCATGGCACTGGGATGGGTGGCACCTGATTATATTTTGAATTTCACATGCTGCTATTATAGTAGCTATTGTTTATGTGTACCGCCCGGGTTGCCATGACAGCACCTGACATGCGCCGCAATCTTGTGTCTTAATGCTATTTTTTGCCACATATGTTCTAGTACATTATGCTTGGTATATTTGCATACATTTCAGCTTGACAATATGTTCAGCATCACTAGATTATGTGCTGTGGTTTACACTCCGCCAGTGAGACATCGATTATTCCTCTCTTTGTATTGTTTACAGCTGCCAGGTTGCTATGACAACGTCTGACGTGCGTCGCGCTGATGCGCGATGACGTCACCATTCTGCGCCAGCGCTCGTTGGGCGGACTCCCGCTCCGGAGCGAGCAGCCTTCCACCTGTGGGTCACTTATGTTTGTGGGGATATAAGGTGAGTTTTATTGTACTTGTGTCATGTTTGCTCCTGACGAAAATCCTTAAAGGATTGAAACGTTGAACATACCTCTATCGGTGTCTGTGATTCTTACAAAGTGTTCATGAGTGCCGCATCCTTGATTGTATATGTCTTATTTATGAGGGCACCAGAACCAGCTTATTCCAAGGTGGAGTGCCGGGTACATTGCTTGGTGTATATATATATATATATATATATATATATATCTCCTATATAATAGCCCTATTCTGTGACCTTGTGATTCATTTGCTAACGCTGGGCGGAGTTACAACAGTGGGCGGAGTTAGTCAAATGAGTCACAGAGATCTGGCCAAATCTACAGGAGACTAGGAGCAGCAGCAGATAGCATGGGCATTGGGCATGGCACAGGCAGGGGTGCATACCTCCCAGCTTTCTGCAGGAGCTTTATCCAGGCAGAAGGAGGGAAACACACTCGGCGAAAAGGGGGCGTGGCTTCACAGGAGGGTCCCCGTTTTCGTCAGTGAGGGAGCATGCCCAGCGCTCTGTGAGCTGCTGGCATGCTCCCAGGGGCTGATTATGAGTCTGGGGGGCCCAGGGCACTTGTGACAGGCGAGCCCTATCTCATTGCTGTGCCTGCTGTGGGTTGGGGGCGTGGCCTAATCGCGCCCGCGCGGCCACGCCCCCTTATGCAAATTTCGATTTTTATTTTTATTTTTTTGATGGGATTTTGGCCCCTCAGCTAGGGCTAAATCCAGAGGAGGTGGTCGCTCCCCCCCTACACACACTGGCAGAAGAAAGCAGGGAGACTGCTGCCTCCCTGCAACACCACAGACCTGCCGACACGTAGCAGCGTGCGCTGACTGTAGCACAATGCTGCCGCTGTTACTGGCAGGACGGGGGGGGGGGGGGAGCTTCTGAGCTGGGACAGAGCTACTCCAGCCGGGGGGTCCCCTAAAACTGTGGGGCCAACGGTACGTATTCCCTGCCCCCCCCCACCTTAATCCAGCTCTGCTGCTGGAACCCCCCCATTAATCCGTACCCCCTGATGCCCCCTCTCCCTCTGTCTCCACTATTCACCGCTGCTCTGCTAAGCAGAACAGCGAGTACAGGAGCTTTCCAACTGCCCCCCCCCCCCCCCCACCGCCGGACACTGCGACCCGCGGGTGGGACAGCGGGACAGACCCCAAAAAATGGGACTGTCCCGCGAAAATCGGGACATTTGGGAGGTATGGGGGTGTGTGAGGGGTATGTCATACAGACAGACGGGCACCGGCTCACTGTGTGCTTGACCCCCCACATCGGCATACTCAGCAGGGTCTCTCTGATGCGGAGGAGCGTCACTTTCTGGCACACTCCACGCTTCTTAGCTGCAGTTTAGTGGGGCACCTGCTGCTGTGCAGGTTCCATACTGCCTCTGTTATCTCCAGCCCCGGCAACCCCACCGCTAGCTGCAGAGCTGCCACCCGCAGTGGAGTGCGCCCAGCTCATTCACACACTTTAGCTGGCGGGTAGCGCTGCAGAAATCCGAGCTGCTTGCAGGCTCTGACCCACTCCTCCCTCCAGCCGCAGCGTCTCCTGGGAGCTAACCAGTCACTCCCAGTCTCCCCTTACCACAGTGCCCGGAAGCCGTGAGGTCCGCGCCACGTGCATGCTATGACCCCCTCCTCCCTCCAGCCGCAGCATCTCCTGGGGGCTAACCAGTCATTTCCAGTCTCACCTTACCACAGTGCCCGGCAGCTGCGCGAGGTCTGCGGTGTGTGACTGAGGAGGGGGGGAGGGATGCGGACGGGCAGAGGAAGCAGGACTCCAGCCTGAGAGAGTCAGCCATGCCAAGTCTCCAGCAGCAGCAGATCCCAACAGGTTGGAGTGGAACAGCAGCAGCCAGCAGCAGTGACTCCGGTAAGACACATCTGTCTGTCACCACTGTTTTGTCCCTAATACCAATCTCTCCCGTGCCCTGTGTTCTGTCATGTCCCTGTCACCCCTGGCCTTGCCCTGCCACCCTTATCCTGGCCCTTTCACCCTTATCCTGGCCCTGTCACCCTTATCCTGTCCCTATCATTTCTGTCCTGGCCCCGTCACCCCTGTCCTGGCCCCGTCAACCCTGTACTGACCCTGTCACCCCTGTCCTGGCTCTGTTACTGCATACCCTCCAACTACCTTTTATGGCATGTACAGTACCCGCAGCGCCTCCAGACCTCTCCCCAATGCACCACACCTCCGCACCTTCCCCTCCACCACATGCGGCACTCCACCCCTCCCCCACATGCTGTGCCTCCAGACCCCCTACACCACCCGTGGCTCCCACTCCTCCACCCCTTCACCACCCACAGCACCTCCAGGCCCCTTCCACCATTCACCCCCCTTATATGTCTCCCCCAACACCTGCTCCCCTCCACCCGCAGCATCTGCAGACACCCTCCTCCATCAGCGGTCCCCCCCTCACCCACCCCTCCCCCACCAATGGCACCCCCGCACCTGCCCCTCCACCACCTGCAGCACCTCCGGACCTCCTTTCCCATCTGCCGCAACACCCGTACCTGCCCCTACCCTACCCATGGTGCCTGCGGTCCCCTACCCAACCCCCGGCACTCCCATCCCTTCCCATCCAACAGCACCTCCGGAACCCTTCATCCATCCACAACATCCCCACACCTGCCCCTCTCCCACCCGTGGCACCCCTGCCCCTCCCCCACCTTCAGTGCCTCCGTACCCCTCCCCCATCTGCATCCCCCACTCCTCTGCCCCTCCCCCACGCGCAGCACCTCCCGAACCTTCCCCATCCGGGCCCCACCCCCACTTCTGCTTCCCTCCACCCGCAGCATCTACAGACACCATCCGCAGTCCCCCCCACACCCGCTACATTCTGTACATCGTGCCCTGCAGGTGCTGTTCACGCCGTCGCAAGGGGCTGCGCCTCCTTCACCATCGCACGCCCTTTCATTGTGCAATATTTAACAACTAACAAAGGAATGCAGGTAATACTCCATATAATACAAATATTAAACCCCAGAAAGGCATGCAAGGGTTAAGGGGGCGTAGCCCCTTGCGACGGTGTGAAGAGCGCCCGTAGGGCGCGATGAAGCACCTAGTATGTATATATATATATATATATATATATATATAAAATGTAAAAGTATTTACTGTAGCATATATTAATGCAAATTCGGATGTTTTCTTGTGATTTGACAATGGATCAATCCTGGTGACTTCAGAAAATTGTCACTATCAACTTTACCTTTGTCAGCACATAACTACATTCCCCATGAAATGTATAATGCGCCTTATCAAAAGTTGTGATGTGGGATCCACCTTCCACAGAGCAAACACTTGGGCATGGGAGTTCTTGACAGTTCCAGTGACCCTTAGAGCATAAACTGCAAAAAAGCAACAATAACATGTACAGTGTTATTTATCTTTCATTTTTGTATCAACATTTATTTTTGCTTCAACTCATCCTATTACAGGAACTGATCAAAACTAAGCACTGAATGTATAATATGTATGTGATGCAGGGCTTGCAGAAATGGGTGTGGTCTTGCAGGAAAATACTACCTTAACCATATTATGCCCCAAACAGTAATGCCACTTACACCTTACTATGCCCCACACAGTAATGCCCCTATCACTATATTATGCCCACACAGTAATGTCCCTTGCACCAAAGTATGCCCGACACAGTAATGCCCCTTGTTATGACCCACAAAGAAATGCTTCTTGCAGCAAAGCATGCACCATACAGTAATGTCCCTTGTTATGCCCCACACAGTATGCCTCTTGCACCATGCATCACTTAGTAATAATCACAACGCCCCTTAAAATTGGCACTGCACCTGGTCCTACTCGTTGTCAGGGGTTGTTTCATGCTGCTGCTGCTGCTGCTGCTAGTCTGCTCCATCCGCTGCCACCCCTGCCACCAAATTCCCGGCATTGCTGTGCCATTGCCTGCCTTCTCAACCTGGATTCCATCTAAATGTCCCTCCCCAAATGGCTGCCGCTTCTTCTAGTATCCATCCAAACTGTCCTCTCCCAGGTGGCGAACATTTTGGGAGGGATATTTTTCACAATATTCTCTGCTACCTGCCAAACTGCATAGAATACTGCACACAATGGCTGCGGGCCAGCACCCTGTGCAATTACATGGCTGGCCCGGCCCTAAAAATGGCACTGCTGTTATGGAAGTAATTACTAACATTTATACAGTAACATCATTTAAAGATATTGTAAAAATTAGTACAGGTTTTGTGTCATATAAGTAATATTTCTGTATATTCAGCATGGTAATAATCAAACTTTCCCTATTCAGATCTGTCTGTAGGGGATGCGGTAAGCATCCTGTCTGCAGGGAATATGGTTAGCATCCTGGCACCTGGCACTACTCAGTATACCAGTGCTGGATCCCGGACCACCAGCATCCCAAGGGTAAGTATTGGGGTGAGGGTTATGGCCCGGCAAGTGGATTAGGTTTAGGCGCCAAAGGGGGGATTAGCCGTAGCCACCACCACCACCTGGGTCTTTAGCCCTAGCTGCCACACCCTGGGATTAGCTGCAGCGGGTGTCCTTAGAGCTAGCCACCACTCCAGGTGGGTTAGGGTAGGAGGCAAGCAAGGAGTAGATTAATTACTACGTCCCCTGTCGGCATTCTAAAAGTCGGGATGCCGCGGACGGTCATGTGACCACCGGCACCCCAACCATCGGTCACGCATATCACACCCGTCTGTAGAATGCCTACAAATTTACTAAGTATAATATTTACGACATGTACAGGCATTTAAAGGAGAAAATTATTCTAAAATCTGCCCATAAGGTTAAATATGGCGCCATAAAAGGAAAAGAAGGCATGGAAAAGTACCAACACATGAATAGCTTAGATAAACACAAAATTAACCTGAAAATAAAACTAAACTGACAAAGAGAAACTATAATTTTTTTAAATATTAGGTCTTTCTTAGTTTCTTATTTGTTGGCACCTTTTCATGCATTTTACTTGTCAAATTTAATTATGGCCATGGGAGTCATTCCGAGTTGATCGCTCGCCACCGTTTTTCACAGCGCAGCGATCAGGTCACTACTGCACATGCGTATGCACCGCAATGCGCAGGCGCATTGTACGGGTACAAAGCGGATCATTGCTGGCCGTTGGATTTAACGAAGAATCGCAAGGAGACTGACAGGAAGAAGGCATTTGTGGGTGTCAACTGACCGTTTTCTGGGAGTGTTTGGTAAAACGCAGGCGTGTCCAAGCATTTGCTGGGCGGGTGTCTGACGTCAAATCCGGCACCAAAAAGACTGAAGTGATCGCAAGGGCTGAGTAAGTCCAGAGCTACTCAGAAACTGCACAAAATGTTTTTGCAGAGCTCGGCTGCAAAGGCGTTTGCACACTTGCAAATCAAAAATACACTCCCCTGTGAGCGGCGACTATGCATTTGCACTGCTGGAAAAAATAGCAAGCGATCAACTCGGAATGAGGGCCCATGTTGCGTATAATATAGTGAAACTGTCATCTTTAAGATGATGCTTGCAACAACACAACTTTTGTTTAACAGTCTGCTTTATGTGTCATTATAGAAGAACACTTACACAAAATAATATACTTTCCCTCTTTATGAGCCCTAGCACTTAATTGACATAGTCCAAATTGATTGACTAGCTGATCCAGCATCTATATAGCTCTTTCCTATTCACATGTCTTGCCACTTTGTGGGAAAACCAGGATGTACTGTATTTTGCAATCTGAAATTAATTATAGTCAGGTGCTCAACAGTAAGATAATTAAAAATACTTACTTTGTCCTGTGTTTGTTAAACATATCCGGGCATGATAGACATATCCAGAATATAAAATATACAGTAGTGATATTATAAAATATACTCACCAAGTATAGCAATGTCCTTTGTAAACTGATCCCGGTGGATAGATTTCATTGTTGTATCTGCAAGAACAATTTTCTTTGAGGATGCATCCCAAGTCAGTTATATCATCCAACACATATCCTGAGAAGACAAACAATGACTTGGTTAAGGTGTTCTAGGTAAGAAATGTGTTTGCTATTTATATTCTACAGAGAACTAATGTTCTAGCATGTCTATCAAGTGGTCTGCCACTTGTACAGAAGGGGGTATACCTCATTGACAACTTTCTTTTTGGTACACTTGTCCTCAATATATGCACCTCTTTAGAAACATTCTGAACTATTCATCGGCCATTCTCAGGCAAAGCAGACATTCATCAGTTTAATGTTTATCTGAAGGATTTTCATAGACAATCATCCTGACAAAGAGGAAGTGTTGTTTGGCTCCAAAATACTGCTAATGTGGATTATAAAAAGTGTTCTGATTGCTTATATGCAGTAAAGCATTTCATTGTAGAATTTGTAGAATTAAAAATCCACAATAAAATCTTGACTCAACACTCATAGTAAATCTTGAAGAGAAACCTAATTCTGTAGCAGAATGTTTTTGGTTATCCTCATACTATAATAGAATGTTGATGGCAATTCCCAAAGTACTGTATACAGTAGTACAATCTTTTCATTACTCAAGGCAATTTTTTGTGGGCTTCACAAAGCATGTCAGATACAGGAGCTCCAAAGGCATAAGTAATACCGTAGGATATATCTCCTGTGCAAGAATAATGGCTATGGGGGGTCATTAAGATCTGATCGCTGCTGCGTGTTTTCGCACAGCGGGCAATCAGATCCGAACTGTGCATGCATCTGAGCCGAAATGCGCAGGCGTGTTGGATGGCTACAACGTGCATTGGTGGTCAGCGATGGGATGGTGCAGTGGATCCATTCGCATGGGGTTCGCAAGGTGATTGACAGAAAGAGGCCGTTTGTGGGTGGAAACTGACTGTTTTCAGGGAGTGTCCAGAAAAACGTAGTCTAGATCAAGCATTTTCAGGGAGTGTGTCAGCTCCGGCCCCGATCATCAGGATTCAATTGCACTGGAAGAGTAAGTCCTGGACTGCACAGAGACTGCACACACTGATTTTGAGTAGCTCTGCAACACATGGGAACGCACACTTGCACAGCGAATATACACTCTCCCTGTAGGCGGCGACTTTCTGATTGCAGGACAGCAAAAAACACAGACTAGCGATCAGATCTGAATTAGGCCCTATATTTTCAGCATGTTCTTCAGCTAGTAAAGAACCTTAAGCAGGCTTCATACGTTTTTAATTCAATATTTTCCAGTTATTTTTTACATTGATGTGTATCATTGTCTAATAGTGTGACAAATATATGTTGTACTGTATATATTATAAATGTTTTTGCCAATATTAGCACATATCCCCTGGATGTTCTGCAGCTCTTTACTCGGTTAGACGTTTTTACTGCACAAACCTAATATACTACAACAAGAATTTATCTGGTTTATTTTCCTAGAACCTACAAATAAAATGTTGTAAATGTTACATGCGCTCTCGGGATGCATTTAATTTACCGGCTGTCGGGACCTCGGCGGTTAGTGTACCATTGCCGGAATCATGACAGCCGACAATATCGCCGACCGGAATCCCGGCGCAACAGGGCAACAGGGCTATTCCCACTCGTGGTTGTCCATGATACCCATAGAGTGAGAACAGATCTGGTGGTGAGCACAGCGAACCACCGAACCCGCAGTGTGGCTAGCGCAGCGAAACCACAAGGGGTGTTAGCTCTCAACCCGCTGCCGACATTCTGGTGGGCAGGATGCCGCTGTGGGGATTTTGACAGCTGGCATTCCACACACTAGTAATTCATACCAAACCCGTACCCTCTGATGGTATCCTTGTGAACAGCAACAGTCTGACTTGAAGTTTATATGATACCAAAGGCTTTGTGAGACAGCCACGTGTCTCTTAATTTTGTGGTCATTTGTGTGACTAGTTAAAACATTCATCAAGCATTAATAAGTGATTGTATCTTTATATTTTATTCACAGCATGAACTCCCTAGGCTTACCCTTTGGACAGGTACACCCTGACACACAGGGTCCATCACAAAAAAGCTGTCTTGCTGGATTGGAGCAGGAAGGAGCACAAGGTGGGCTGCATTCCTTGTAGATTAAGTTAGCAGGACATGTCTTATCTGAAGGAAAAACAAATACTATTATCACATCCATATTACAGATATTTCATATATTGCTTGCTCCACTGCTACATTTCTACTGTTGTAATATATTAACCTATATCTCCTGCATATACCGGTTGTCGGCTTGATAAGTGGTAACGATGAGTCATCTTATAGATCCGAAATTTTACGCTTACTGGAATGGAGTAAAGTAAACTGTTTGGTTTTAAACACGTCCAAAACAAAGGAGATGGTTGTTGATTTTAGGCGGGGTTGTAATAGACCATTATTTCCTGTGTCTTTGGATGGAAAGCCGATTGAGGAGGTGGTCTCTTTTAAATGTTTAGGTACACATATCACAAATGACCTAACTTGGTCTGTGAACAGTTTCTTTTTGATTAAAAAGGCTCAGCAACGCCTTTTCTTTTTGAGGAGGCTTAGAGCTGTTTGCTTAAGCACAAGCACTTTGGTTAGGTTTTATCATAGTATCGTAGAGAGCGTTTTAACGTATGGGATGATAGTGTGGTTTGGAAAGTGCACTGCAGCGGAACGAATAGCTTTTGAGAGGGTGGTTAAAACTGCCAGTAGGACCATTGGGGTGCCTCTGCCAAGTATGAAAGACTTGTATATTAGAAATGTATTAAGGAAAGCTAGGAGTATATTTACTGATGAGAGTCATCCAAATTGTTTGATCTTTGAAAGATTGCCATCTTTAAAACGGTTCAGGAGTATCCGCGCTCATTCAAACCGCATGTTAAATAGCTTTTTTCCAACTGCTATCCGGCTGTTAAATGATCAGTAGGTTGTGTGCAAATGTTTCCAAAATGTGGCAAAATGTTACTGTTATTTTTATGGCTTTGTGAGACTCTTATTGCATTTTCATTGACATTTTCGTTGTCGATTTTGCTAATGACAAATAAAGTATATTATTATTATTATTATTATTATTATTATATTGTAGTGAAGGGAGACTAATTGATTGTAAATGATTGACACTTTAAAAAAAATCCAAGTTTGTCCGGCAACCCGCACCTCCAGCCAACTCGGACGGCATTACATCCAGCACATGGTGTACTTTGTAACCATAACCTATCAGTTAGAGACCTGTCCTCAAGACAACAGGCACTGAAAATGCCAGAAACAGGGGGAGGATCTCAAAGAAAGGAAATATTTGAAGAGACATTAATAAAAATATATATATATACATTTGTTAATATTTCTAACTATATAATATATAGAAAAAATAGAAACTGTTCATCTGAAGCTTTCCAATCCTCTAGAAATGACAAATAACCCATATGTTGATAACCGTGCTAATAACATGTAACATGATATAACATGTGTATATTTTCAAAATATTTATAGAGGAGAATGCATATATAATCAACACCACCAATAGTACATTATGACATAACAAGAGAGTTTTTGATGTGGAGAGGTATAAAACAAATTAGTATCTGACTGACCAGTAAACACCATAATCCCCGTTCATTACCAATCTTGAACACTGTACCAAGTAAAGCTGCTGTTACTGAAACATCCCAAACGCTCTCAAGGTCATGACCAAAAAACTAACTTTAGAACATCAGGCCAACAATCATTTGTTTTAACCTAAACTAGAATAGTATCTGCAGATTTACTGTTGGTCATTTATAAACTGACAAAAACAATAAGGCAAGTTTGATCTGTGCAGGCTTCGTTAGGTTTAACTGAAAATAAATGGTTATTATTATTATTTTTTAAATGTGCGATGTCTCACCCTTTAAATTAATAACAAACCCTGGACCTCTAAAGCTGGGCTGGTACTGTTAATTGGGGGGGAAAACTGTGTGGGGTTGGCCGAATAAACAGCACTTGGCTGAACCTGTTTGGGGGGCTGCTGCTATACCAAGAAGGACCACAGCATGGTATCCTCCTGCCAGAATGGCAACCAGCCCTAAACTGGTCAACCCAGGCCCGGAATTCCTTGGAAACTTGGTTTAGCATGGGATGAACTATCTATACGGAAAAAAAAAAATGTGTGAAAAATGTAGATTGGTTGCAGACTCAAAACTACTGTAAGTAGATTCCTGATAGGAACTCCAACACAGTTGCATGAGACCCCTAGAGCCACTGCTAGGGTCTTTAACCTACAACAGTCACCTGTTGTTCCCTTAGTGTATTATACATGCACCGGTACTTTGGATGTCACCAGGTCTTAAACCTCAAGCTGTAGGGACTCATACAATTGTCTGGAGACTGCTTGATAATTGGCTGAATTAGTAACTAAGGCAGATGCAGATTGGCAGGAAAACAGTTAACAGGAGAATAACTGTAGAATTTTAGGTGTGTTCAGAAATCTACGGAGCAGGTAGTAGCAAGGATACAGTATCTCAGCGTAGTAATATGCAGACAATGGATATGGTCATTAAAAATAAGAGTATTATAAATCCAGAAGTGCAGCGCAATATTTAACTACTGGTGGAATGCAAATGAGTAATGTAAACACAGATCTGTAGCAGAGCTTAGAAAGCAGTACAATGCTATAACACAATGACTACTGCTTTTCATAATAAATATCCACAGCAGTGGAGATATTGGGGGTAATTTGCAGCAGCAAATGTGTTAGCAGATGGGCAAAACAACGTGCACTGCAGGGGGGGGGGGCAGATATAACATGTGCAGAGAGAGTTAGATTTGGGTGGGATGTGTTAAAACTGAAATCTAAATTGCAGTGTAAAAATAAAGCAGCCAGTATACACAGAATCAATATAACCCACCCAAATCTAAATCTCCCTGCACATGTAACATTTGCCCCACCTTCAGTGCAACATGGTTTTGCCCAATTGCTACCTTTTTGGTTGTTCAGGTTTGTTAGCAAACCAAAAAAGTTGGCAAGTGGGCAAAACCATGTTGCACTGAAGGTGGGGCAAATATTACATGTGCAAAGAGATTTAGATTTGAGTAGGGTGTGTTCAAACTGAAATCTAAATTGCAGTATATGAATTAAACAGCAAGTGTTTACCATGCACAGAATCAATATAACCCATCCAAATCTAAATCTCCCTGCACATGTAACATTTACCCCACCTTCAGTACAACATGGTTTTGCCCAATTGCTACCTTTTTTTGTTTGCTAACAAACCTGAATAACCCCCATAGTCAGTACTTATTACTAAAGCAGCAGTGTAATAAAGTAGGAGACAAGAAACCACAGTTGAAGTCCAAGACTGAGAGATATATTAAGTTTGCACAGAAATCCAATATGGATTAGCAGTGGTAACTAGCCATGGATTCCAGCTAAACACAGGTGGAAATCACAGCAGTAATAACTGCACAGAACACACACAATACTAAGAAGCAACTTAATCAAGGTTCAGTAATTCAGGCATTTAGCTAAGAGGATAACTTCAGAAAAGGTAGGCAGGAGAGGCAGCTAGATTGCAGCTGTAAGCTGCACGTACAGCCATCAAGATCCTCCACAGCCGCCGACAGTCCTGGTTGTCTAGCAACCATCAGGACCATCAGCCAGTGTGACAGGGATGACGCAATGTCACGCTCACCTGGCAACTACCGGGACCTGATGCAGAGATCAGCTGCGGCGGCTCCTCATAACATTTCCTCTACTGGTTGAGACAGTAGAAAGTAGAGATGAGCGGGTTCGGTTCTCAGAGAACCGAACCGTACCAAACTTCACCATTCGAGTCCGGTTCCGAACCAGGCTCTGGTTTTCCCTCCTGACTCGGAAACCAGAACGAGGCAAAACGTTATCATCCCGCTGTCGGATTCTCACGGGGTTTGGATTCCATATTAGGAGCCGCGCGTCCCCGCCATTTTCACTCCGGCATTGGAGAGTGTAGAGAGAGGACGTGTCTCCGTCCTCAGTGTCCTCTGTGGTA
The DNA here is from genome assembly GCF_028390025.1 of Pseudophryne corroboree. Taxonomy (NCBI): domain Eukaryota; kingdom Metazoa; phylum Chordata; class Amphibia; order Anura; family Myobatrachidae; genus Pseudophryne; species Pseudophryne corroboree. Next base: position 113,527,395 of record NC_086454.1, on the reverse strand, counting down.
GTGTCTTGTGCTGTATTTGTCCAGTCACAGTGTTTGTGTCCTCTTGCTGCCATATGTCTATTGCTGCTGTGTTGTGCTGCATCAGTTCAGTGGTGGTGTATTGTGCTGCATCAGTCCAGTGGTAGTGTCCTGTGCATTAGCCATTAGTCATTCCAGTGACCAGGCAGTCACAGTGTTTATTTCCTCTTGTTGCCATATGTCCATTGCTGATTTATGTTCTGCATCAGTTCAGTGTTGCTGTGTTGTGCTGCATCACACTAGTGGTAGGGTCCTGGCCATCAGTCATTCCAGTGACCAGACAGTCACATTGGTATACGCTGCTGCTATATGTCCACTGCTGCCGTATTATAATAATAATAATAATAATAATAATAACAACAAGTCCCTTATAGTGTTGCTGTGTTGCGCTGCATCAGACCAGTGGTAGCGTCCTGGCCATCAGTCATTCCTGTAACCAGGCAGTCACAGTGGTATACACTGCTGCTATATGTCCACTGCTGCCGTATTTTAATAATAATAACAACAACAAGTAACTTACAGTGTTGCTGTGTTGTCCTGCATCAGACCAGTGGTAGTGTCCTGGCCATCAGTCATTCCAGTGACCAGGCAGTCACAGTGGTATATGCTGCTGCTATATGTCCACTGCTGCCATATTATAATACTAATAACAACAAGTCCCTTACAGTGTTGCTGTGTTGTGCTGCATCAGACCAGTGGTAGTGTCCTGGCCATCAGCCATCAGTCATTCCATTGCCGCATATCGGTGGTAATTCCGAGTTGTTCACTCATTGCAGATTTTCGCTATACAGCGATCAGGCAAAAATCGGCATTTCTGCGCATGCGCCATAGTGCGCACGCGCAAAGTACTTTTACTCAAAACTATGCAATTTTACACAGGTCCGAGCGACGCTTTTCAGTCGCACTGCTGATTGGTGAGTGATTGACAGGAAGTGGGTGTTTCCGGGTGGTTACTTGGCGTTTTCTGGGAGTGTGCTAAAAAACGCAGGCGTGTCAGGTAAAAACGCAGGCGTGCCTGGGGAAACAGGGGAGTGGCTGGCCGGACGCAGGGCGTGTTTGTGACGTCAAACCAGGAACCAAACAGTCTGCTGTGATCGCAATCTAGGAGTAGGTCTGGAGCTACTCAGAAACTGCAGGGAAAATTTTAATTGCATAACTGCTAACCTTTCGTTAGCAATTCTGCTAAGCTAAGATACACTCCCAGAGGGCGGCGGCCTAGCGTTTGCACTGCTGCTAAAAGCAGCTAGCGAGCGAACAACTCGGAATGAGGGCCATTGTGTTATATAACTCCAAAAAATAATGGACAAACAAAAATTTGGAGGATAAAATAGGGAAAGATCAAGAACCACTTCCTCCTAGTGCTGAAGCTGCTGCCACTAGCCATGACATAAACGTTGAAATGCCATCAACATCGTCTGCCAAGGCCGATGCCCAATGTGACAGTAGAGAGCATGTAAAATCCAAAAAGCCAAAGTTCAGTAAAAAGACCCAATAAAAGAAATTTAAATGGTCTGAGGAGAAACGTAAACTTGCCAATATGCCATTTACGACACGGAGTGGCAAGGAAAGGCTGAGGCCCTGGCCTATGTTCATGACTAGTGGTTCAGCTTCACATAATAATGGAAGCCCTCATAACTGAGGGCTTGACAATTATGTTGGTGTTAGACATACGTCCGGTATCCGCCATTAGTGCAGTGGGATTTAGACAATTGATGGAGGTATTGTGTTCCTGGTACCAAATCCCATCTAGATTCCACTTCACTAGGCAGGCGATACCGAGATTTTGTCATTTAATTCCAATGATTTGGACGTATAATTCCAGTGATTTTGCCATTTAATTCCAGTGCTTTTGCCATTTAATTCCAGTGATTTGGATGTAAAATTCCAGTGATTTGGACATATAATTACAGTGAATTTTCAGTATTATTACAGTGATTTTGCAGTATAATTACAGTGATTTTGCCATTTAATTCCAGTGATTTGAACGTTTAATTACAGTGATTTGCCATTTAATTCCAGTGATTTGGACGTATAATTCCAGTGATTTGGACGTATAATTCCAGTGGGAAATGTTTGTGCCGCTTGGCTTAGTCATACAGTTACCTCATTGCACCTCTTCTACATCTTTGCATGAGGTGCTGTTTGAGGCCAAGTTTTTGAAAAGTGCCATCCTGTATGCCACTGAAGTGCCACTCCTAGATGGGCCAGGTGTTTGTGCCGCACACTTGTGTCGTTTGGCTTAGTCATACAGCAGCCTTGGTGCACCTCTTTTTCTTCTTTGCATTATGTGCTGTTTGGGGACTACTTTTTGAATAGTGCCATCTTGTCTGCAACTGCAGTGCCACTCCTAGATGGGCCAGGTGTTTATGCCGCACACTTGTGTCGCTTAGCTTGGTCACACAGCCACCTCGGTGCAACTTATAGGCCGAAAAACAATATTGTGAGGTGTTCAGAATAGACTGGAAATGAGTGGAAATGAATATTATTGAAGTTAATAATACCGTAGGAGCAAAATTACCCCCAAATTCTGTGATTTTAGCTGTTTTTATGTTTTAAAAAAAAAATCAATCAGATCCAAAACCAAAACCAGAACACGAAAGAGTGGTTTTGGCAAATTCAAGCCAAAACCAAAACACGAAAGTGGAATTAGAACCAAAACCAAAACACAAAACACGAAAAGTGCCAGCCACACATCTCTAGTAGAAAGGTGTTTTCAGCGCAAACATTTTTTAGGATAGGGGGAGGGGAAGCTAGTAAGATGTTTTTCACTGTCTTATGGGGTCATTCCGAGTTGATCGCAGCTGTGCAAAATTTTGCACAGCTACGATCAACTTTCCTGACTTGCGGGGAGACGCCCAGCACGGGGCTAGTCCACCCTGCATGTCAGTCCGGCCCCCCCGCAGAAGTGCAAAGGCATCGCTGTCCTGCCACGGCCGTCCTGCATGCGTAGGCGCACAAAGGCGCCGGCGCATGTGCAGCAGGGACCCGTTCGCTCTGCTGCGTGAAAACGCAGTGAGCGAATGGGTCGGAATGACCCCCTATGTTTGATGCATAACCTCTGTTTCAGTTATAAGAAATGTACCAAAATTCTACATCATGACGTAAAAAATGTTTATAGTAGGCGTAGCCAGTACAAGCTGTAGCAAGGGGATGAGGGGATTAGAGAGTAGTGCGCTACAGCACTATCTCCTGATGCTTTAAATTGCTTTAAATTGAAGCAGGGCAGCCACCTTTCCCAAAATGGCTGTTGAATCGTCTACTGTGTACGTGTGCCCCTGTGCCATCTTACCGTGACTGTGATGTACTGCATGGACGTGGAGGACACATACAAGGGAAGTCTTACCATGGGTAACACCAGAAGTATCACACTATCACTGTCTGTGGTAACATAACAGCTTATTCTGCACTACACTCTGCTACAGCTGTTAATGCTGACAACTGCAGCTCTCCTGAATAAATCCCCAAACATGCTTAAAGATGAACTGTGTGCCCTAAATCCCATTTAACATTCAACTGGTGCATATTGTTCTACACTATTAGGATTTACAAACATGCGCACTGGAATATTAGTGGATATAAGCAGAAAAGAAAGCAAATAATGTGCACCAGCTTCTAGCAACAGAAGCTCAATTAATTTTCATTGCAGAGTTACCGGCAAAGTTTGCAACACTGCATCCATCAAGCAAATGTCTACAAGCATTAACCAATTTCATTGACATTTTATCTTACTGTGGTGACCTGTTTGTGATACATACTTGCTGAGACCTTGAGTTACACAAACTGCATATATGTATTTCAAAGAACACACAAATCTTTGAGTTAGCAGCCACACAATTGTGAGTGACAGCATATTTACTCTATGACACTGGGGGTCATTCCGAGTTGATCGCTAGCTGCCATTGTTTGCAGTGCAGCGATCAGGCTAAAAATTGGCATTTCTGCGCATGCGTAGGCAGCGCACGTGCAACGTACGAGTCCTTTGTGGTTTTGCACTGGTTTTAGCAACGTTTTCATTCGCGCTGGCAGCCGCAAGAATATTGACAGGAAGGGGGCGTTTCTGGGTGTCAACTGACCATTTTTAGGGAGTGCTTAGAAAAACGCCGGTGTGCCAGGGAAAACGCAGGAATGGCTGGACGAACGCTGGGCGGGTGTATGACATCAAAAGCCAACCCACCAACGTTAGAATCAACGCACACGAAGAGTAAGGCTAGGGCTGGTCTTGTTTTGCACAAAATGTGTTTGCAGGTGCTCTGTTGCACAGGCGTTCACATTTCTGCAAAGCAAAAATACACTCCTCGGTGGGCGGTGACAATGCGTTTGCACGGCTGCTAAAAACTGCTAGCGAGCGATCAACTCGGAATGACCCCCACTGCTGACTGCAGCTAAGCACAAAATGTGATGAAATACCATGTCAGTATTGTGCAAAGAGCATGCCCATTATGATTTCTGCCTTCATAGTTGTAACTATTGGCAGAACCTATGGTGTTGCTAGGTGTCAGTGGTGTGATATGGTGGTCACTCCACACAGCAGATAGCTTAACCAGGCTTATTGGTTTATTAACCAACAGGAAGCAAGGTAACACAGGGCTAATAAGTGGTGCAAGTACTGCCACTGCCGATCCGCGAGCTCTGATTTGCTAGCGAACCGGCGCCTCATTTGAGATACACACCGCCGAAGACTTGACTGAGCACTGAGGGGCAGGAGAGGCGTGCACTGCGCCCTCCTCCCCTCAGGCACAGCAGCGGCTGCAAGCAAGGCAGTCAGGCCGGCTGTCCCTTTCTTACCGATACGCAGTACCGCCCCGTATCATCATACTTGCAGCACTGCGGCTAATGCCGGTATGCACATACAGTAGTAAGAGACAGATCCAGCAAGGAGCTTACAGGGTTAATGCAGATGATGTGCATACTGTAGATGGAGTAGCACACACCTGTATATACAAACAGCGGTGGCCCTTTAACAGTAATCAATGGTGATACAGTATATGCAGGGGCATTTTAAGAGAGTATAGGGCCCGCATGCAGCCTCCGTTGCAGGCCCCCTCCTCTCTGGCAAGGAATAGAATCTGGCATTATGCCAGAGACTACTGCGCATGCATAGGTCTCTTTGGGAACATGGACGCGGCAGTGATTTTCCAAGTGATTTGTGTCTGCAGTGAAGGGCCCCCAATCTGCAGGTCTCTGCAGATTTAATTATAATATAAGGGTGCAGAGTATGTGGTGTGGGCCTCCCTGGACCTAGGGGCCCATGTGCACACTGCATACCTTGCACCCATTATAGGAACGCCTATGTACAGTGGGATTTGTAGCTCCTCTGCTGTGTAGCACAGTCTACGGTACTGTATATGTGACATATTCTCCAGTACAGTAGATGCTTAGTGGCATGTCCTCCTCCTATGGAGGACATACACAAAAGATGCAGTAGCACACTTGAGATCTGGGTGGGGGGTCATGGCAGTGATGTGACAACGGCAGTGCCTGGAATGTAACGCACGCTTTAGATCTGGGTGGGGGGTCATGGCAGTGATGTGACAACGGCAGTGCCTGGAATGTAACGCACGCTTTAGATCTGGGTGGGGGGGTCATGGCAGTGATGTGACAACGGCAGTGCCTGTAATGTAACGCGCGCTTGAGATCTGGGTGGGGGGTCATGGCAGTGATGTGACAACGGCAGTGCCTGGAATGTAACGCACGCTTTAGATCTGGGTGGGGGGTCATGGCAATGATGTGACAACGGCAGTGCCTGTAATGTAACGCACGCTTGAGATCTGGGTGGGGGGGTCATGGCAATGATGTGACAACAGCAGTGCCTGGAATGTAACAAAGGAAGACTGCATGGAGTGTTCCCAGTCCAACAGTAACATCATTGCTTCTTGAAGATTGAGTGTTAGAGTTTCAATAGTTCTCTTAACTTTTAAATTCTGTTTAAGTGCAAGAAGCATTAATTAGACATGTTAAACTATAAAGTTTTGTAGTCTACAGTATTTTATAGCATTTTTTTTTAAGATGGACGGGAAATGTATCAAATTTTTGAGCGATAAGGGGAGATATAAAACTGGAGTTTTATATTTTGATAAACAGGAAGTGGAGCCAATCACTACTTATACTCACAGCACATCGTAAGGCTTCTCCACTCTGGTGGTCTTCCTCCGGCTAGTGCACACTGACGGGAATACTCAGCAATAGTGGTACATAGACAGAATGTGCTAAATGTCTGAAAGCCTTTGCAGAGGCACATATCAAGCATGTAGGCCTCGATGTATGGATCTGGGTTCACAAGTCTGTTGCACATTGCCCACTTTTTGTTTTTTAGTGTCCTCAGACATGTACGTCTCTGAAAAGGATAAATGTAAGAATATGGCTGAATAATACAGGTGAGTTATGTTTATTGTACGTCATATAACTGTATAGTTGTATTTTTGCAAATACTTGTATTTATTTATCATATCTGAATATACAGATGTGTCTTCATACACTATTGCCGCAGTTGCACCAAACAGCCCTACTTAGTGAACAGAAAAATAGCAATCCACACTGCGCTCACAATATGAGGTTGCAGCCAGTGATAACACAAATAGAGCCCTCACCAACAAACTCTTAGGTACATGTAGGATATAGAAAAAGTTATATCACATGGCGCTAACAACCAGTATAGCTCTTAAACATTCTTCACATAAATATGCGGATAAACTTTTTCTTTCCCCAAAAGATATTCTGAGAAACAAAAAAATACACACAATACAAAGAGACAGAAATAAGATCCAAGAGTGTTTTTATTGGTCCCACTCACAATTGTACAGGTTATTGATTGAGTATCACCCTCATGGGGTAAGTCATCCTCAGAGTAAATGATTCTCCTTTAAAACTGGAACTTGAAAAAGACATATATAGTGCAATATTGTCTAATTTAAAAACAAATTTTAATATACAAATGCACTCACAAGGTTAAAAAATCAACAAGCATATCACCAAACTGTATAATCCTCTCCAAAGTCACCATTTTGGTCCAATCTGGCACAATGAATTCCTCCACAACTCGGAATCGTGGGAGATAGCACCAGCTCATGAACATTCACGGCGTCCTTTTTAGAGGTCTTTCAGGAGGTGAAGAGCCCCACAACTTAAACGAGTTTTCAGACCCAATGGTCCTTCATCAGAAGCATGGAGACTTTCCACCTAAATTCCCTTTTATACCCACTCCAATTATGGCCAGTAATAGGACCTCCTACATTTCCCAGCTCTCCCAGCCGGAAGTGAGTCACTCAGAGCGACATGATGGATTTCAGCTATATAAAAACATTTACTCATAAAACATCAAAATAAATATTTTGTATATCATACACACTGACTGGAATCATCAATATTTCAGAAATAACTTCAATTGATTGTGTTTTAAATACATTAATTCCTCAGAAACCAGAAGTGCGTCAACAGGAAGTGACGCAACATCCTTTATGTATCTGGGATGGTGTTATTTGTTTTTTATATACTTTTGTGGAATATACATATAGCGGACTGAATAACAACAATCTTAACTTGATTGTAGTCAGTCCCACTAACTTTACAACTAAACCGGCATTGAGGCCAAAAATACAGCAGGTGAAAGTGACGCGAATGCGTTCCAGATACATGGAGTGATGAAACGTCCTTTGTATATCGAACAATGTTATTTGTATTTCTAAAAATGTTATGGGATATATATATATATATATAGCGGGCTAACTAACAGTAGTCTGGAGAGCGAAATGACAGGCATAGGAATGGAGAGAGTTAAACCTCCTGTGAGGGGTGGAGCTAAATGTTATGAAAAGTACAGCCAATGGTAGAGAGGGGAGGGTTCGGTATATATAGGGATGCATAGGCTAGCTGAGTCTCTCTTCCTGCTGGTTTGCCTTCTGGTGAGTGTTGCTGAATTGCATATTCACTAGTGTTTTAGCTAGGCTAGTTGAAGTATTCAGGTTTACACTGAAAACTGTTATACTGTTATATAGTATACTGTTATACTATTATAGCTGTTATACTGTTATACTGTTGTACTGTTATAGCTTCACCCTCCTCTCTCATCTCACCACACACTGCTTGGGATAATGGCCGCCTCTCGCTCCCTCCGTTCTGCCGGGACCCCAGCTCGTTACCGCTCACCAGGCGGTGAAGCTGGGTCCGCGGATGGGCCTGCTGGCTCATCTGCCCGTTCCCCGTCCACTTTCGCCGACGCGGGTGCCCGTGCGGCGGTGGCTGGACGGACCCGGTCTTCCCTGCCCCTGGTTTCGGGTCCGGTAATAACCTCTGGCCACGAGCGGCAGGGGGGGGCTGGGGCACGGGGGAGCTGACCAGAGGTGGCCGGGCATCGGCCTTCACCTCCACCTCTTGAGGGTGAGGCGCCGTTGCCGGGAGCAGGCGCCCGCGGGCCAGAGCGGTGGCCAATGGGGGCTCCCATCCCATCTCCCCACCCGTCCCCCTCGGGGTCGGGGTGGGCGGAGAGCGGCGGCGGGTCGGACGAGGCCTGTCGCAGGGTCTCGTCCGGCGGTCCTTTCCGGTGGCCCAGACGCTGTAAGGAGGGTGGCGGGAAGCGGGGGTGCGCGCACGCCCGCGCTCTCAGCCAGTGGCGCCGTTCGCGCACGTGTGCGCGCTGCGGCGCCGCCAGTTTCAACGTCTCCCCTGCTGCCTCCCTTACAGCCGGAGTCCGGCGGGGGGGGGGGCTCCCCTGGATAGAGCGCGGCAGTATTGAGCCCCGCAGAGGTGCCTTCCCTGCAGACGGAGAGAGCTCCGGCCTGTGGGGGTAGGGCACGCGCGGGGGGGCCGGTGGTAGGCACAGCAGCGATAGTGAGGGCCAGCAGGCGCAGGATAGGATAGATGATTGGTGGGGGGCCACGCCAATTGTGGTCAGGGGGGCCAGCAGATCACCAACAGGCCAGGTGGGGCATTGGCCGTCGGATCCCTTATTGGCGCCTGCCGGCCGACGGGCCAGGAGAGGTGCGCCGGCATCTGCGGGGGCTCCCGCCGGTGCCGGCTGCGACTTTTGGGGAAGTCAGGAGGCTTCCGGAGAGTTGGCGTCGGCTCTGTCGACGGTGGTGGCGGTATTGGGCCCATTGGCCGCAGCCGCATCCCCGGGGGCAGCAAGGCATTCCGGCGCCCGCGCAGGAGCAAGGGCGTCCGGTACGCAGCCAGGGTCAGTGGCTCAGCGAATAGCGCGCGCTTGCCGTGACCTGGGGGCGGCCGCGGCACAGTTGGGACACCGTCCAATACGGACGGAGCGCGGGCGCGAGGTGGGGACGTCTTTGCACCGGAGTGCTAGGCATGCCCCGGGAGTGGTTTCCGGGTCCCGTGCTTTGTCTTCTTCTTCAGGTGATCGCGGAGAAGTTGAGGTGGACGTGAGCGATGAGGAGGATTTCGAAGTTTCCACACCGGAGGACTCCCAGTCCGAACAGTCGACAGCATCAGGTGAGCTTGAGCAGTCAGCGTCGGGCTCCAGCGCACGCTCCAGTTCTCTCAGTTTCTCCTCTTCTTCCCTGTCGTCGCAAGCGTCTGACGTCAGTAGCACAACTAGGGCAAAAAAGCGTGCAACGAAGTACGCTAAGAGGGCGGCAGGGCAGCAAGAGAGGCGGAAGACATGCAAGCGGCTTAGCGAGGACGCTCGCAGGGCCAAGAAGCGCCGCGATTTGCCGGGAGTAGTCTACTGTGATTATACAGCAGTGTTGAGGGGGTTGCGGGATAGCTGCCGTAGGAAGATCTGCAGAGGCGATTACGTTGATATGTTCGTGCTGACTAAGGACGCGAAGAAGGAGTTTAAGGTAGCGACAGCTAAGAAAGGCATCGGAGCTGAAGCTTTCCGTACTTTCGACAACTGGCTGGCCTGTTTTTGCGTCTTTGCGGCGTGTTATCTGGAAGATAGGCCTGAGGAACATATGAACGTCATACGATACCTGCACTTGATACACGATATGCAGCGCACATCGTCAGGAATCGAATGGCGGATGTATGATGAGAAGTACCGAGAGAAGCAGGACTGCTTACATATTATTGACTTTGGTTGCAAGGACGTGGAGGTCTGGCTCCAGGTCACCCGGGCTTCTCAACCCGCAAAGGAGCCCCGGAATCCGGGGGCGGACGGGCAACGCGCAGGGTCGTCCGTCCAGGGGAGTAGCGCGGAAGGGGGACCGGGTAGGAGAGGTAGGTTGGCTATCCGCGGGGGAGGGCAGCCCGCCGCGAGGGGGAAGTGCTTCGCATTTAATAATGCCACCTGTTCCTTCGGCAAGCAGTGTCGGTTTCGACATTCGTGCTTGCAATGTGGCGGCTTCCACCCGGCCTCCAACTGTTTTAAAGGAAATCGGCAAGGCGAAAGGGGAAAGCAGAGCTACGCAAGACCCGGCGCGAGCGGGATCGCTCCACAGGGCCCCAACGCCAATTGATTTGGACGCCATGTCCAAATGGTTGGATTGGTATCCGAATAGTACGGACGCTCAGTTTTTGTTTCAGGGTTTTAAGTTTGGTTTCCGCTTGCCAGTTGCGGGCGAAGTATCGGTCAAGGCTCTCCGGAATCTTCAGTCCGCTCGCGCCTTGCCGTCTGTTTTGCGCGAGAAGGTTGATAAAGAGGTGCGAATGGGTAGGATGGAGGGCCCGTTTAGCTCGCCCCCAGTGGATGACCTGGTCATTTCCCCAGTGGGGGTAGTTCCCAAGAAGACTCTGGGTGCCTTTCGGCTCATTCAACATCTTTCTTACCCGTCAGGGTCGTCGGTCAACGACGCGATACCACCGGCACACTGCTCGGTGGTGTACCAGTCGTTTGACGAGGCGCTGGAGTTGGTTCGTAGTTACAGCCCGGGAGCTCTGATGGCAAAGATCGATGTTGAATCCGCATTTCGGTTGCTCCCATTGCATCCGGACTCATTCAGTTTTATGGGTTTTCGAATCGGAGCGGAATATTTCATTGACAAATGTTTGCCGATGGGATGTTCCGTTTCATGCTCGTTTTTTGAAAGGTTTAGCACTTTCTTGCATTGGTGCATGGAGTCTTCTTCAGGGGGTCATGGAGTTGCGCATTACCTCGATGATTTCCTGTGTGTGGGACCGGCGAATTTGCCGCGCTGCAGCAACTTGCTGTTCAGCATCCGAGCGTTGTTTTATCACTTTGGCGTTCCTGTGGCCGAGGATAAAACGGAGGGGCCGGTTTCCTGTTTGTCGTTCTTGGGGATTGAAATCGACACGGTGGCGGGATCGTGTCACCTTCCTCAGGCCAAGGTCGCGAAGCTCCGCGAGGTTATTTGCCAGTTCGTGATGTCGCACAAAGTCACGCTTAGGCAGGCGCAGTCCTTGCTGGGCCTCTTGAACATTGCTTGCCGGGTGATCCCAATGGGCATGGTTTTCTGCCAAAAGCTGGAGAGGGCGACGGCGGGGTGTGCCAGGCCGCATCATTTCATTCGCTTGTCCTCCGAGATTAAGAGGGATTTGGCCGTCTGGGCCTCGTTCCTGGAAGACTTCAATGGGGTGCGTATCTGGCTGGCCCCAACGATCGACAATGCTAGGTTACAGCTGTTTACCGATGCGGCGGGTTCCTCTGGGTTCGGTTGCTACCTAGAGGGATCTTGGTGCGTGGCCTCGTGGCCTGAGGAATGGCATTGCGAAGGTTTCACTAAGGACCTTTTGCTGCTGGAGCTTTTTCCCATTATGGTAGCGCTGGAGGTTTGGGGCGATCGTCTGGCTCATCGCAGCATTTGGTTTAGATGTGACAATCTGGGTGTGGTGCATGCGATCAATAACCAGAGGGCGAAGTCGCTGGTGGTTCTGAGGGTGCTTGGGCGATTGCTGCTGGCATGCTTGCATAAGAATGCAGCCAACGCGTTGTCCCGCGGTCAGTGGGAGAGATGTCGTTTGTTGGCACCCGAGGCCGATGAGCGGGGGTTTCAATGTCCCGGTTATGTCTGGCAGGTGATCGGACCGGACTGGAGGGTCTAGCGATGCGGTCAGTGGCTCCGAACACGCTCAAGGCTTACGGTCAAGCTTGGAGCGAGTGGGAAGAGTTTGTCCGAGGACGTAGTCAAGAAGGTAAGAGCGGGCATCGGATGATGCTTTCTTTTATTGGCAGCTTTTTGTCACGGGTAGGTCCAGAGCGGTGGTGTCCCGGTACTTACCAGGGATTTCGTTTTTTAATAGAATCAAGGGTGTCCCTGACGTGACAAAGAGAGGGCTTCTTGTAAAGGCGATGAAAGGGTGGGCGCGCCTGATAGGCGACGCCCCATCGATGCGGCCTTGCTACCGGCCGTCATTGATGCGGTAGGCAGTATCGCGTCGTCAATTTTTTAATCGCTTTTGTTCCAGTTGGCGTTCTCCATGACAGTTTACCTTTGACGAAATATCAGTTTCGTTGGATGCTGAGCCGCTGTCTGGCGAGCTTGGGCCTTTCACCTGCTGCTTTTGGTACACATTCTTTCCGAATCGGGGCGGCGACGTCGGCTGTGTCGGCGGGTTTTTCCGTTGCGGAGATTCAGGCAGTGGGGCGATGGAAGTCGTCAAGTTACAAACTATATATTCGCCCAGTTTCATGAGTTTTTAGTTTGATTACCAGTTCAGTTTTATTAGACGTTGTATAAGTTCATGTTGTAAGGTTAAGTACGTCCTTGTGCAGTTTGTGTCTGTTCGTCTCCCTTGTTCATCCTACTCAGGGATTAGCTACTCGCCGCTGCTGGCAGCGGGGGTCTGGAGTTCTTTTGCGATTTTTTGCCTGACTTGACGGATTGAATTCCAATCTACAATTCGTCTGATTAGTTACAACACGAAGTCCCTCAGTAGGTTTTTACGCTTTCACCTCCAGCTGAGTTCTTACATGTTTTTCCCATTTTAACCCCCCCCCCCAATTTTTATTTTCCTTATTTTACTTTGATCTTTCCCGTTGTGTTTTTATGTTATGCTTTGATTGGCTGGAAGCTTGTTTAGATCGGCTAGGCCGTGACTTATGCAAGACACGAAAACCCCTTTTTTCTTTTGGCAGATCCTTCAGGTTAATGCACCTGTTAGGATACTTATTAACCGATTTTTACTCCTTTCCTTCTCTTCAGGTTGGGTAGAAGACGATTTGGTAATCTGGGTAGTTGGCCACTCTTATGTTTACTGGGCAGCCAGGTTTTTGGCCTCGGAGGGGGCGCAGTTTTTTCCTTGGGCTCATGGCGTTCGTTGGCTTGGTTGGCGGGGGATGATGTGGCAAGATCTGAAGAGTAGATTTGTCAGTCAGGTCAGCGAGCATGGAGTCCCTAGGGTGCTGGTTGTCCATTTGGGTGGCAACGATCTGGGGAAGAGGACATCTTTGGAGCTGCGATGGGCCATGATGGAAGATTTGGCCAGTGTGGCCGCAGTGTGACCCAATTGTGTTTTGGTGTTCTCTATGATGGTGCCAAGGTTGCGTTGGCGAGGAGTGGCGGACGGTAGCCCAATTGATGAGGCCAGGCAAAAGGTGAATGCGGCGGTGGCGAAGTGGGTGTTGGCTCACGGAGGGAAAGTGGTTCGCCACCCTAGGATTCGGTTTCGTGCCAGTCACCTTTTTTCGGCCTGATGGTGTGCAGCTGTCCAAGGAAGGGATGTTGTTTTTCCTGGAGGATCTGTTTCTGGTGTTGCAGGAGTTAGGTTGAGGGTATGGTGGCGGTGCGAAGACTCTGGGGAAGAGTCTTTCGCTGTTGGCGGAAAAGAACGGCATTTTGTAGTTTGACTTGTTAGTTACAGTTGTTTACAGTATTGGTGTGGTTTAGGTGCACTCACCTCCATTGACTTTTAAGGCCGCTAGATCACCCATCAGGGGGCAGCGTCATCACCCATAAGGGTGGGCAGTCAGCGTGGAAGTCTGAGTTGGGCACCCATTACCTATGTATGGTTTGTGGTAAATTAGGATCGTTTGGGTTTTAATGTTTTTTGAGGTTATCGTCAGTGGAATATAGCCGTTCTTTTTTCTGCCACCATATGCCGGCTGAATCGGCATGTTAACTTAAATTTTACTTTACAGGTTTTTTCTAATGGTTAGGGTACAATAAATAGCTAACAATTTTCTGCCAAATTCAAGTCTCCGTGTCATTATTTCTTGGTATTAAAGGTATTGAATGCTTTACTTTTTGAATAAGGGTCCACACATTATCATTAGGAGGTTTAGGAGAGCGAAATGACAGGCATAGGAATGGAGAGAGCTAAACCTCCTGTGAAGGGTGGACCTAAATGTTATGAAAAGTACAGCCAATGGTAGAGAGGGGAGGGTTCAGTATATACAGGGATGCATAGGCTAGCTGAGTCTCTCTTGCTGCTGGTTTGCCTTCCCGCCCTCCCACCCCATCTGGTAGAGGTTTTGGCACGGAGTGCCTTGGCTCTAAATTGTTAGTTGTGGTTTATCGTTGGCTATTTGTTGGCGGAAAAGAACGGCAGGTTTTAGTTTGACTTGTTAGTTACAGTTGTTTACAGTATTGGTGTGGTTTAGGTGCACTCACCTCCATTGACTTTTAAGGCCGCTAGATCACCCATCAGGGGGCAGCGTCATCACCCATCAGGGTGGGCAGTCAGCGTGGAGGTCTGAGTCGGGCACATATTACCTATGCATGGTTTGTGGTAAATTAGGATCGTTTGGGTTTTAATGTTTTTTGAGGTTATCGTCAGTGGAATATAGCCGTTCTTTTTTCTGCCACCATATGCCGGCTGAATCGGCATGTTAACTTAAATTTTACTTTACAGGTTTTTTCTAATGGTTAGGGTACAATAAATAGCTAACAATTTTCTGCCAAATTCAAGTCTCCATGTCATTATTTCTTGGTATTAAAGGTATTGAATGCTTTACTTTTTGAATAAGGGTCCACACATTATCATTAGGAGGTTTATAGCTTGTTTATAGTTAGTACCACTAGTTTTACAACTACACCGGCATTAAGGCCGAAAACGCGGTGCCCGGAAGTGATGCAAATGCGTTCCAGATACAGGAAAATAATTTCCTGTTTGCGTTCCAACGCCAGTCAATGTGTATTTTACACCATAAAGACCATACATTTTAGATACAACACATTTAGACATTCATAACTCATAAAATTACAATAAGAATCCAGTTTTTGGCATCAAGCAGGTTCTCTAAAACGGACCCAAAAAATAAAAGAAATTAAAAAATAATCAATGTTAAAAACATCACTAATACTACATATTCAGAGCAGATTCAGCCAAAAATAGAAGAGATTAAGAAAAGACAGGACTATGCATTTATTAGAGGGAAACAGCAACACTATAAGAACCACTTGAGTTTGAAATCAGTGTTCAAGCCCTGTGGCATCAATGTTCCTAATTTGTAGATCCAGCGCATTTCTGCCTTTGCTAGACGAGTTTCTAAATCCTTATCACGCCAAGTGGAACTTATCAGCTGGGGGGTCCCCTCTAATAAATTCATAGTCCTGTCCTGTACAAAGGATGTTTCATCACTTCCTGTATCTGGAACGCATTCGTGTCACTTCCAGGTGCTGAATTTTCGGCCTCAATGCCGCTTTAGTTGTAAAGTTAGAGGGACTGACTACAATCAAGTTAAGATTGTTGTTATTAAGTACACTATATGAATATTCCACAAAAGTATATAAAAAACAAATAACACCGTCCCTGATACATAAAGGACGTTGCGTCACTTCCTGTTGACGCACTTCCGGTCTCGGGGGAATTAATGTATTTAAAACACAATCAATTGAAGTTATTTCTGAAATATTGATGATTCCAGTCAGTGTGTATGATATACAAAATATTTATTTTGATGTTTTAGGAGTATATGTTTTTATATAGCTGAAATCCATCATGTCGTTCTGAGTGACTCACTTCCGGCTGGGAGAGCTGGGAAATGTAGGAGGTCCTATAACTGCCCATAATTGGAGTGGGTATAAAAGGGAAGTTAGGTGGAAGGTCTCCATGCTTCTGATGAAGGACCATTGGGTCTGAAAACGCGTTTAAGCTGTGGGACTCTTCACTTCCTGAAAGACCTCTAAACAGGATGCCGTGGATGTTTACGACCTGGTGCTATCTCCTACGATTCCGAGTTGTGGAGGAATTCATTGTGCCAGATTGGACCAAAACAGTGACTTTGGAGAGGATTATACAGTTTGGTGATATGCTTGTTGATTTTTTTAACCTTGTGAGTGCATTTGTATATTATTATTTTTTTTAAATTAGACAGTATTGCACTGTTTATTTCTTTTTCAAGTTCCAGTTTTAAAGGAGAATAATCTATTCTGAGGATGACTTACCCCATGAGGGTGATACGCAATCAATAACCTGTACAATTGTGAGTAGGACCAATAAAAACACTCCTTGATCTTATTTCTGTCTCTGTATTGCACAATTGTGTGTATTTTTTTGTTTCTCAGAATATCTTTTGGGGAAAGAAAAAGTTTATCCGCATATTTATGTGAAGAATGTTTAAGAGCTATACTGGTTGTTAGCGCCGTGTGATAGCCCTACTTAGTTCGACAGGACACGGGTGAATGGACTTGCATTGAACACTTTTTTCACTGGAAAGTGCAGCTCAGTGGCACAACTTAAACAATCAGATGCAACAAAGCTGCTTAATGAGACTGCAGTGATTAATACGCAACACTATGCATCTGTGTGCTAATGCACCTGAATCTGTATAGGAAGTGCTACAATGCTGCATCTTTTTTCACACCAAGCTCCATTGCGCTTCATCTGCGATTTTGTACAGATGTGTCCTCATACATATAGCTCAATACACCACGTGATGTGAGACGTTTGGCACAAGTGAGCCACCGGATATCGTGTGACTCTACTAGGGCCAACTGCCTTTTTCAAGTCTTTTTACCCAAAAATGCATCTTAGTAATAATGAAATGCAACTAGGATGCACCAGGAGACTGAACTGATTCATTTGATATGCTATACTTGTACATCTGTGTGCGACTGAGTCTGTATATGAAGCAAAACTTAACTTGACGTGGAAAAAAAGCAGTTTCTGCTGCATCAACGCACTTTGTATAGATATTCAAACTCAGTCGCACTTAGAGTTTCACATATCAAATTAATAAGCAGTCTCCTGATGCATCATTGTCACATTGCATTGCGACTAAGATGCATTTTCAGATGCTGTGCTTGGCCTGGTGCATCGGGAGGAGCTGTTTGGAATGACTGCAGCAATAATGTATGAAGACACATCTGTACATACAGTATATCAAACTAACTCCTGTGTGGTTAAAGTCGCAGCCTGATGTTACTGGTACAAATTGATGTTTTGCTGCGTCTACAGTGCGAATAATATGCACATTTTAAGAAAATGTTGCTATTCTATACCACTCAGCGTACTGCACTCGTGCCTGGCATTTTGCAGCTGCATGGTGTATTGAGGTTTGGTGTATGAGATCACATCAATGTGATAGTGCGTGGGGGTCATTTACACAGTACAAACTGTTGTGCCACCGGTTTAACGTTTTTAGACAGTTGTGCATAAAGTCATATTTTATTAGGTACATAGGGGGTGACTCAGACCCGATTGTAGATGTGCTAAATTTAGAACATCTACGATTAGTTTCTCTGACAGTGCGAGGGAGGCTCAGCACAGGCAGTGTCAGACCGGAGCATGAAGGGCCCACCGGAGGGTATGCAGTGGTAGGGGCCCATGATTAGAGGTGTGGCCAGCCTCCAAAGGGGGTGTGGCAAGCCACCACAGAGGTTTGGCTAACCATTATAGAGTACCTTGTCTGGACTCCTTGATAATTTATATAGTAATTAATGCTAGTGCATGCATGATAATGTGCCAGATTAATGACAGCAATGTACTGTAGAGAATACATCCTAATCCTGTGCAGTATAAGGTAAGCAGCTGCGCTGGCAGGGAGCTACTCAGCGGGTGCAAAAGCATTGCCACTGTGCAATGCTTTTGCACCCTTGCGGGGGCTACGGCCTCACATGCAGGGCGGACTAGCCCAGTGCTGGGCGTCCCCCCACATGTCTGAGAAACTGATCGCAGAGGTGTAAAATTTAGCACATCTACGATCAGACTGAATTAGGCCCTGAGCCCGCCATTACAACCTTCTCTGGCAGTGTATTCCATATTCGTATTGCCCTTACTGTGAAGAATCCCTTCCTGCGCTGAGTACGAAATTTCCTCTCCTCAAGCCTTAGCGTGTGTCTGCGCGTTTTGTGTAGAGGTCTCTTAGTTAACAAATCACCTGATAGCTCAGCATATTGGGGGTAATTCAGAGTTGATCGCAGCAGCAAATTTGTTGGCAGTTGGGCAAAACCATGGTGGTCATTCCGACCCAATCGCATGCTGCAGTTCTTCGCAGCCGTGTGATCGGGTCGGAACTGCGCATGCGCCGACGCATGGCAGTCATCGTTGCCTAGCGATCGCCTCTGAGACAGAGGCGGTTGCTAGGTGGGAGGGGGCTGAACGGCGTTTATAGCCGCCGTTTAGGGGGAGCAGTCCGGCCAACGCAGACGTGGCCGGACCGTTCGGGGGGCGGGCCTCGGCGGCTGTGTGACGTGTCACGCAGCCGCTGCAGCCAACGGGAGCGACGAGTGACTCCCGGCCAGCCGCAGGAGCTGCGCTGGCCGGGAGTTACTCCTCAAATATAAAGGCATCGCCTCTGTGCGATGCTTTTGTATTTGTGCGGGGGGGCCGGCACTGACATGCGGGGTGGACTAGCCCTGTGCTGGGCGTCCCCCCTTAGCACAGCTACGATCAACTCGGAATGACCCCCCATGTGCACTGCATGTGTGGCAGATATAACATTTGCAGAGAGAGTTAGATTTGGGTGGGTTATATTGTTTCTGTGCAGGGTAAATACTGGCTGCTTTATTTTTACACTGCAATTTAGATTTCAGTTTGAACACACCCCACCCAAATCTAACTCCTCTGCACATGTTATATCTGCCCCCCTGCAGTGAACATGGTTTTGCCCAACTTCTAACAAATTTGCTGCTGCGATCAACTCTGAATTACCCCCATTGCCCCTTTATATATTTGTAAATATTAATTATATCTCCTCTTAGTCGTCTCATTTCTAGTGTAAACACATCTAACCTAGAAAGCCTCTCCTCATAGTCCAGTGTCTCCAATCCCTTAATCAATTTGGTAGCTCACCTCTGAACCTTTTCCAGTTCTAATATGTCTCTTTTATGGGTGGTAGTCATGTGACCGCCGGTCGGCTGACCGACAGTCACATGACCTCCTCCGTGAGCCCGACGGCTCACTATCCCGATGGTCGGCATGCCGACCAACAGGGACTATTTCCACTCGTGGGTGTCCACGACACCCATAGAGTGGGAATAGAACCCGTGGCGACCGCAGGTCGCCACCGAGCCCGCAGCGTGGCGAGCGCAGCGTGGCGAGCGCAGCGAGCCCGCAAGGGGCTTGCTGCACTCGCCCCTCCCCGCCGGGATCCCGGCGTCGGTATGCTGCCGGGATCCCGGCGTCGGTAAGGTGACTGGCGGTCAGGAGACGCCGGTCACCCGTACTACACCCCTCTTTTATAGTGTGGTGCCCAGAACTGTACACAATACTCAAGATGCGGCCGTACCAACCATTTGTACAGTGGCAGGATTGCACTCTCATCCTTTGTCTCAGTTCCCCTTTTAATGCATGCTAACACCTTATTTGCCTTTGTTGCTGCAGTTTGACATTGTGTGTTGCTGCTAAATCTACTATCAATGAACACCTCCAGATCCTTTTCTAATACCGTTTCCCCTATATTTTACACATTTCATTGGTAGGTTGCATGTCTATTCTTAGTCCCAAAGTGCATAACGTTACATTTTCCACATTAAACCTCATACAGCATTTTGTTGCCCAAACTTCCAGTTTAAATAAATCGCTCTGAAGAGACTCCACATCCACATCTGACTTGATCACCCTACATATTTTAGTATCATCTGCAAAAATTTACACTGTGTTTTCTAATCCTTCTCCTAAATCATTTAGTAAATCTTTCCTCTGTGTCTCTTTCCACCGTCCTCTCACATTCTCTGCCTGTCTGTCTCTTTCCTCTGTGTGTCTCTCTCCACCATTCTCTCACATCCTCTGTCTGCATGTCTGTCTCTTTCCTCTGTGTGCCTCTTTCCTCCACCCTCTCACATCCTCTGTCTGTCTGTATGTCTGTCTCTTTCCTCTGTGTGTCTCTTTCACCATCCTCTAACATCCTCTGTCTGTCTGTCTGTCTGCCTGTCTGTCTCTTTCCTCTGTGTGTCTCTTTCCACCATTCTCTCATATCCTCTGTCTGTCTGTCTCTTTCCTCTCCACCATCCTCTCACATCCTCTGTCTGTCTGCCTGTCTGTCTTTTTCCACCATCCTCTCACATCCCCCTCAGAGAACATTATGCCTGCAGTGCCTCACCAACCACTGGTCAGTGGTTGGTGAGGCACTGCAGGCATAATGTTCTCTGAGTCCCGCTGATGACCCCTAATGCCGTCAAGCTAATACCCGCTACCATCACCAAGACGATGCCAGATACCGCCAACGTCCCTGATGCGTCAGCTTGGATAGGTGAGGGATCTTTCCAAATCCCTCCCTGCTGTCAGAGACAGACAGGCAGACAGGGGATGTGAGAGGATGGTGGAAAAAGACAGACAGGCAGACAGACAGAGGATGTGAGAGGATGGTGGAGAGGAAAGAGACAGACAGACAGAGGATATGAGAGAATGGTGGAAAGAGACACACAGAGGAAAGAGACAGACAGGCAGACAGACAGACAGACAGACAGAGGATGTTAGAGGATGGTGAAAGAGACACACAGAGGAAAGAGACAGACATACAGACAGACAGAGGATGTGAGAGGGTGGAGGAAAGAGGCACACAGAGGAAAGAGACAGACATGCAGACAGAGGATGTGAGAGAATGGTGGAGAGAGACACACAGAGGAAAGAGACAGACAGGCAGAGAATGTGAGAGGACGGTGGAAAGAGACACAGAGGAAAGAGACAGACATGCAGACAGACAGAGGATGTGAGAGGACGGTGGAAAGAGACACACAGAGGAAAGAGACAGACAGGCAGAGAATGTGAGAGGATGGTGGAAAGAGACACACAGAGGAAAAGAGACAGACAGACCTAGGATGTGAGAGGATGGTGGAAAGAGACACAGAGGAAAGAGACAGACATGCAGACAGACAGACAGAGGATGTGAGAGGATGGTGGAAAGAGACACACAGAAAAAAGAGACAGACAGGCAGAGGATGTGAGAGGATGGTGGAAAGAGACACACAGAAAAAAGAGACAGACAGACAGAGGATGTGAGAGGACGGTGGAAAGAGACAGACAGACCCTTCTGCAGGCCTCATCTCTACTTCGGAATCAGGCCATTCAAGTACAGTCGGACAATGTGACAGTGGTAACGTACATAAACCAACAGGGCGGAATGAAAAGCAGAGCAGCAATGTCAGAGGAGTCAAGAATTCTCATCTGGGAGGAAAAACACATCGTGGCATTGTCAGCAGTCTTCATTCCGGGAGTAGACAACTAGGAAGCAGACTTCCTCAGCTAACACGACCAGCACCCGGGGAAGTGAAGCCTTCACTCAGAGGTGCTCCGGTGGTTGACATGTCGGTGGGGATATCCACAGATCGACATGATGGCCTATCGACTCAACAAGAATCTCAAGCAGTATTGTTCCAGGTTGAGAGACCCACAAGCAGTCATGGTAGATGCACTGAAAACTCTGTGGGTCTCCCAGCCAGTGTACATGTTTCCTCCACTTCCTCTGATCCCAAGAATTCTAAAAAGAATAAAAAGGGAAAAGGTTCAAGCAATCCTCATTGCTCCGGACTGGCCTCAAAGTCAGTGTATGTAAATGCCGGCAAGACCTTTGATAAAGCTGCCAGATGACAGCGAAACGCGTAAGTAAGCCAATCCTCTGACCAGGGCAATGTCCAGCCATATAGTGGAACCACTCCGAGTCACTACAAATGCTGGGAGATTCAAGCACCCGATATTGTGGACATCAACACAGGGAGAACCACCGTTTACTTTGCGCAGGATAAAGAGAGCATCTGGACCCTCGCTAGGTGGAATACCAGGCTAATACCACAAGGGAGCTGGTAATTATTGATCTCCAAATTGGATGTTGCTATAACATCTTAGAGTGAGGAGGACGGTTTGCTGATTAGCACACTGTTTATATGCCGGCATTTACATACACTGACCTGCCCCTTTTCAAAAAAGCAAAGAAGTCGAGTGATTGGCCTTTAGTTTCATTTTTTATTATATTGTTATTGTGGTACAATTGTGGGATTTTTAATTTTGGATAAGGGATACTCAACCTGTATTATTAATCTGTCAGAAATTATGGGGTATCGACCGTTTTTGAATTCGACACAATTCGACAGTCAGACACCCTGCCGCCGGGACCCGAATTCGACATATTCAATAAAAAACGGATTCGACAGTCCCGCTGTCGAAAAACGGACCAATTGACGGAAAGTGTGCATCCTGGATTCGACTTTTTGGACGGCACAAAAGTGTTTAAAAAACCCAGAAAAAAATTGCGTGGGGTCCCCCCTCCTAAGCATAACCAGCCTCGGGCTCTTTGAGCCGGTCCTGGTTGTAAAAATACGGGGGGAAAATTGACAGGGGATCCCCCGTATTTTTACAACCAGCACCGGGCTCTGCGTCCGGTCCTGATGCAAAAAATACGGGGACAAAAAGCGTAGGGTCCCCCATATTTTTAACACTAGCACTGGGCTCCACTAGTCAGAGAGATAATGCCACAGCTGGGGGACACTTTTATATCGGTCCCTGCGGCCGTGGCATTAAATCACTAACTAGTCACCCCTGGTCGGGGTACCGTGGAGGAGTGGGGACCCCTTAAATCAAGGGGTCCCCCCCCTACAGCCACCCAAGGGCCAGGGGTGAAGCCTGAGGCTGTCCCCCCCATCCAAGGGCTGCGGATGGGGGGGCTGATAGCCTTGTGTCAAATAAAAGAATATTGTTTTTTGTAGTAGAACTACAAGTCCCAGCAAGCCTCCCCCACAAGCTGGTACATGAAGAACCACAAGTACCAGCATGCGGGGGGGAAACGGGCCTGCTGGTACCTGTAGTTCTACTGCAAAAAAATACCCAAATAAAAACAGTACACGCACACCGTGAAAGTAAAACTTTATTACATACATTTTTTGTGTAGAAAATGCCCCGTTTTTCGACATTTGCGGCAATTCAACCGCAATTGCATATACCCCTTTATGTTTTATTATATGAATGACATTTGTATTTTAACTACACCTGGTATTAAGATATTTTTGTGAAGCGCTGTTTTCTTATTTGTGTCACTATCCAGCATGCTTATTCCACGGCAGGCTTGCCGATTCCAAAATCTGTACAGGCCCACTCTGCTAAGTCAGTGAGTTCTTCTTGGGTGTCTCGGCTTTACAGCTCTGCCAAGCAGCTACTTGGTCAGGTTCGAACACATTTGCTAAGTTCTACAAGTTCGATACTTTGGCCTCTGAGGACCTTCAGTTTGGTCAATCAGTTCTGCAGGAACCTCAGCACTCTCCCACCCGGTTTGGGAGCTTTTCCCCATGGTACTAATTGGATTCCCATTATCCCCTAGGACGTAAGAGAAAATAGGATTTTAATTACCTTATGGTAAATCCTTTTCTCATAGTCAGTAGGGGATACTGGGCGCCCTCCCGGTGCTTCGTTCTTCCTGTGCTGTTACTTGGCTAAGTATTCTGGTTGGTTAAGCTGTTGCTGTTCATGTTTCTGATTTGGTTAGAATGGCTTTCCTCTTATTCTGTGTGTACTGGTTCGTAATCTCACCACTTTCCTTATCTATCCTTCTCTCAAAGTATGTCTGTTTCCTTGGGCACAGTTGTCTTAGACTGAGTCTGGTAGGAGGGGTATAGAGGGAGGATCCAGCGCACACTATCAATTTCTTAACGTGCCCATGGCTCCTAGTGGACCCGGCTATACCCCATGGTACTATATGGATTCCCAGTATCCCCTATGGACTACGAGAAAAGGATTTACTGGTAGGTAATTAAAATCCTATTTTTAGGGTTAGTTTTACTCTCCTTAGTAATTTGCTTTTCGTTTTCTATTTTAGCTGCTCTGATTTCCTTTTTGCATTTTTGATTCATTGTGTCTTCTGATCTACTTGCAATGCAGGCATATCTGAAGATATCATCAAGGACAGAATGCTTATGGCTTCGGCATTTTGAGGCAGGGGACATGGGTCAATTCGCGTCATCTGACCCCCAGACCGCGACGACTGTGATGAGGGTGTGTTGGCAAATTCGACAAGATGTGGCACGCTGCACGGGGAAAAGGTTGCCAGTTGTGCCACCCGGTTTTCAGGAGCTTCCGGGAAATTCCAGGAGAGCAGGCATGTATGGTGTCCAGTCTCCATCATTTGAAGCTTATTAATATACTTTATCTGTTCATGCATAACAAATCTGTATTGCTTTTACAAGGGAAGGTGCATATTTATGAATGCACCTGCATTTTTCTGCAGTTGTAAATGATCCCAGGATGTATTGTAAATGTTATACTACTATGTACACTATAAAATATATGCTTACATAAATATTGCAGATTCCATTTGTATCTGGCTCAGGGTCTTCACAGATTTGATCAGGCTTCCTTAGTTTCTGCATATTTCCAAACAGTAGAGGATCTAACAGCATTCCTATGTAAGAAAAATCACCACCAGAACAGTAAAGATCTAAATTAATGCAACATGTCAGTCAATACCTATGCAATGGTGTTATCATATTAGTTTGTGCTTCTGTGTCAGATAAGGGCCCTCATTCCGAGTTGTTCGCTCGCTAGCTACTTTTAGCAGAAATGCAAACACAAAGCCGCCGCCTTCTGAGAGTGTATCTTATCATAGCAGAATTGCTAACGAAAGCAATTTCCTTGCAGTTTCTGAGTA
Organism: Pseudophryne corroboree; assembly: GCF_028390025.1. NCBI lineage: Eukaryota > Metazoa > Chordata > Amphibia > Anura > Myobatrachidae > Pseudophryne > Pseudophryne corroboree. Next base: position 113,502,515 of record NC_086454.1, on the reverse strand, counting down.
GCTCCAGACCTACTCCTAGATTGCGATCACCTCAGTCCGTTTAGTTCCTGGTTTGACGTCACAAACACGCCCAGTGTCCGACCAGCCACTCCTCCGTTTCTCCAGCCACTCCTGTGTTTTTACCTGGCACGCCTGCGTTTTTTAGCACACTCCCTGAAAGCGGCCAGTTTCCGCCCAGAAACACCCACTTCCTGTCAATCAGCAGAGCGATTGAAAAGCTTAGTTGGCCTGTGAGTAAAATAGCATAGTTTTGTGTAAATTTGCTTAGCGCGTGCGCCCAGCTGTGCAGACGCATGCGCAGAACTGCCGGATTTTAGCCTATTAGCAATTCTGCTAAAATAAGCAGCGAGCGAACAACTCGGAATGAGGTTCCATATTGGTAAAATTCTCATTCTATGTAGAAATCTATCTATCTATCTATCTATCTATCAGAAGAAGAAAAGAATGAGACAGCGCTTCTTACTTTGAAAAAGATTTTTTATATATATATATATATATATATATATATATATATATGAAACACAATAAATCTCAATATCACATATGAATACCGGCCAGTATTCTTTAAAAAAACAATTCTATATTTATATTATACAATCTTAAAACAGCAAAAGTCACTTGATACTTTATGGAGCTGCCAATTTCAATACTCTATTAGCTACAATACAGCTGCAGTTTTAACTTGCATAAATATTCATCTATCCTCTATGGAGACAAATTAGCAGATATCATATCCAGGTTGGAATCCCACTGTAATTATTTCCAGCACAGTTCTATTAGAGAGAGAGAGAGAGAGAGGCTTGAATCGCGGGCGCAGTGCGCATGCGCGAGCCGCGATTATGAGTATTTAAAGATCAAACTATGCACATAAGCACTACTGACACTGAGGAAGCCGCCGATGCTAATAAGGAGGCGGATAAATGCGTTTGTCATGAGCAGAACACCTTGGGAGAGAAAAGCACTCCTGCAGTATTGTTTGAAAGCCGGCCGGCTCACATTCTTTCAAACACCCCAGTGCTAAAGGGGGAACAGAACGGACTCCACACAGCAGCCTTGGAGAACAGGCAAGGCTCCAAGGGAGAGAAGTTGCTGGGAGAGGTAATTGGTGCTTTGCATGGTGCACCTAAAAGAACTGCTACATACTAACTACCAGTAAATTGGTGCATGGCTTAAAAGTGCTGGAAAGATCTGCCTTCTGCTAACATGTTATAACACTAACACGATCTTGCTACTGCCTTGGAAAATCTTCCTTCTACTAACACGTCATAATACCCTGTTAATTCTTTGGCATGCTTACAGGACTGCCTAACATCGTTTGATTTGATTGGCATACTTGCATGTTGTACCTAAAAGAACTGTGCTGGAAATAATTACAGTGGGATTCCAACCTGGATATGATATCTGTTAATTTGTCTCCATAGAGGATAGATGAATATTTATGCAAGTTAAAACTACAGCTGTATTGTAGCTAATAGAGTATTGAAATTGGCAGCTCCATAAAGTATCAAGTGGCTTTTGCTGTTTTAAGGTTGTATAATATAAATAAAGAATTGTTTTTTAAAGAATACTGGCTGGTATTCATATGTGATATTGAGATTTATTGTGTTTCATATATATATATAAAAAATATTTTTCAAAGTAAGAAGCGCTGTCTCATTCTTTTCTTCTTCTTTTTTTGCTTTTAAACTTGGGGTATTTGGAACTTAATCCCCGAGACTAGCTGCTAATTACTTTGAGGAGAGTGGCGCAAGGTGTATGTATTTTTGTGGAGATTGATATGTGAATAGTTCCTTACACAGGCTGCCACTATCCCTGTTTTATTTAAGTGATTTTATTTAAGTGATTTAATATAGTTAGATTTTAAAGGTGTATAAGCATTATTTATTTTGCTCTCGTACAGAGGCTTTAGTCCACAATAGTCCGCATCTATACAATGGCACAACTTACATGTATTGTGAATAGATTAGAGAGACGTAATTACTATCTCAAGGGAAAGCAACACCCCACCACAGGTGATACACATGGTGAATCAACAGAAATGCATAGTTTATTTAATAAATTGGAACATCTGTGCATGACAGAGACCAAACAATGGTGGGACCAGATATCCCTACAAAAATATCTAGATGATAATCTTATACCTAGGGGGTTGAGGATTTTGAAAGAATCCACTTTTAAGGAAGATAAAGATTTCACAGAAGAGTGGAACAATATACTAGATAATTGTTCCAAAAATCTAATAAAGATACTTATAAAGTATAGAGAACAAAGAGTTAATGAGTTACAACTAGAGATTGAAAAAGTCCACACCCTACTGAAAGTATATGAGAAATCTGAAGAATACAAGGTCAAGGATCAGAAAGTAAACTAAAAACTAGAAGAGTTTGAACAGTCCCTAATAACAAGAAAGGAGAACAAGATGGAAAGGGATGTCTCAGATTATAAAAGTGGAAATATTCACAATTATAATAAGAGATTTAAACCAAGGGAACAGGAATATCCCACCCCATATTCTAAACCAGCAGTTTATAGGAGGAATACAAATAGACAGGTTAATAATTCTTACCAACACCATAAAAAAGAGGGAGGAGCATATCAGAGAGGAAGTCAAAATAGGAACTGGGTACATGCAAATAGATTTCAGGCTCTGGAGAATTACAACGAAAGGCCCCACACATATAAGGAGAGATTTAGAAAATTTACCAAACCATCAGAAACAGAAGATGAATATGATTCTACTCCAGGGAATAAAGTTTTTTTTAGGGGGAAACAGGTACCAGGGACCAAATGCCTGGCAGATAGCAAAATCTCAGAGAAAGAGAAGCAGAAACGGAGAAGGAGAGGATGTAGAGGAGGGGGAGGCAAACAGAAACAAGACTCCCTGCAGAAGGTAAACCCCAAGGAAAAAACAGGAAAAGGTATATTTAATTTATCAAAGAAAACACTAACACAAGAGGTGGGGGATGAGCCGTGCTATTATAGCATATTGGATATTATACATAAATTATTACATATATTAGATGGATTAATTAAAATCATGGGGAAAATTTTCATTCATTCATATATATATATATATATATAAATCATAAATAATCGATGATTATCTGTATAAAGTTTCTATATATATATAAAAAATCTGGAATAATAGATTAAGTTATGCATTTATGGTCTATTGTTTAATGGATATATATAAGAAATCAATTCATATGGATATATAAAGTGTGATGAGGAAAGAACCCCATAGGGGTAGTATAGATGCGGATTGGACTAAATACTAATGTACGAGAGGGTAAAATTAGTAGTAATCTAGTTACTTAGTAATTTTTAATTAAAGGTTTATGTGTTTTAGGTGTGTATGTTTGTTATTTATTTATATTGTTAATAGAACAGTATGGAATAATGTTGATACATTGGGAGCCCATTCAATACTCTTGGAATGAAAATGAGGCTTGGGTATATGGAGTAAGCCTAGTTGGAGAAAAAAAGAAAAAAGCTGTTCTGACATAGAACGAAAACGAGGCTTGGCTCCGTGCCTGTAAAGAAAACAATCAGACTGAGAGAGAGGCTTCAAACGCGGGCGCAGTGCGCATGCGCGACCCGCGAACATAGGAAACCAGACCGAGAGAGAGGCTTGAATCGCGGGCGCAGTGCACATGCGCGAGCCACGATTATGAGTATTTAAAGATCAAACTATGCACATAAGCACCACTGACACTGAAGAAGCCGCCGATGCTAATAAGGAGGCGGAGAAACGCGTTTGTCACGAGCAGAACACCTTGGGAGAGAAAAGCACTCCTGCAGCATTGTTTGAAAGCCGGCCGGCTCACATTCTTTCAAACACCCCAGTGCTAAAGGGGGAACAGAACGGACTCCACACAGCAGCCTTGGAGAACAGGCAAGGCTCCAAGGGAGAGAAGTTGCTGGGAGAGGTAATTGGTGCTTTGCATGGTGCACCTAAAAGAACTGCTACATACTAACTACCAGTAAATTGGTGCATGGCTTAAAAGTGCTGGAAAGATCTGCCTTCTGCTAACATGTTATAACACTAACACGATCTTGCTACTGCCTTGGAAGATCTGCCTTCTACTAACATGTCATAATACCCTGTTAATTCTTTGGCATGCTTACAGGACTGCCTAACATCGTTTGATTTGATTGGCATACTTGCATGTTGTACCTAAAAGAACTGTGCTGGAAATAATTACAGTGGGATTCCAACCTGGATATGATATCTGTTAATTTGTCTCCATAGAGGATAGATGAATATTTATGCAAGTTAAAACTACAGCTGTATTGTAGCTAATAGAGTATTGAAATTGGCAGCTCCATAAAGTATCAAGTGGCTTTTGCTGTTTTAAGATTGTATAATATAAATATAGAATTGTTTTTTAAAGAAAAACTGGCCGGTATTCATATGTGATATTGAGATTTATTGTGTTATATATATATATAAAAAATATTTTTCAAAGTAAGAAGCGCTGTCTCATTCTTTTCTTCTTTTTTTGCTTTTAAACTTGGGGTATTTGGAACTTAATCCCCGAGACTAGCTGCTAATTACTTTGAGGAGAGTGGCGCCAGGTGTATGTATTTTTGTGGAGATATCTATATATCAGTTAGCAATACTGCCTCACAGCACTGAGGTCATGGGTTCAATTCCCACCATAGCCTTAACTGTGTGGAGTTTGTATATTCTCCCCATTCTTTAATATATAAATTAAAATTATTTGTATATGCATGACAAACTTGACAACTACTGAACCGATTTTGATGGGGTTTTCACCGGAATGCTCCTTGAGATTCTCCGAGTAACATAGGCTCATAGAATCATCATGCTATCTTGTTAATTTACTTTTTAGAAAACAAAATAAGTAAAATGGCGTGAGGACATCATGTGGCCAAAAAGTAGAATGTTATTAGGATACAAATTAGAGACTGAGCAGTCGCCTGGCTATCACGTTAATTGGCTATACACATGCACACACACACACATCTCACATATACACACAATACATATAGTACACACACATCACACGCACCTTTACAATTAATAAAATTGCTTGTATTTCATAACAAACTAAAGAACTATTGAGCTGACGTTGAAGTGAAGTATTCCTTGAGATTCCCTGATTTCTCGCTGTAATGTTAACTGACTATTTTGCAAACAAAATAATCAACACACCAAATCATCTCTGCTGTCATGCCACAGACCAGGTAAAGGGGGCGGGGGGGGGGGGGTTTAAAGCCACACATGGCTAAAGGGAGAATGCTGATGCACGCTTGGGTAATGGGGCATCCCCTGCCATTTTTTTTCTACATTTTAAGTGCAGAAACACAGGTAAGGGAGAAATGGGGCAAGGGTGCACCAGTCAGTGTCATGGGGTGCAGTCCATTGAGGGAACTAATACCATTTGGCCATCACCTGCAAGTCTCTGACTGCAGTGCTGCTGACTCAGGTGAGGGCAGCCATCTTAAGGCTTCTGACTGGCTGCTCAGGGTCCTGACAGGCTCTGCTTTGCACAGACGTGCCTTGTTGCCCACCATAATCTGCATACGCATGCATATGTTGTTGCCATGTCACTACCACCACACACCCAATAAAGATTAAATGTTTTGCAAATGAGACGCATAATATGATTTACGACAAGCGGGTCAATTTACTAAGATGGGATGTTGCCCATAGCAACCAATCAGATTCTACTTCTCATTTATCTAGCACCTTCTAGAAGATAATACCTGGAATCTGATTGGTTGCTGTTGGCAACATCCTATCTTAAACGGAACTCCCATCTTAGTTACTTTACACCAGGGTGTTTACAGACTGAAGGAATTAGTAAACAAGAAAATAAAAAAAATATTTTTTACTACAAAAGACATTAACACAGACAAGTAAACTAAAAAATGGGGGAAATTGTACAATTGAATAAAATGAATAATCATTCGGGTAGGCACTGCAAGTATTTCACTACTAGAAACTAAGGAGTATATTCATGAAGTAGTAAAGAAAGTGGAAAAGTGAGCCAATGGAGATGTTGCTCATGGCAACCAATCAGCTTTGAAGTAACATTTATCAAGTGCATTCTATAAAATTATACATAGCAACTGATTGGTTGCCATGGGCAACTTCTCCACTGGCTCACTTCTCCACTATTTTCATTTTTCATTGTTCAGTCTTGGTTCTTACCCTTGTAAACTAGATCATTTCCAGGATCACCGTTATAATCTCCACATAGACCACATGTTTCTCCCATGTACTTCTTGTTGATGATTAACTATGACAAAATAAAGAAAATTAGAAATACATTTTAGTCTGCAGTTGTATAATAGCCAGCGAGTTGGAGGCACTGCCATGACTCCGGTGAGTCTGCCTATGGGCCTGATTCAGGTCTCATTGTAAACATGATGTGACTGCGTTTTTTTCCCCATCTGTGTCACCCCTTTCTGTGTGCCCCTCCCCTTTAGAATGTAAGCTTTCACGAGCAGGGTCCTCTTCCCTCATGTGCTTTTACGTCTCTTACTTAACCTATCTTCCTTTCTTCAATACTCCCTTTGATGGCACCAAATCCCTCAGTGTTCTGCCACCCTGATACTTATTTCAGTGCTGTTTACTGACGCAGCTATGTTTATATATCCTGTACTATATTGTATTGAACTGTAAGTCATTGTCTTCATGTTTTGCTTATTTGTTTACTCTGTAATTGAGCACTGCAGCTCCCATGTGGCGCCATATAAATAAAGGATGATAATAATAATGATAATAATATATTTTTTAGATCAGGGGCTAGCGCGAACGTGCAGGTCAGTGCACTATAACTGCAGATGCCTCTGTCTGATTGACAGACAGAGGCATTCGCAGAGTAGGGGGTGGGCGGCAACTAAATGTCTTCGGGGCGGCGTCGGGGAAATAGGGGCATGGCGGTGGGATTTTCATGGTAGCCGCTCCGATCAAAAAATATCGGTGGGACTCCTGCCATCGCAGCCAGGCTGCGCCGGCAGGAGGCTCCAATAGTTTCTGTGACCACACTCTAAATGCATTGCATTCGCAATTAGAATGTAATCACAGTGGGTGGGTGGTGGCTAACATGCTGGGCATCCTTGCCCTGCGATGGGCATCCCTCAGCATGCGATTGAAAGGGTTGCAGATTCTGCTAAAAAGCAGAATCTGCGATCCTTACTGAAATAGGTCTTTTATTTTTAAAATGGCAATCATTGAAAAGACAGAATTTTTTTTTATTTTGTCATTTAAATTATTGCTGGTTTGAAAGTACAGGCAGATAAGCCAGAATCTCCTCCATGCCTTTCTCTTGTGGGCTATTACATAAGGCACAGATCGTAAATTTGCACTTTCTCTAATCAGTTGCATTTTGCCAGTTTAAATTAGAGATGTGCAGATTCAGATTTACCCAGATCTCAAAATGGCATCGTATTGACTCCCAGGATGTCACGTGCTTTGGATAGCCAATAAGAAAAATCCAGATAAATCCAAACTCGTGTTAACTTTGGCGTTAAGTGCTGAGTAAATTCTAACCCACAGATCTCTAGTTTAAATCATAAAGGTTAATAAACCACCCCCACATTAAATCAGACTAATGTCTTTAAACATGGAATTGTCATGTTTACCATACAGAGGGCCTGAGTCTGATTTGGAAGTAATGCAAAAAACATCCAAAAAAACAAGTCCTGTAACTTTTTATCTGGAGCAAACCACGCTGCAATGGAATGGGAACAAATACATTTATATTTCTTCTGTCAGCGGCAGGCGGAACTAGCACCAGTACAGCAGGTGCATTGCACCAAGGCCCTATGCTATGAAGGGGCCCGTCGCCATCTGCATTATAATGAGTCAGACTGACTCATTATATGTCATCTGCTGTTGTGCCATGGGTCCTAACAAATAAAATCAAAGGCGCACCAGTTATCTGCCATAGCTGCAGAGGCTACGGTGCATAACCCCCCCCCTTTCCAAAGCTCCCCTGCACCATGCTTCTCACCTCCCCGGCCATCTGTCCCAGCATCCAGCACAGCACAATTACAGACTTTTAAGCCTGCTGGGAGAGGCAATGATGCCACGCCTCCACCCAGCAACTCCACAGCCGGCTGTCTTCTCACTCCATCCCACAGCGCCTCTACAGGCCTCTGCCAGCCTGCCAGGAGGGGCAATGAACTCACACCTTCTACCAGCCGCCTGGAGCCTGGAAGTATTCCCTTACATCCAGACCCGCCCCAGGCACAGTTATATATACACCCAGTGACCATAAAGGTAGGGAGGGCAGTATTCCTGGTAAGGAGGGTAAGAGGTGTTAGACGTGCCCAGTAAGGAAGGGGTGACAAGAGGAGAAACAGGTTCTAGGTGTGCACAGTAAGAGAAGGTGGGGGGGGGGGGCATCAGGGAGGATTAGTGGGGGCAGAGGTGTTAGGTGTGCCCACTAAGGAAGGGGGTGCAAATGGGGGGAGGGGGGTAGGTGTGCCCAGTAAGAGATGACAAGAAAACAAGAAAGAGAGAGCGCAGACAGACTAATGTGTAATAACACCAATTTAATATTAAAATGTAATATATATTAAACTTTACAATCAGTATAAAAAAGATTGTTTAGAGCTGATAATAATTTACTCCAATAAAGAATCCACACTCCGCATATCTGATAGTCCCGTAATACTAGTGCACTAGTAGATGACACAATAGCCGGCAGTACATTAGAATCTGAAAATGGTGATCCTCAGGTCTAATGATATATATGGAATTGATCGTATATCATTTAGAAAAACAGTTCAAAACTGGATACTAAAGTCCCGATCTAAATACCACTGATCTACTTAAATGTTATTAGTACCGTTTCAATGGAGATATTAGTGGGTTGCAGTATATCTGCTCCGTCCGTCACTCTCTCACTGTGACCGCTGTCCGGAGCGAATTTGCTTACCGCTTCCACAGGTGTCTCAGCGGCACTGATATGAACCGGACGCTGTGTACTCCTTTCCACGGCTGATATGAACCGGAGTACACAGCGTCCGGTTCATATCAGTGCCGCTGAGACACCAGTGGAAGCGGTAAGCAAATTCGCTCCGGACAGCGGTCACAGTGAGAGAGTGACGGACGGAGCAGATATACTGCAACCCACTAATATCTCCATTGAAACGGTACTAATAACATTTAAGTAGATCAGTGGTATTTAGATCGGGACTTTAGTATCCAGTTTTGAACTGTTTTTCTAAATGATATACGATCAATTCCATATATATCATTAGACCTGAGGATCACCATTTTCAGATTCTAATGTGCTGCCGGCTATTGTGTCATCTACTAGTGCACTAGTATTACGGGACTATCAGATATGCGGAGTGTGGATTCTTTATTGGAGTAAATTATTATCAGCTCTAAACAATCTTTTTTATACTGATTGTAAAGTTTAATATATATTACATTTTAATATTAAATTGGTGTTATTACACATTAGTCTGTCTGCGCTCTCTCTTTCTTGTTTTCTTGTTTTCATTTGTTTAGGGTTTGCTAATACCCTTTTCCTTGGAGAGCAGCAGACAGCATTTCAACTAGGGAACATTAGGGCGCCTTTATCTTTGTTTTTCAGTAAGAGATGAGCTGGTGGCAATAGGCCGGACAGGTTTCTAGGTCTGCCCAGTAAGGAAGGGGGTAGCAAGAGGGGTAACTAGTCCTAGGTGTGCCCAGTAAGAGAAGTGGGAGTAGCAGGGAGAAGTAGTGGAGGGAGGGGTGTTAGGTGTGCCCAGTAAGAGGAGAGCTGGTGGCAATAGAGGGGACAGGTGCTAGGTGTGCCCAGTAAGGTAGGGGGTTGTTAACAGGTGGTAGGTGAGCCCAGTAAGAGACTGGCGGTGGCAAGAGGGGGAACAGGTGCTGGATGAGCCCAATAAGGGAGGGGGTGAATGGAGAGGGAACAGGTGCTAGGTTTGCCCTGTAAGGGAGGGTAGGGGGTTTGGCAAGAGAGGGAACAGGTGCTATGTGTACCCAGTAAAGGAGGGGAGGTGGCAGCAGAGGGAACAGGTGCTAGGTGTGCCCAGTAAGGGAGAGTAGAGGGTGAGGGTGGCAAGAGGGGTAACAGGTGCTATGTGTACCCAGTAAGGGAGGGGAGGTGGCAGGAGAGGGAACAGGTGCTATGTGTACCCAGTAAGGGAGGGGAGGTGGCAGGAGAGGGAACAGGTGCTAGGTGTACCCAGTAAGGAGGGGGGTGGCAAGATGGGTAACAAGCGCTAGGTGTGCCTAATAAGGGAGGGAGGGTGGCAAAGGGGGGTTGGGAGGTGCTAGGTGTACCCAGTAAGAGAGGGGGAAGGGGGATGGTGTGCTAAGTCTGCATGGCAAGGGGAGGGCAAAGGTGCCAAGTTTGCTCAGCTAGGGAGGGTGGCCCTTAAATTTTTTGCTATGAGGCTCACAAAGTTCTAGCTATGCACCTGCATTAGGTGATGGAAAGCAGAGAGCCATGGCGGCAGTGTTAACAGTTCAAATGAAGGGTGATGCATAATACCCCTCAAAGTCAGCAGCTGAATTGTCTGTACTCTGTATCTGCACTAGATCCTGGCTGCAGGCACAAACTGAATGCTCGGACTCTGAGTGGGACTGTGGTGTAGGGATGGGAAGGAGTTGTCCATTGTCAGTATGTGCACTGGACTGGAGTGAGCAGATGCTGTGAAAATCCTTACCACCGGAGCCAGCCAGAGCAAAGCAGGCTAACATAGCAACGTATGTTTCAAAGCTAAAAATTTAATATATATAAAATACTGTATTTTGTGTGTGTTTATATACAGTATACACAAAACAACTTTCTGTCTTGTGTATGAGATGGGGAGATTGTTGAAATGCACATAAAGTCATAAAGACATAGGGCCAAATGTAATAGAGTGAGAGTTTCAGAAAGTGAGAGATTTGGTAAGGTTTTGCAGTTTTTTTTAAAAGTGCCAATCATTTACACAACACGATCAACCTGGTTTTTCAGTGTAAATGATTGCCACTTTAAAAAAAACTGAAAAACCTTACCAAATCTCTCACTTTCTGAAACTCTCACTTTATTACATTTGGCCCATAATATTTGCCAGGGCATTGAAGAGAGCATCTATCAGTAACAGCGCCAAAAACTCTAGTGACCAATCACAAGTGGTTCATTAATGCTGGCGAACGTCAAAATATTCATAATGGCGCAATTAGGAGTATGTTCTATATTATAAAAAAAATCACTACATTTAATACTTGGTACAGTATAACAGTAGCACAGTTGATGTTATGGTTAGCAGTACTGCCTCACCCTAATGTTTATCTTTGTGTGCCTGTCTATGTGGTAGAGAATATAGATTATAAACTCCACTGGGGTAGGGACTGATGTGAATGGACAGATATTCTCTGTAATGCGCTGCACAATGTGTGTGTGCTATATAATTAACTGGTAATAAATAAATATGTATAGAGAAAGAAGTTGCTGAGATACATTTAGATACTGTATTATAAATAGAGATGTGCGGTGGCACTTTTCGTGTTTTATGTTTTGGTTTTGGTTCTAGTTCCATGCTCATGTTTTGGATCTGGATTTGTTTTGTCAAAACCACCCTTTTGTGGTTTGGTTTTGGATCTTAATGGTTTTTAAAAAAAACATAAAAACAGCTAAAATCACAGAATTTGGGGGTCATTTTGATCCTACGGTATGATTAACCTCAATAACATTCATTTCCAGTCTATTCTGAACACCTCACACCTCACAATATTGTTTTTAGGCCAAAAGGTTGCACTGAGGTGACTGTATGACTAAGGTAAGCGACCTGGCCCATCTAGGAGTGGCATTGCAGTGGCAGACAGGATGGCAGATTTAAAAAATAGGCCCCAAACAACACATGATGCAAAGAAGAAAAATAGGTGCAATGAGGTAGCTGGATGGCTAAACTAAGTGACACAAGTGTGCAGCACAAACACCTGGCCCATCTAGGAGTGGCACTGCAGTTGCAGACAGGATGGCACTTAAAGAAAACTAGTCCTCAAATAGCACATCACGCAAAGAAGTAAAAGAGGTGCAATGAGGTAGCTGTATGACTAAGCTAAGCGACAAAAGTGTGCTGCACAAACACCTGGCCCATCTAGGAGTGGCACTGCAGTCCCACTGCACTAATGGTGTATACTGGACGCACGTCTAACACCAGCATAGTTGTTATGACTTCAGTAATCCGCTTTGCAACAGGGTATATATATACGGCAGTATCACTGGAATTATATGGCAGTACCATTGGACATACACAGCAGTATCACTGGAATTATATGGCCGTACCACTGGATATATACGGCAGTATCACTGGACTGGATTTATACGCCAGTAGCACTGGATTTATACGGCAGAATCACTGGAATTATACGGCAGGATCACTGGAATTATACGGCAGGATCACTGGATTTATACACCAGTACCACTGGAATTATACGCCAGTACTACTGGAATTATATGGCAGGATCACTGGCAGTGGCAGACAGGATGGCAGATTTAAAAAATAGGCCCCAAACAACACATGATGCAAAGAAGGGGCAATGAGGTAGCTGGATGGCTAAACTAAGTGACACAAGTGTGCAGCACAAACACCTGGCCCATCTAGGAGTGGCACTGCAGTTGCAGACAAGATGGCACTTTAAAAAAACTAGTCCTCAAATAGCACATCACGCAAAGAAGTAAAAGAGGTGCAATGAGGTAGCTGTATGACTAAGCTAAGCGACACAAGTGTGCTGCACAAACACCTGGCCCATCTAGGAGTGGCACTGCAGTCCCACTGCACTAATGGTGTATACTGGATGCACGTCTAACACCAGCATAGTTGTTATGACTTCAGTTATCCGCTTTGCAACAGGGTATATATATACGGCAGTATCACTGGAATTATATGGCAGTACCATTGAACATACACAGCAGTATCACTGGAATTATATGGCCGTACCACTGGATATATACGGCAGTATCACTGGACTTGATTTATACGCCAGTAGCACTGGATTTATATGGCAGAATCACTGGAATTATACGGTAGGATCACTGGAATTATACCGCAGGATCATTGGACTTATACGCCAGTACCACTGGAATTATATGGCAGGATCACTGGATTTATACGCCAGTACCACTGGAATTATATGGCAGGATCACTGGACAAATATGCCAGTACCACTGGAATTATAGGGCAGGATCACTGGAATTATATGACAGTACCACTGGAATTATACGCCAGTACCACTGGAATTATACGCCATTACCACTGGAATTATATGGCAGGATCACTGGAATTATATGGCAGTACCACTAGATTTATATGGCAGTACCACTGGACATATACGACAGTATCACTGGACTGGATTTATACGCCAGTACCACTAGAATTATACGGTAGGATCACTGGAATTATATGGCACTACCACTGGAATTATACAGCTGGATCACTGGATTTATACGCCAGTACCACTGGAATTATACAGCAGGATCACTGGCATTATACAGCAGTACCACTGGATTTATACGGCAGTACCACTAGACATATACAGCAGTATCACTGAACTGGACTTATACACCAGTACCACTGGATTTATACGGCAGGATCACTGGAATTATATGGCAGGATCACTGGAAATATATGCCAGTTCCACTGGAATTATATGCCAGTACCACTGGAATTATACGCCAGTACCACTAGAATTATACGGCAGGATCACTGGATTTATACGCCAGTACCACTGGAATTATACGGCAGGATCACTGGAATTATACAGCAGGATCACTGGATTTATATGCCACTACCACTGAAATTTTACGCCAGTACCACTGGAATTATATTGCAGTATCACTGGAATTATACAGCCAAATCACTGGAATTATATGACAGGATTACTGGAATTATATGGCAGGATCACTGGAATTATATGGCAGAATCACTGGAGTTATACAGGAGGATCACTGGAATTATACGGCAGGATCACTGGGATTATACGCCAGTACCACTGGAATTATACACCATTACCACTGGAATGATATGGCAGTATCACTGGAATTATATGGCAGTACCACTGGATTTATATGGCCGTACCACTGGACATATACGACAGTATCACTGGACTGGATTTATACGCCAGTACCATTGGAATTAGACGGCAGGATCACTGGAATTATATGGCAGGATCACTGGAATTATATGGCACTACCACTGGAATTATACAGCTGGATCACTGGATTTATACGCCAGTACCACTGGTATTATACAGCAGGATCACTGGAATTATACGGCAGTACCACTGGATATATACGGCAGTATCACTGGACTAGATTTATACTCCAGTACCACTGGATTTATACGGCAGGATCACTGGAATTATATGGCAGGATCACTGGAAATATACGCCAGTACCACTGGAATTATATGTCAGTACCACTGGAATTATGCGCCAGTACCACTGGAATTATACAGCAGGATCACTGGATTTATATGCCAGTACCACTGGAATTATACGGCAGGATCACTGGATTTATACACCAGTACCACTGGAATTATATTGCAGTATCACTGGAATTATACAGCCGGATCACTGGAATTATATGCCAGGATTACTGGAATTATACGGCAGGATCACTGGATTTATATGGCAGGATCACTGGAATTATACGGGAGGATCACTGGAATTATACGGCTGGATCACTGGGATTATATGACAGTACACTGGAATTAAACAGCAGGATCACTGGAGTTATACGCCAGTACCGCTTGAATTATATGGCAGGACCACTGGAATTACAGGGCAGGATCACTGGATTTATACGGCATTACCACTGGAATTATACGACAGGATCACTGGAATTATACGGCAGGATCACTGGAAATATACACCAGCACCACTGGAATTATAAGGCAACATCACTGGATTTATACGCCAGTACCACTGGAATTATACATCAGGATCACTGGAGTTATATGGCAGGATCACTGGATTTATAGACCAGTACCACTGGAATTATACGGCAGTATCACTGGAACTATATGGCACGATCACTGGAATTATATGGCAGGCTCACTGGAATTATACGACAGTACCACTGGAATTATACAGCAGGATCACTGGATTTATATGCAAGTACCACTGGAATTATACGGCAGGATCACTAGAATTATACAGCAGTACCACTGGATTTACATGCCATTGCCACTGGATATATACGGAAGTATCACTGGACTGGAGTTATACATCAGTACCACTGGAATTATACAGCAGGATCACTGAATTTATACGCCAGTACCACTGGAATTATACGGCAGGATCACTGGAATTATACGGCGGGATCACTGGATTTATACGCCATTACCACTGGAATTATACAGCAGGATCACTGGATTTATACACCATTACCTCTGGAATTATACAGCAGGATCACTGGAATTATACGGCAGGATCACTGGAATTATACGTCTGTACCACTGGAATTATACGGCAGGATCACTGGAATTATATGGCAGTACCACTTGAATTATATGGCAGGATCACTGGAATTATACGTCAGGATCACTGGATTTATATGGCATTACCACTGGAATTATACGACCGGATCACTGGAATTATATGGAAGGATCACTGGAAATATAGCCAGTACCACTGGAATTATACGGCAGTATCACTGGACTTATACAACAGTACCACTGGAATTATACGGCAGGATCATTGGAATTATACGGCAGGATTACTGGATTTATACACCAGTACCACTGGAATTATATGACAGGATCACTGGAATTATACGGCACAATCACTAGAATTATACGGCAGGATCACTAGAATTATACGACAGTACCACTGGACATATACAGCAGTATCACTGGACTGGAGTTATACGGCAGGATCATTGGAATTATACGGCAGGATTACTGGATTTATACACCAGTACCACTGGAATTATATAACAGGATCACTGGAATTATACGGCACAATCACTAGAATTATACGGCAGGATCACTAGAATTATACGACAGTACCACTGGACATATACAGCAGTATCACTGGACTGGAGTTATACGTCAGTACCACTGGAATTATACGGCAGGATCACTGCAATTATACGCCAGTACCACTGGAATTATACAGCAGGATCACTGGATTTATACGGCAGTACCACTGGAATTATATGGCAGGATCACTGGAATTATACGGTAGTACCACTGGACTTATATGGCAGTACCACTGGACATATACGGCAGTATCACTGGACTGGACTTATACGCCAGTACCACTGGAATTATATGTCAGGATCACTGGAATTAAATGGCAGGATCACTGGATTTATACAGCAGTACCATTGGACATTTACGGCAGTATCAATGGACATATACTGCAGTATCACTGGACATATATATGGCACTACAACTGGACATCTACAGCAGCACAGGGACACCACCACTGGACTGATGCAGGACAACACAACACCACTGCAATGGACTGGATTTATACAGCAGCACTGGACATATGGCAGCAGAGGACACCACCGCTGTGACTGGACTGATGCAGCACAATACACCACCACTGACCTGATGCAGCACAACAAAAACACAGCCCACTGGACTGGATTTATACAGCAGCACTGGACATATGGCAGCAGAGGACACCACCGCTGTGACTGGACTGATGCTGCACAATACACCACCACTGACCTGATGCAGCACAACAAAAACACAGCCCACTGGACTGGATTTATACAGCAGCACTGGACATATGGCAGCAGAGGACACCACCGCTGTGACTGGACTGATGCAGCACAATACACCACCACTGACCTGATGCAGCACAACAAAAACACAGCCCACTGGACTGGATTTATACAGCAGCACTGGACATATGGCAGCAGAGGACACCACCGCTGTGACTGGACTGATGCAGCACAATACACCACCACTGACCTGATGCAGCACAACAAAAACACAGCCCACTGGACTGGATTTATACAGCAGCACTGGACATTGGCAGCAGAGGACACAACCACTGTGACTGGACTGATGCAGCACAAGACACTACCACTGAACTGATGCAAGACACTGAGGACGGAGACACGTCCTCTCTCTACACTCTCCAATGCCGGAGTGAAAATAGCAGCGACGCCCGGCTCCTTATATGTTATCCAAACCCCGCGAGAATCCGACAGCGGGATGATGACGTTTTGCCTCGTTCTGGTTCCTGAGTCAGGCGGGAAAACCTGAGCCTGACTTGGATCCGGGCTCGAGTGGTGACATTCATTTTTTGATTATGCATACCAATAGTTCACTTGTCTAGTGGCATAGAAGCATAATAAATAGATATAGTTGATACCTATTGATTGCATCTAGGCAGATTATTCATTATTCTTTTGGGCATTGTCTTCAGCAGTGGAACGCACAGCTGCGCGCCGTGGTGCGCACACTTCCGGGATTCGTCACCGGAAGTGCATTCCACATGCAGGAAATACGCCGCGGCCAGTGTACACTGTAGTAATGTTGCCACGCTGACAGGCCCTGCAGCACACACAGCTTGTACTCACTTGGAGGGTGAGTCTGATTTTGAGATTGAATGTGTCACAGGTGTGATTTTAATAATATGTCAATGCTTTATGTGATTTGATGTGATTGATTGTTACCAATTGGGGGCAGTGGCAGATCTAGACTTAACTTTTAGGGGGGGCAGTTTAATAATGATGACTCCTCCCCCTAATCATAGCTCCTCCCACTTACACATGCCCCTCCCATTCGCTTCTAAAATTTCCAATTGTTGCCATTACTAATAAAATGTTGCCAGTTAGTGGAGAGAACCCTGCGCACTGGTGATACAGACTGGCGAATCGCCATTCCTGCATGCATTCGTAGCTCACACATGCACAATCGTGCAAGCCAGATTTGGACTACCAGTCCACTTTCAGAGAGAAAAAAGTGAAATGCATTTATTTTAGCAGGAAAAAAAGCTTTATATAAATACAAACTTCTTTTAATAGATCCTGTGATGGCATCAGTAATAGGACAACAATGGTATACATTATAGCACATGGTTTGAGCCGAAATTCACATTACAGTACACTCTATTAGCCAAAATTCACATTATAGCATGCAGAAAGAGCCAAAAGTCACATTATAGCACGCAGAATGAGCCAAAAGTCACATTATAGCACGCAGAATGAGCCGAAATTCACATTATAGCACATAGAATGAGCCGAAATTCACATTATAGCACACAGAATGATCCAAAATTCACATTATAGCAAACAGAATGACCCGAAATTCACATTATAGCACACTGTATGAGCCGAAATTCACATTATGCCACATAGAATGAGACAAAATTCAGGGAGAGTGACAGCAGGGACATAGGGACAGGGAGAAAGAGATAGAGAGACAGAGGGTGGGATGAAGAGAGGTAAGGGTGGAGGGAAAGGGTGGGGTCGGAGAGGGAAAGAAAGAGACGAGGAAGGGTGCAGAGGGAAAGGGGGGGGAGATAGCAAGAGGGGGGAGAAAGAGACGGAAGGGTGGAGGGGGGTGGACCACATCTGACTGAAACCTATATTTGATAAACTGTATTTTTAGAGTTAGGATGAAAACTAGAATGTACTCACCCTGGGAGGGAGCTGGCAGCCGGGGAGGAAGGAAGTCCAACGGGACGATCCGCGGCTGAATATTGTACAGTGGCTGCTGGTCTCGGGGGAGGGGCCAGCTACCAGGTGCGAAGATCAGAGTCATTGATGCTCAGGGAGGAGTTGAATCTGTGTGACAGCAGCTGCTGATGGGAAGTGTCCTAATCTCCCGCCCGGTAGCCCAATGAGCCCCTATCACCACAGTACTGCTATAGGCCCCCCCAGAGTGCAGGTGCCAGCATCGCAGTGGGGTAATCACAACTGTGCACCTCCGGAGCAGAGCTGAATAGTTTACCCCTGCTGCTGGATGAAAGAAATTATAATCTCTTATCTTCTTTCGTCCAGCAGCAGGGGTAAGCTATTCAGCTCTGCTCCGGAGGTGCACAGTTGTGATTACCTCACTGCGATGTTGGCACCTGCAATCTCTATCTAATTTGAATGTCCGTCCCTCCAACCAACCTTCCTTAGTCTCATTCGGCTCCTCTCCCAGCACACCACAGTGACTGATGGTGCAGGAGAGGAGACTTTGGTGAATGCGCTGGAGCTCCTGCACCCGGCAGCTGTCCAATGTGCTCAGTCTGACAGGGCCCGGGCCGGAAGCAGCTGGCGTCACATGTTAAACTGCCCTGTAATGGGGTCCCCTGTGGAGAGCAGCTTGTGTCGGGTGGACGGGTAGCCGCAGCAGAGAGTGCGTGACGTCACTCACTGAGCCCTCCTGAGTCTGGCGCACAATGTCGGGCCGGCCCTGCGCCGGTATGTTTAGGGGGGGGGGGGCGTTCGCCCTAATCGCCCCCCGCTAAATCCGCCACTGCTTCCATGTAACTGCCACTGTACTGGGGGCATTATGTGTATCTGGCACTACAGTGGGGGTATTGTGTGTAAGGGGCATTACTGGTGGCAGTATGTGTAAGCAGCTATTACTGTTGTCATTATGTGTAAGGAGCACTAATGTGGGCATCATGTGTATGGCTGCTAATTGTGTGTGTGATATATATATATATATATATATATATATATATAGTTATAGTTTTATGATGTAATATATAGTTGCAAGGTGATGGTCACACAATCAGAGAGATGATGTAGCATTCTCAAACTGCCTCCCAGCCTGCAGCCAGACAGTGAATGACTTTCAGCATGATTGATGGATGGCTGGGAATATCCACCAATCAAATTGCTGACAGCAATACACTGTATGGAAGTATGTGAATAGAGGGCACAAGATCGCAGGAGGGGCATGTTATGATTATTTATAATTGGTTCCAGTGAATGGGTGTATAGGGGCCCAGTGCATTGCTTTGCCCAGGGCCTACTATGCTGTTAAGACAGCCCTGATAATGAGGGTCATTCAGGTGGAGTTGGATAAGCTATCACTGCTGCTTCCTTGTAAGCAGCAGTGATAGTGCTGTATGCTGAAGCAGCAGGAGGTGCCTTTTACAAGCAGATGCCTCCTGCTGCACTAGTGATTCCGACCTGCATCCTCGGATACAGCATCGGATCTCTCAGTCGCCATCGGGCTGCTTACGGCACCTATGGTGCTGTACAAGCTGCCCGTCGCAGAGGCCTGGAAATCTCCATGCTACCACAGAGATCCCTGACTACTTCCCACCCCCAAAACGGTGGCAACGCGCCTCCGCTTTCATAAATGGAGGCCGTAGCTGCCCCCTTCCTGCAATGGCATCAGACTGTCAATAAAAGTCAGTCTGATGCTAGGCTGCATTCTTTGCCACAGGACCCATTCACGCACCTCAAATTGGTACTTTGCGCCGATGATTGCAGGTGCAACTGCACTTGAATGACCATCAACATCAGAACATGTACAGAACTATTTTAAGGGTAATCTAGCCATGACTGTGATACTCCTTTGTGTATAATCCAGGAGAATGGTTCAATTAGGCCTCTCTCTCTGCTGGGACTCAGCAGAGAGAGAGGCCTAATTGAACCATTATACAATACTGTGTGTAGAAAGACAATGCTGACATTTGTTTTTGGCCTTGTGCTCCTACCTGCTGGAACTTCTATTTCCTCATCAGGAAGTATGGTAAAGCTAAAACTACTGTACCATTCTAATTCTTTTTGACCTGTCCAATACAGTAGTGCCATTACTGTATGTATTCAGGCATTCTAGGGTATTCAATTATCCGCAAATTCGCGGCAATTTTTCGCCCGAAAATTTTTCGCTGCAATCGGCCAAAAATTGCTGCGAAAACGCTCCATTTTTCGACCTATTCAATTCCGACCGGGTTTCACGTGAAAATTCTTGCAGTGAAAAGTGCAGGTGAAAATGGGGAAATCAGCCTGTACCCCAAAAAATGCTAAACTAACATAGGAAAACAGAAGAGAAGTGTGTTAGAGATCACATTAGAGAGTTTTTGGGGACTTAAATTGTGTGAAATGGCGGTTATATGCATTTTTTTTAAATGCAAAAAAATGATAGAAAGCAAGTTTTTTTGAGCAAAATAAATGCTCTCATTAAATTTGGGGTACATGAAAATGGGTATAAGTATATATTTGGGTCATTTTAGGGTACTTTAAAAAAAAGTGGAAACAGACCGATTACTCCCATCTGCAAGCCTAAAAAACACCTGTCCCACTCATAAAGCACCCCAATATACCTGTCCCATACCTTGAACCCCAATTTCCATCACTTTTTACTTTTTCACCCCAAAAATGACATGTCATTATTGGCCAATTAAAAATAATTAAAAACTTCAACGTGCCTAATTAGTCATAAAGGGGGGTGTCCCAGGAGTTCTGTACCATATCCAAACATTTTTACCTTAAAATAGTGACTTTTCCCAACTTTTTACCTGCTTCAGAGAAGGTGAAGTGAAATTAGTGAAAACATGATCAACGATAAATTTTCCAGGATAATTGAATAGGCTGTAATTGCATTTCACGTGAAAAGTCCGGTTTTTCACCCGAAAACCGGACTTTTCACGTGAAAAGTCCGTTATCACTGCTAATTGAATATGGCCCATAGTATTAACCGTCCCTGCATCTTCGTTCCTAAGCTTAATACATTACACACTTCATGAATGGCTATAATTGTCAAGTTTAAAATATAATGGACCCTTAATTCCATTGGCTAAATAAGTAAGCCATATGAACAAGCATAAAATAATACCTGAATTTAGGGAGTTTTATCTTGGACCTTGTACACTCAGGGTACTGAACAGCCTGCCTTGCATTTCCCAGCTATTGCATATTTTGTGCAGTGCCCTAAATCTAATGTGAGGCAGCAAGTAGCAAACTTTGACTAAGCCATTGACTGAGTCTTTGTTTAGATGTGTCCTACTCCCTAAATGCATTAAATTTACAATATCCATGTTTTGTTTTGTTTTTTGTTTTGTTTTTTCTTACCATGTATACTTACATGAATACTGCCGTCGTCATCCCAAGTAAGATCTAGGACTAACTTAACACTTATCTTTAATATATCTCCAGTTTTTTCTATGCGGATACCTTTCTTGTTGTACGGGAGCTTTAATCTGTAAAGGGAAAACATTGATCAACAATCCACAAATCAGCCATTTGCTTTTGTCTGGCTTTTATATATTTATTATTCCTCATCTTCTCTCCCCTAGACACTTTGTTCCCACCTCTTCTTCTCCCTCCCTTACTATCTTTACAATTACATCTCTCTCCCTTCTCTGCATGTCTGACATTACTGAGAGGGGTCAGAAGTCATATTATTGTTATTACAGTCCAATGTAACGGCATCATTTTTATCATATGTCAATTTTATTATATAGATCAGAGTTCCCCAAAATCTGCCATTACAGTCCAGGTTTTAAGACTATCAATGATCGAATCCTATGGTTAATTTAAATTGACTGGTACTTATTAAGTCACCTGTACTCAAGCATGGATATCCTTAAAACCTGGACTGCAATGGCGGAGATTGGGAAACATTGAAATATATTATTTCAGAAATGACCCATTACCATTCATGTCAAAATTAAGCACTTAAAGTATGTTCAAAGAATTTTTTTTAGGACCAGATATTTAAAAGGTACCTATATACACTGTAATTATGATGCCCAATTGTGTTGTAGAACTATTGGCTATGGCCCTCATTCCAAGTTGTTCGCTCGCTAGCTGCTTTTAGCAGCCATGCAAATGCTAAGCCGCAACCCTCTGGGAGTGTATCTTAGCTTAGCAGAAGTGCGAACGAAAGGATCGCAGAGCGGCTACAAAATAATTTTGTGCAGTTTCAGAGTAGCTCCAGACCTACTCCTAGCTTGCGATCACTGCAGACTACTTAGTTCCTGTTTTGACGTCACGAACACGCCCTACGTTCAGCCAGCCACACCTACGTTTCACCAGCCTCACCTGCGTTTTTATCTGGCACGCCTGCATTTTTCCACTCACTCCCTGAAAACGGTCAGTTGACACCCAGAAACACCCACTTCCTGTCAATCACTCTGCTGGCAGCAGTGCGACTGAAAAGCTTCGCTAGCCTTGTGTGAAACTACATAGTTCGTTGTAAGAGTACGACGCGCATGCGCATTGCGCCGCATACGCATGCGCAGAACTGCGCTTTTTTTGCCTGATCGCTGCGCTGCGAGCGAAAGCAGCTAGCGATCAACTCGGAATGAGGGCCTATATACTGTAGCTTCACAGGTTTTTGCCTCCAAAAGAACACTAAGCAAGAACACCTAATTTATACACATGACAACTGAAGAATCTGGTTGCATTATGGTTGTATCTGACCATTGTATCTCACTATTAAACTGCAATATCTGCACCATGTGGGAAACATTTATTCAGCTGGAACTATCTGATTTGGCCACACACGTGTAGCAAAACTTTAGAGAGTTTATGTTATTATTCTGAAAGGTATAGGAGAAAGTAGACAAAATGAATATAAAACACCATAGAACTAACAATTCTAATTTATACTCTTTCAGAAGTCCCCAAAATCGGTTTCTCCAACCCAAAACAGAAAAGCTGTTGGCAGACAAACTTAACTCTCTAACTGATTGAAGAAGCAGTTTAAATTATATTATTTTTGAAAAAGTTACCTTGACAAACTGAAATCTGTGAAAATGATACATTAGGTGCTGTACTAGAATTTTCTTTACTGCAGACCACATTTAAGTCACTTGTTTATAAAGTGTGGATCTATATTGATCATGGCGTTCAGATATTACTGCCATGTTTTGTATCAGGAGATTACTACAGTAACACTAGTCAAAATAAATTATAATGGTAAACAATTTTATTATAAAACAAGATAATTTATGCAACAATCTCTAAAGGCAATATCCAAGTAAGCCCCTTCTAGATTTGAGGTTACAGCACTGTTTCATTGTACCTGTTCCTAAAATGTCTCAAACTCTGACCATGAATTCTGATGATGACTGATAAATCTTAAAAAGGACAAAACAAGTGAATTAAAGGTTAATGTTTTGGGATATGGTATAGCATTGGCTTAAAGGATGGTAATGTTTATGACATATTTGGCAATACTGTTGATGTTATAGTTAGCACTACTGCCTCACAGCACTAAGGTGTTTGTTGCCCACGGTGACACTAACTGTATGGAGATTGTATAGTATCCCCATGCTATGCAGCCCACACTCCCAAAAAATATTGGAGGGTTGATTGACCCTCAATATATCTATTAACCTTAGTTTGCATCAGTGACGTGCAGTGAGGTGAATGGCTGGGGAGGCACACATGGGGATAGGGGTGAATGTTGGGAGCCTGTCTCACCCCCTACTCACTGTAACCTTCCCTCACTACACTAAGCTAGTGTCCATTGAGTCTCCTTTCTACATTTCCTGTGTCTTCTCTTGCTGCTGACTGACTGACCTCCAACTACAGTGCACTTCCGGGTCACATGACACATGCACAAGGCCCACCCCCACAATCAGAGGCATACCTCTATTAGCTCCCTTACTGTGCAGCATTACTGCCCATGGTGTAGCCCTGCCCCCATCTCTGCAAAGCAGTGTCTGAATGTAGAACCGAGGCAGGGCTGTTGTTGCCTCATCTCTCATCTCCCTGCAGCTCCAGGGATCTCCACAAAGCTGGTGAGTGTTATAAAAAGGATTACAGTAAACAAAGAAGTTGTTTATGTTATAAATATTTTCTTTATATTATTCTAATTATTTTTATATAAAATCTCTGGAGATTTGCAGGGAGAATGAGCAGGAAGGCTCTGCCTCCCCTGCCTACCCTGACTTGGTTCCGGTATGAATGGTCGACCATGTTATGGTCGACAGTCATTAGGTCGACCACTATTGGTCGACATTGGCATGTTCGATGTGGACAAATGGTCGACACATGAAAGGTCGACGTATGAAAAGGTCGACATGAGTTTTTTAACTTTTTTTGGTGTTGTTTTCTGCGTAAAGTGACGGGGAACCCCAATTAGTGCACCGCGTCCCCTCACAGATCACCGTTCCCAATCGTAGTCCACGTGGATCGCAAAGTATGGAAAAGTTCCCCAAAAGAATTTTTTTTAAAAAAACTCATGTCGACCTTTTCATGTGTCGATCATTTTCATGTGTCGACCATGTGTCCATGTCGACCAAGTCAATGTCAACTAATAGTGGTCGACCTAATGACTGTCGACCATAACATGGTCGACCATCCAAACAGATACCCCCTGACTTCATGCAGCTGATGTGCACGTGGTAGGGAATACAGACTGTAATCTCCACAGTGGCAGGGACTGATGTCAATAGCCAAATGTTCTCTGTAAAGCACCACATTATATGTGAGCACTATATAAATGTTAATAAATAATGAAACTGAGCAGAGGAAGATTACAGGATTTAGTATTATACATCCATTTTTTGTATATTTTTACATTGTTAAATTCTGTATATGGATATTTTGATGGCACTTTATTGAATAATAACAGTACTCACATTTGCCCATGGAGTGTAGGGTTGTGGTCAATTATTTCTATTAGCAGATAATTTAGTTTTAAAGATATCTGAGAGATGGTTGGTATTTTTTTAACCAGAGCTTGTTGAATTTGGATATTGAAGTCTTCAAAGTATTTTCCACAGTGTGAAGCGAATAGGTAGTTACATATCCCTGGGAAACGATAGATTGTTCCATCAAATGTTCTGTAGTGGAAGTTCCCCCAGGTGCTGCAGACTTCATAGTTCACAGGATTTAAAACTGAGGACAAACATGACAATTATTATTATTCTCAATGTCATAATCTTATATAAACATAGTTTTTATAAGTAGCATGTAAATACAGTATAGCACAAAAGTATTACTTAAATGTTTGCCCGCCATACATGCATTTACAGTGTTTGGCAGTTGATATAAAGCTTTTATCTCATTGTTTTTCAAATATCCCAAAACATGTACAGTATAGTACCAACACTATCAAGGCTAGGATGGGGGTTCCAGTGCTGGGAGAAGCAACCATGCTACTTGGATGATGGTCAGCTGATGGAAACACAGATCCTGATACAGAGTTCAAGGAAATTGCACGTCAAATTGCAGGTAGAAAAAGATATAACTGCATGCATATGAAGAGTTAAAATTATTGCAGGTTTGGTGCTAGTCGGTAGCCAGTAGCGGATCTTGCTACGGGCACGCAGGATTTTTGCCCGGGGCGCCGCCGCTACTGGTGGTGCCCCCCGGTGCTGTGTGGTGCTGTGCTGACTGTGCGGTGTGCAATGAAGTCATCGTGCACCGCACTGCTTTGTGGGAGCGGCACATAGACACTAGAGGTCATGATTAACCTCTAGTGTCTATGCGGTGCTATGAGAGAGACGTCATGACCTCTCTCCCATAGATCAGAGGAGCGGCACCGGCGGCCGGACACGGAGGGCAGCAGCAGTCGGGAATCAGGAGCGGTGATGGTGATTTGTAAACAGCACAACCTAGTGGGCACAACTCTACTGGAGGCAATACTACTGGGGGCACAACACCTCTACTGGGGGCAATACTACTGGGAGCATAATTGACCATACCCCTTCATGAAACCACGCCCCTATTTTTTCACCCAGGGCGCCACAAGGGCTAAGTTCGGCCCTGTCGGTAGCAATATAGCCACCCAGATTAAGTGAGAGTTCTGTCACATACACTTAAACTAATGTTTTCTTGGAATATTTTCTTTCGGTATTAGAATTCAACAAAGCTTTTATATTAGAAACAATTCCTACCACCCATAAATGATGTGACTTTCACATGTACATGCATCTATTTGCTGGTTTGCATATTACTGTAGCTGGTCTATGTTACTCTCCCCCTCAGAGGTGGATTTAGACCTCACGGGGCCCTAAGCAAGATACCCACTCAGCAATAAATAGCACTATATTTTTGTTCCTGATTTATGCCTCTTACATTATTTGTTGTTTTTTCTCCTTATATTCTATTACAATATATTACTTTTCCCCTTCACTGATTGTACCATATCCCTTCACCTCTAACTTCCATTATTACACCACCCAGTTACTGCATTTTAGATCTGTGCTCGTCTCGCTGAATGTAGCAGGTCCCCATTACCCCATACCGCTGGAAATGCCCTCCATACAGCCTTATCAGAACACAATACAAAGGCTAATCAAATTACAAATAATTGAACAACAGTTGGTGTAGAGCAGGGGTGGGCAATTATTTCAGCTGGGGGGCCACTTAACACATTCCATCGAATATTCGAGGGCCGCACACAAAATATCCCCTCCCTCCCTGAGCACGCACAGGTACAAGGTATAACAAAAACACACACAGGTGTAGGTGGGTACAGGGGCCCTCATTCCGAGTTGGTCGTTCGCTTGCTAGTTTTAGCAGCCGTGCAAATGCATAGTCGCCGCCCACGGGGCAGTGTATTAAAATAGCATCCTGTGCAGCAGAGCGCCTGCAAACACATTTTGTGCAGAACAAGACCAGCCCTGTAGTTACTTATTCTGTGCGATGTTTGCTGCGACGAGTGACACAGTAATGACGTCAGACACCCGCCCTGCAAACGCCCGGCCACGCCTGTGTTTTCTCAAACACTCGTAGAAAACGGTCAGTTGCCACCCGGAAACTCCCGCTTCCTATCAATCTTCTTGCGTCCGCCAGTGCGACTGAAAGCGTCGCTAGATCCTGTGCAAAAGCACGCCGGCCATTGTACCCGTACGATACGACGCAAATGCGCATTGCGGTGCATGCACAGTTTAGCCCCGTTTTGCCTTGATCGCTGCGCTGCGAAAATCCGTAACTCGGACCCCCAGGGGTGTGTCACAAAGCGTCAGGGGGTGTTCACTGTCAAAAACGTCAGGAAGGTAGGGGTACAGGGTGCCATATACACTGAGGTAGGGGTACAGGGTGTCATATATATAGAGGCAGGGGGTACTGGGTATCAAACACGGGGGGGTACAAGGTGTGGAACACATACACAGGGGTAGGAGGGTACTGGGACACACACCAGGGGTGAGGGTGGTAGTGGGGGTCACTCACACAGAGGTATTAGGTACAGTGAGTCACACACACGGGGGGGGGGGGTTAGGTGGGTACAGGGCTCCCAGGGTGCTCACCTCTCTCTGCACCAATCCACTGAGTTGCAGGACGTCACATGTGGTAACCAGGTACAGGCCAGAAGATCAAGTGCTGTGCAGTCCATGGAGCCGCACCGCCAGTAATTTTGGGTGTGATGCGGAACAGTGATTGGTAGGCCAAGGTCTGCTTCCTCCTCCCTGGAGGAGGGAGGGTGTGGGGGACGCTGCCGCTGTTCCTCCATGATGCTCCATGATGCAGAGCCGGCCGAGGTGGTTAGCCAGGGAGCAGGAGACAGCCGGGAGTCCAGCTGCCCAGATGATCCGCTGGCCGCATCCGCTGCTGCCCCTGCTTTGGCTCTGCCCCTGCACCGCCCAGCGCCTGACGTCGGAAAGGAAATCCCGGTCAGCAGCCCCTGTGACGTGACCGGGATTTCCTCAGCGGCGCCGCGTCTTTGAGCTGCTGTAGCGCAATGACCAGCGGCTCAGCTAGTCGGGCCGCTTGTCATTGCGCACTGCTGGGGGACAGCGGACCAGGCAGGATCGGTTCGCGGGCCGCATTCGGCCCGCGGCCCGCATGTTGCCCACCCCTAGTGTAGAGGGAAGGATAGGGAGACTCACTAAGGCCTGAAGCAATCAGTAGTGTGTCAAACAAGGGGGACTAGGCAGCAAACAGCAGTCACTGAGCCTCTACCCATAAATGGGGGGTGGGAGATCGGGAAGGCACCGAAAACCAATCCTGTGGTATCTGAAAACACAATATCTAAGCAGCTCTCTCAAAACAGGGGATTGTCTATCCTTTAAAACTCAAAAATAATACAAATGTGGTATGGAAGAGCACAAAGATAACAGGTTATGGTCCTAATTCAGCAAGGATTGCAGTTTCTGCTAAAAAGCAGTTTCTGCGATAAAATAGTTGCCGCCCAGAAATAGTGAAAAAACGCCCATCGTAAAAAATTGTGAATGCATCGCAATATGCGGGCTGTTCGCAAAATTATACGCAATTAGCGGAACATCGAAGAAATTTCCTATCTGCGCCAGGCAAGGTTATCCTCAATTTTTGCTTAACAGGCTGGAAGTGGTCATCGCTGACATCAGAGGCCCTCCTTAAAAAACGCCTGGGCACACCTGCATTTTTTTCAGACACACTTAGAAAATGTCAGGTTTCCGCCAAGAAACACTGGCTTCCTGCCACTCAGACAGCAGCTGCAGTACGCATTATCTAATGCTGTTTTTGTAGCACGTGCACAATGTGAATGCTGCACAGTCATTCGACAATCACCTAGATTGCGGATTGCAAATTTTGCGATCCAACCTTAATTACGCCCAATATTTTATAAATTTAATATAACATCATATACATAAGATGAATAAAAGACTTAGGCCATTGTTACAGTAAAGTTTTATATAATAAATGGGATCATTCCGACCTGATCGCACGCTAGGATTTTTTGCTGCACTGCGATCAGGTCACCGCAATGTGCAGGCGCGTCGTACGGGGACAAAGCGGATTGTTGCTGAGCGATGGATTTAATGAAGAATCCATTCGCACAGCCGATCGCAAGAAGATTGACAGGAAGAGGGCGTTTGTGGATGTCAACTGACTGTTTTCTGGGAGTGTTTGGAAAAACGCAGGTGTGTCCAAAAGTTTGCAGGGCGGGTGTCTGACATCAATTCTGGACAAGAACAGGCTGAAGGAATCACAGCGGCTGAGTAAGTCCTGAGCTACTCAGAAACTGCACAAAACTTTTTGTACCGCTCAGCTGCACATGCGTTCGCATACTTGCAAAGCAAACATACACTCCCCTATAGACGGCGACTATCTGATCGCAGCGCTGCAAAAATAGTTAGCGAGCGATCAACTCAGAATGATCTCCAAAGTTGTAACTCCAAGGACCAGAATGTAAAAAGAGTTACTATGTCCCACAGTAGAGGGATACAATTTATTATAAAGTGTTTTAACGGGATGCGGTCAAGATCCCGCCGGACGGCATCCCGGCGGTCTAAATACCGACACCGTAATCCCAACCGGCACAATCCCAACATATTCTCCCTCCGTGGGTGTCCACGACACCCACAGAGGGAGAATAAAATAGTGTGCCGAGCGTAGCGAGGCACCGTCCCTGCAGCGTGGCGAGCGCAGAGAGCTCGCAAGGGGCTGTGTTCCGTTCGCCACCCCTGTCGGGATTGGGCTGGTCGGGATTCTGGTGTCGGTATTTCGACCGCCGGGATCCCGTCCAGCGGGATTTCGTACTGATCCCGTTTTAACACTATCAACTAAATTCCTATTTGGATATTTAGGATATACTTATAACAGAACTATGGATCTCAGGTGAAAAAGAGCCATAATTTCATCTATATGTCAGTGTTTACAGCATTGGTATATCACAAAAATAGGAAATAATTTGACATAATTTTAGATATTTCAGACCAATAACATTTCAATTGCCGTCTGCCGTATAGATTAGTATGGGCCTTCTAATTATGATCATATATTTAAACAACCATTTGTTTGGTCCTCAAAGATCTCTTCACAGGTAAAAACACCATCTTCATGCTTGTATATCTGAGTCTCTCATCTCTCTCTGGCTACACTTTTCACACCCCAAGGAAGTTTGTCTGCAAATGTCTGTGATCCTTCTTCAATGCAAAATAACCTCTGTTAATTAGCTGAACTTCTGATTGCATACCTCCCCCTTTGCCATCTGATATAGTTGGAGCATTTAAGAGCAAAATTATCAAGGCCTGCAGTCAGGACTTGGCCTGCTTGCAATTGTGAAGAATGCATTTGTTAAGAATGTGATTTAAGAATGGAGTTAGAACCGGAGTTTGAACTGGATTTGGACTACGCTAAAATCTCGAATAAAACAATTTCCCCAAACACTGCAACTCAGGACCATCATGTGGCCTCTCCTCACCTCGTCCTTGAGAACACCGGGACCAATGCCTACTACTTCTCTGTCCAAGAACATCATGACTGCCCCCAAGACTACCCCTCAAGCTGAGCAGGGAACTGAGGGGCGTGCGCATCAGGACCAGATTTTGCTGGGTCAGTTCCATTGGACATTAGTGTGCACTCCTCATTCTTACACCCACCCGCACAGCTCCCCACACTCTCACACCCACCCGCACTGCTCTCATGAGACCAGGACATTTATCATTTTCACAAATTAATGTTTTCCTGCAAATGTGTCTTTCTCTTCTTTCTTCTTACATGGTACTTTCCCCCCACTGTGTGCTATTCCTGTAATGTGTACCTCCATTGGTTGCACACCCTGCCAGCAGTAACCTACACAGTGCGCCTCACATGGCTGCCTCGGATGGTTCCTCCATGGGCAGGGTGTGCTTCATTTGGATCTTTCCATGCATGGTATAGCATACTCCTACACTTGTGTCAGTTTTCCCGTGAATGCATTTGGCCCTTGTATGGCTCATCTCCCACTGTGTAACCTTCGTAGTGCGCCCAACATGGCTGCCTTATCTGGTAAACCTGTGGATGGGATGAAAAATACATGGACCTGATGGTTTTATTGGAACCCTACTCTGAACCTAAGGACTCTGCAATCTCCCCGTTTTGTGTTCTCTTCTAGGGGTGGACTATTCCACCCTGGGTAATCCTACGCAGAGCGCCTAAGATGGCTGCCGCACCTGGTACCTTGTGAGGGTGGAATACACAACCCCTGGAGGTTATTACCCAAAATGCTTACACCAACCCTGCATTATGCTTTCTGTCTTTATTGTCTGTGTGGTTTATCTTTTGATGTAATACTTAAATCTTCTGTATTATGTGCATTGTTTGAGTTCTAGTTGGCGCCGCGGATGGCTGCCTCGGTGCTGCTCTGCCAAGCAGCCTTTGTGTTTAGACCTACGTGTATAATATGTCTAATATGTTGAGTCTATTGTACAGTTGCAATGTGCAGTATCAACTCATACGTGTAATGTGTGTAATGTATGCTATGTTCTTCCCCCTTCGTATGCTATGTATTCCCCCTTCATGTTGCTGCTTGGCGATGCATTGTACCACAAAGAATTCCTAGTGTACGTGAGTACACCTGGCCAATAAAGCTGATTCTGATTCTGATCCTTACATCCACTAATGCTAATGGTAATGGGATAAAATGTGATCTCCATAGTGTGGGAATTAAAAAGAATGTATCCCCGTGAATGGAGGGTAAATTAAATGGAATCACCCATCACACAGTGGGGTAATTCAGACATGTTCGCTAGCATGTGATTTTTGCACTGCTGCGATCAAATAGTCGCCACCCACAGGGGAGTGTATTTTAGCTGTGCAAGTGTGCGAACGCATGTGTAGCAGAGCTGTACAAACAGGTCTTGTGCAGTCTCTTAGTAGTTCAGGACTTACTCAGCCGCTGCGAACACTTAAGCCTGTCCGGGACCAGAATTGATGTCAGGAACTCTCCCTGCAAACGCTTGAACATGCCTGAGTTTTTCCAGACACTCCCAGAAAACTGTCAGTTGCCACCCACAAATGCCTTCTTCCTGTCAAATTCCTTGTGAACACCCGTGTGAATGGATCATTCGCACAAACCCATCACTGAGCAGCGATCCGCTTTGTACCCATGCATCGCGCCTGCGCATTGCAGTGCATATGCATGCGCAGTTTAGACCTGATCGCTCGCAGTACGAAAACACAGCCTAGCGATCAGGTCTGAAATACCCCCAGTGTGTATGATGATAGTCACCTATCGACTGGCTAACCGTGCAGTATTCGGTGCCCTCCTTCCTTATGCTGTCCATTAGGAGCCAGCAATACTACGAGCCTGGTGTAGCTATGCAGCAAGGTCCAAAGGTTCACTTGCTCACCGTTCAATCCTAGTATGACTGGGCAATGATGGTGCTGGCTGGGGCCGGACGTTGATAACGTATTGCCACTGAGTGGCAAAGGTAATGAGGTAAAAAAGTTGGAGGAGAGAAAGTGAGGTATCCATACAGAAAAAATATCAAGAAAGTGGGAGGTGGGCCCAATGGCACGGTAGATGACCATCCCCCAAAAGTGAACATGGTGAAACAGAGAGATTGAACTTCAAAGGGAGAAAATGTTAGAGAAGGTAGTACCTTGGAGAAGCAGCTGGGAAAGAAAATGCCCCCCAGACAACCATATTGTTGATCATCCAGTTGGCAGGAGAAAAGAGGCCCCAGAAGGAGAGAGCAACTGGAGATGTGTAGGTTGTGTTGAGCCAGGTTTCACAGAAAACAAGCAGGTTGAAAGAATTGTAAAATGGTTTTGGATGAGGTCCAGTTAGTTACAAATGGACTTGATGTTCCAGAGAGCACAAAAGTAGTGGGATGGGTGTAATAAAGAGGGTGAGGATGATGTTGGAAGGGTCACCTGTATGTACTGGTTATCTGCTAGAGAAGCGGGGGGAAATAGAGCAGGAGAGTATGGGGACGTGACCTGCAGTGTGCACCAAAGGGAGAGAAAGTGGAGTAACACAATGTCAGTGATAGGGTGGGGGTATTTAAGAGTGAAGGAAGAGAAAGTAGAGAAGGAGTGAGGGAAAGGCTGTTAAAAAGGGAGCAGAAAGCAGAGATAGATGCAATAAAGTATGGCAAAGTGGTAATAGAGAAAGGGAGAGGGAGATAGACAGGAGTGCAGAATTCCAGTTGTATGATCATGTTGGAGTAATACAATGTGAGGGGCTATGGCATGGACTAAAGAGGAAAGAAAAGTGAATTATGGGGGAAGTGGTGTTTGTTAGGAAAGAGTGTGAATGCACTATGTGGTATAGTGAGGGTGTAATATGAGTTGTGAATGAGTGGTAGGTGATGTCACAGTAACATTGATTCTATTTGAATTTCTAGAGGGAAGTTTTTACAATTATTCAACGGAACTAATGTGTGTTGTGTGTTTAATTTCCCCCCTTATTCATACTTCAGACACAATGCTACAGTTGGAAGTTATTTTGAATCAAATATTTTTTTGTTAAGCAGCAGTCATGCAATTCTGCACATACATTAAAACCACACTGTGAGTCTGATCCATAGTTGTTTTTTAAAGCTACCACAGAGGCAACTTTTGACTCAGGGGATGAGCAAAAATACGCTAATATAACAGTCTCTGATATTTGTGTGGAGACGCTCACTAGAGCCTTTGCTGCTACCTGCAACTGCAAACATGTTCGCAGCATCAACACAGATCAATCTTTGAGTGAGCCTATGGTGTTTCCTGGAAATAGGATCAAAGCAGCAGCTGAAACATGCCCGGAAAATGGTTCCGAGAAGCCTGTATTTTTGCTGCCACTCCTTATTACTTCACAAAAAAAAATAGGATTTTCATACCTACCGGTAAATCCTTTTCTCCCAGTACGTAGAGGATACTGGGGTCCACTTCAGTACCATGGGGTATAGACGGTTCCGCAGGAGCCATGGGCACTTTAAGACTTTTCAAGGGTGTGAACTGGCGCCTCCCTCTATGACCCTCCTACAGACCTCAGTATAGGAACTGTGACCAGGGAGACGGACATTTCGAGGAAAGGATTGCAGAAATGGAAAAAAGACCGTAAACACTGCGCTTAATAAGCAGCATGAATTCAGGTGGTAAAAAGTGTCACCAACACTCCAAAACATAGACCAAAAGAAATAATTACCACACCATATCACAGGCGCTTCTCGTATAGTGTTCGTTGGGTTGCTACACTCCCCAGATTGAGGAGTGGACGTGACCTTACAAAACAACATAAAACATAAACATAGTGTGATATTGTCAACACAATTCTGGAATAAAATTCTGCTGTTATAGTAAAATCGGCCTCGTACCCCAAAGAGTGGTCTACTAATAGTAGACAATCAGCATTTAGAAATGGAGCGGATCACCGATCGGATGTACTGTCTCCGTTCCCAATGCGGTTCTTATGGTTATGAGCCCCTTTTCCCTCGTTCATTCACCAATGGAATATGTGGATAAAGGATGGCTAAATAGTGTATTACCATAAAAACATTTTATTGTACATTTAAAACAAAAAGTGGGTAGACAGATGGACTCTCACCGAACAGAATGGTCTACAGTTGGAAGTAGACAAACAAGCATGTGTTATTGTAAGCTGAGCGCCCCCAGGCACAATCTCCAAACGTCCAGCGAGCCTTCCACGAGTCCCCCACAATGATTCCACCGACGCGTTTCGATAACTGCTGGTTATCTTTTTCAAGGTGTGAAAAGATAACCAGCAGTTATCGAAACGCGTCGGTGGAATCATTGTGGGGGACTCGTGGAAGGCTCGCTGGACGTTTGGAGATTGTGCCTGGGGACGCTCAGCTTACAATAACACATGCTTGTTTGTCTACTTCCAACTGTAGACCATTCTGTTCGGTGAGAGTCCATCTGTCTACCCACTTTTTGTTTTAAATGTACAATAAAATGTTTTTATGGTAATACACTATTTAGCCATCCTTTATCCACATATTCCATTGGTGAATGAACGAGGGAAAAGGGGCTCATAACCATAAGAACCGTATTGGGAACGGAGACAGTACATCCGATCGGTAATCCGCTCCATTTCTAAATGCTGATTGTCTACTATTAGTAGACCACTCTTTGGGGTACGAGGCCGATTTTACTATAACAGCAGAATTTTATTCCAGAATTGTGTTGACAATATCACACTATGTTTATGTTTTATGTTGTTTTGTAAGGTCACGTCCACTCCTCAATCTGGGGAGTGTAGCAACCCTACGAACACTATACGAGAAGCGCCTGTGATATGGTGTGGTAATTATTTAATTTCGAGGAAAGGATTTACTTTTAAACTAAAGGTGAGATACATACCAGTTCACACCTCAACCATGCCGCACCTCAACATAACACACGCCAACAGGCATGAACAATTGCAGCAACATGCTGAAATAATCGTAACACAACATTAGTGGAACTACAAAATAACAACTGCAGGTAAAGTATGCACTGGGTCGGGTGCCCAGCATCCTCTACGGACTAGGAAAAAAGGATTTACCGGTAGGTATTAAAATCCTATTTTCTCATACGTCCTAGAGGATGCTGGGGTCCACTACAGTACCATAGGGTTATACCAAAGCTCCAGTACGGGTTGGAGAGTGTGGATGACCCTGCAGCACCGATTGACCAAACTGTAGGTCCTCATGGGCCAAGATGTCAAACTTGTAAAATTTAGCGAAAGTGTTTGACCCTGACCAAATAGCTGCTCGGCAAAGTTGTAAAGCCGATACCCCCCGGGCAGCTGCCCAGGATGAGCCCACCTTTCCAGTAGAATGGGCATTTACCGACTTCGGTATCGGCACTCCTGCCGTGGAACGAGCGTGCAGAATCATCCCTTTGATCCAGCGCCGAATAGTCTGCTTAGAAGCAGGACACCCAATCTTGTTGGGGGCATAGAGGACAAACAAACAGAGCCTCTGTTTTCCTTATCGGAGCTGTTCTTGTGACATAAATTTTCAAAGCTCTAACCACATCAAGAGACGTTGACTTAGTGAAAGTGTCAGTAGCCACTGGCACCACAATAGGTTGGTTCATATGGAAAGACGAAACCACCTTTGGAAGAAATTGTTGGCGAGTTCTCAACTCTGCCCTATCTTCATGGAAGATCAGGTAAGGGCTTTTGTGAGACAAGGCCCCCAACTCAGACACCCGCCTCGCAGATGCCAAAGCCAAAAGCATCACCACTTTCCAAGTGAGAAACTTCAATTCTACCTCCTGTAGAGGATCAAACCAATCCGATTGAAGGAACTGCAACACCACATTAAGGTCCCATGGTGCCACTGGAGGCACAAATGGAGGCTGGATGTGCAACACCCCTTTCACGAATGTCTGAACTTCTGGAAGGGAGGCCAATTGTTTTTGAAAGAAAACTGATAAGGCCGAAATCTGGACCTTGATTGAACCCAATCTTAGGCCCGCATCCACACCAGCCTGCAGAAAATGGAGAAAACGTCCCAACTGAAAATCCTCTGTAGGAGCCCTCTTGGATTCACACCAAGACACATATTTTCTCCAAATACGGTGGTAATGTTTAGACATTACTCTTTTCCTGACCTGAATAAGAGTGGGGATGACTTCCTTGGGAATACCCTTTCGGGCTAGGATCCAGCGCTCAACAGCCATGCCGTCAAACGTAGCCGCGGTAAGTCTTGATACACACATGGTCCCTGCTGCAGCAGGTCCTCGCGAGGAGGAAGAGGCCAAGGTTCTTCTATAAGCAACTCCTGAAGATCCAGATACCAAGCCCTCCTTGGCCAGTCTGGGGCAATGAAGATTGCTCGAACCCTTGTTCTTCTTATGATTTTGAGAACTTTTGGTATCAGTGGAAGTGGAGTGAAGACATATACCGACCAAAACACCCACTGGGTCACTAGTGCATCCACTGCTATTGCTTGAGGGTCTCTCAACCTGGAACAATATCTCTGAAGCTTCTTGTTTAGATGAGATGCCATCATGTCTACTTGAGGAACTCCCCAAAGACTTGTCACCTCTTTGAAGACTTCTTGGTGGAGGCCCCATTCTCCTGGATGGAGATCATGTCTGCTGAGGAAGTCTGCTTCCCAGTTGTCCACTCCCGGAATGAAAATTGCTGACAGAGCTCTTGCATGCCTTTCTGCCCAGAGGAGGATCCTTGTCACCTCTGCCATTGCCGCTCTGCTTTTCATTCCGCCTTGACGGTTTATGTACGTGACTGCTGTTACATTGTCCGACTGGATCTGCACGGGTTGATCTTGAAGAAGATGTACCGCTTGTAGAAGGCCGTTGTAAATGGCTCTCAGTTCCAGAACGTTTATATGAAGGCAGGTTTCCTGACTTGACCATTTTCCTTGGAAGCTTTCCCCCTGTGTGACTGCTCCCCAGCCTCGGAGACTTGCATCCGTGTTTACTAGGACCCAGTCCTGAATCCCGAACCTGCGTCCCTCTAGTAGGTGAGAACTGTGTAGCCACCACAGGAATGAAATCCTGGCTTTGGAGGACAGGATTATCTTCCGGTGCATGTGTAGGTGGGATCCGGACCACTTGTCCAACAGGTCCCACTGGAATACCCTGGCATGGAATCGGCCAAACTGTATGGCCACGTAGGCCGCCACCATCTTTCCCAACAACTGAATGCATTGATGTTTTGACATTCTTGTTGGTTTCAAAATTTGTGTGACCATTCTCTGGATTTTCAGAGCCTTTTCTACTGGAAGAAATACTCTCTGTACTTCTGTGTCCAGTATCATCCCCAGAAAGGACAAACTTGTCATCAGTTCCAATTGTGACTTTGGAAAATTCATTATCCAACCGTGTTGTTGGAGTACTGTAAGGGAGAGTGCAATGTTCTGCACCAACCGTTCCCTGGATCTCGCTTTTATCAGGAGATCGTCCAGGTAAGGAATTATATTGACTCCTTGTTGTTGAAGGAGGACCATCATCTCTGCCATCACCTTGGTGAATACCCTCGGTGCCATGGAGACCCCGAACGGCAACGTCTGGAACTGGTAATGGCAATCCTGTACAGCGAATCTCAGATAAGCTTGATGAGGAGAATACATGGGAACATGTAAGTAGGCATCCTTAATGTCCACTGACACCATGAAATCCCCTTCCTCCAGACTGGAAATCACTGCCCTCAGAGATTCCATCTTGAACTTGAACCTTTTGAGGTAGAGATTCAGATCTTTCAGGTTTAAAATTGGTCTGACCGAGCCGTCCGGCTTCGGAACTACGAAGAGGCTTGAATAAAAACCTTCTCCTTGCTGTGACAAGGGTACCAGGACAATGACTTGATCCTGACATAATTTTTGAATTGCAGCTGTTACTACTTCTCTGTCTGGAAGAGAAGCTGGCAAGGTCGATTTTAAAAATCAGCATGGGGGGACATCTTAAAACTCCAGTTTGTCTCCATGGGACACTATTTGTAAGACCCATGGTTTCAGGACAGATTGAAGCCAGATCTGACTGAAAAGTTTCAGACGTGCTCCCACCCGAGCGGACTCCCGCAAGGGAGCCCCAGCGTCATGCTGCAGATTTGGCAGCATGGGTTGATTTCTGCTCCTGCGATCCTGGAGACGCTGCAGATTTTTTTCCCTTTCCCCTTCATTTACCTGCAAAGAAGGGGGAACCTTTGGCCTTCTTGTATTTGTTGGGCCAAAAGGACTGCATGTGAGAGTCATGTGTCTTTTTTTCGCCGGTGCAGGAGCATAAGGTAGCCGCAGAGACTAGCGCAGCCAGCCCATCTCCAAACAAGGCCTCACCTTTATACGGGAGAGCCTCCATATTTCTTTTGGAATCTGCATCAGAATTCCACTGGCGAACACCCCCCCGAGCTGAAATTGCCATGGTAGCGGCTTTCATGGCTTCTAGCATGTATGCAGCAGCGTCTTTTACAGGGGCGGATCCAGAAGAAAATGATAGGGGGGGCACCATGGAAGGGGCAAGTACATTTGCGTGCGGCTGCGTGAGGTGGCGCTTCTTATACAATGCCCACAGTTGTAGCGCTCGTTATGCAATGTTCACTGTACTGGTAGTGCCCCTTATATAGACCACATAGTAGTGGTGCCCCTTATGCAATGCCCGTATTGCCCCCAGTAGTAATGTTGCCTGTAGTAATGCCCCCAGTCATTATGCCCCCAGTGGTAATTTCCCTGCAGTCATGACCCCAGTAGTTTACCCCCCCTTTAGTTTAGCCCCCAAGTAGTAATGCCCCTGTAGTTAAGCCGCCAGTAGTAATGCCCCTGTAGTTACACCGCCAGTAGTTAGCACCTTTGTAGTTGGCCCCCAGTAATAGTCCCCCAGTAGTTGGCCCCCAGTTAATGCCCCCCCAGTAATAATGTCCCCCAGCAGTTTGCCCCCAGTAGATGCCCCCTAATAATAATGTCCTCCAGTAGTTTGCCCCCAGTAGTAATGCCCCTTAGGAGTTTGCCCCCAATAGATGACCCGCCAGTAGTAATGCCCCCAGTAGATGCCCCCCAGTAATAATGCCCCCAGTAGATGCCCCCCAGGAAAAATGTCCCCCAGTAGCTGCCCCCAATAGATGACCCCCCAGTAGTAATGCCCCCCTACGAGTTTGCCCCAATAGATGACCCCCCTGTAGTAATGCCCCCAGTAGATGGCCCCCAGTAGCTGCCCCCAATAGATGACCCCTCAGTAGTGATGCCCCCAGTAGATGCCCCAGTTATAATGCCCCCAGTAGTTTGACCCCCAGTAGTAATGCCCCTTGTTGATGCCCCCCAGTAGTAATGTCCCCCATAGTTAGCCCCCAGTAGTAATGTCCCCCATAGTTAGCCTCCCAGTAGTAATGTCCCCCATAGTTAGCCCCCAGTAGTAATGTCCCCCATAGTTAGCCCCCAGTAGTAATGTCCCCCATAGTTAGCCCCCAGTAGTAATGTCCCCCATAGTTAGCCCCCAGTAGATGCATTAAGGAAATAAAAAACATACTTACCGAGCCCCGTTCCCGCGCCGCTGCAGTCCTCCTCCTGGCGTCCGCTCCTCAGTCACTCAGCACTATCAGAGAGACGTCATGACTGACGTCTCTCCCATAGCGCACAGTGACAGCGCCGGAAGCCGGAGCTCAGTACTGAGCTCCTGCCTCCGGCTGCCGCTGTGCAGTGAGACGGGCGCCCGCTGGTAACACAATCTCAGCGGGCGCCCGTCATCTCCGTATGCGGCGGCGGCGGCACGGGGGGGGTGTGTTCCCAAATGACAGGGGGGGCACGGGCCCGAGTGCCCCCCCCCTAAATCCGCCACTGGTCTTTTATATGACCTAACATTAGGAGTATCTTGTCTCTATCGTGTCAATTTCTGATGACAAGTTATCTGACCATTTTTCGATAGCCCTACTCACCCACACGCAAGCAATGGTGGGCCTGAGCAACGTACCATTGGCCAGATAAATAGATTTTAACGTAGTCTCCAACTTGCGGTCTGCCGGCTCCTTCAGTTAAGCAGGGAGGATCACCTTTTTAGTTAACCTTGACAGGGCACTGTCTAATACAGGAGGTGACTCCCATCTTTTCCTGTCCTCTGCCGGGAAAGGATAAGCAACCTGAATCCTTTTGGGAATCTGAAATTTCTTTTCAGGGTTTACCCAAACTCCCTCAAATAGAGTATTTAGCTCATGAGAAGGAGGGAAAGTTACATAAATTTTTCTTTCTTTATAAAAGTGGGTCTTCCGTAACTTCCAAAACTTCCTTTATAGCAAAAATCATGTATTGAATGCTTTTTGCCAATTTAGGATCTATCCCCCTGGAATCACTATCGTCGACACAGGGATCAGAGTCTGTGTCGGTATCAGTATGTACTATTTGTGCAAATGGTCTCTTATGTGACCCAGCGGGGTCGCCTGTGGATGAAAAGGCAGAACTATGAAAAATCACATCTTCCACTGATTTTCTCCAGCTCTCTACATGAGACTCAGACTTATCCAATCTCTTACTGATATGATTCACACTATCATGTAATTCACCCATGCAGGCTCATGGTGTGCCGGCAGCGCCACCACATTACAACTCTGTGTCCCTAAAATGGCTCCCTCAGGGGAAGAGCTCCCTGCGTCAGACATGTCACACACATGCATAACCACACCACAGACACTCCGGGACTTATAGGGGACAGACCCACAGTAAAATCTCTTTTATTGTGAGGGAGACGGTTGGGACATCATCTGTGGAGTGGAGCAGCCAGTTCCGGGGACGCCCGAATGTGAACACCTTTTAAAACCTGCTGTTTTTGTCTACTTTGTAGACCACTTCATATGGTGAGAGACCACCCTTATCCCTGTTTT
The DNA here is from genome assembly GCF_028390025.1 of Pseudophryne corroboree. Lineage (NCBI taxonomy): Eukaryota > Metazoa > Chordata > Amphibia > Anura > Myobatrachidae > Pseudophryne > Pseudophryne corroboree. The sequence goes on along the minus strand of NC_086454.1, from coordinate 113,460,710 downwards.
ATATGTTTAGCACAGCAAATAAAAGATATTGCACCATTGGAGGTTTTTTATCTTTCTTTTTTGGGGATACATCTGTGGAGAGGAGGATCAAAGCCACTCGGAATCCATACTGGTAGAACTCCAGCTCCCCCCAAAAAATACGTGATTGTCTACTCCTAAAAAAGCCGACTCATCTTTAGGTATAAGGCTTATTTAAAGATTTTAATTGAATAGTTCTACACATATGTGTGATACACTATGAATGTTAATTTATGTTTTCTTTGAGCGCCTCTGGATTCTAATGGCATCTCTCTGACCACAGTAAAATCTGTCAGAAGGACACAGATAGGATTTGCCAGCTCACAGCCCAGTGCCAATAATAACTTGTCTGTGAAACACAAAATGCCCACAGACCTGTAGCGCTTTTATAATGAAATTCACAATAATATATAGCACCAAATTCACTGTGCCCCCCTGTTTTGCACCCTGATACTTGGTTCAGCAGTGGAGGAGGACCAGCGTTGTTCTCTGCAGCCTGGAGGGAGAGAAAATGGCCCTGAGCAGTATGCTGGCTGACTGAGGAGGAAGCCCTACCCCCGCAATGGCGCGTTTCTCCTCAGAGTTTTTGATACCAATATTTATACTGGTGGGGGTAGGGCTGTGCCTCGGCATCTTATGCCCTCTATTTTTGCCATTTTCTAGGTTTCATGCTGCCTAGGGTGCCCCCCCCCCCCCCCCGCGGAACCTTTTAGCCGTCACATTGTCTGAAGATTTCTTCTTATACTCACCTGTCTTCTGACTTCTGGCTCTGTAAGGGGGGTGACGGAGGGCTGTGGGAGTGAGCACATAGCCGCAGCTAGCGTTCAGTTTCCCTCAGGAGCTAATGGTGTCCTGTCAGCCAGAAGCAGAGCCATGAAACTATTCAGGAAGTTGGTTCCTACTTCTGCCCCCTAAGTCCCACGAAGCAGGGAGACTGTAGCCAGCAGTTCTCCATGAAAATAAAAAACCTAACATAAGTCTGTTCAGAGAAACTCCCCTGGAGTGCATCCAGTCTGCCTGGGCACATTTTCTAAACTGAGGTCTGGAGGAGGGGCATAGAGGGAGGAGCCAGTTCATACCCTTGAAAAGTCTTAAAGTGCCCATGGCTCCTGCGGAACCGTCTATACCCCATGGTACTGAAGTGGACCCCGGCATCCTCTAGGACGTATGAGAAATGTCCATTTCTTGTCAATCACTTGTGAATGTATCCTCACTGCGACCATTATTGCTATTCAATTGGCACTCGCTCAATTGTGTGAACACCGGAGTAGCATAAAACTATGAATTTGGGCCAGTATCTGCTGGCACTGCAGTTTTTGTACATTCTCTATTTATTTATGTTTTTACATTTTTTCCATGCCCTTGTTAGAAATAGTTTATCAGTAATATATGATTAGCCAAAGTATTGTTCATAAAATGATGTCAAATATTGACACTACTGCAGTAAATATTTATCTATACTTTAAATAATTATTCAATTTGTAACAGCTATATCAGTAAAATTTCAGAAGAAGAAGGACAACTCTATTTTTGGGGGGCTCTCTTTAGAATAAATTAAAACTTAACTTTTAATGTGACTTCAAAATGACTTACATAGACATAACAACATAAGACATTCAATAATAAAACACACAGATAATACTGTGTATCATGGTACCTCTCCTATCCTTCAAGTGTAACTACAGTATATGTTATTTTGTTTTTAGTATCATTTCTTATATATTTTACCTCTGAAATGATCCTGGAGGTAAAATATATAAGAAATGATACAAGTGTTCATCACAACTCTGGGGAGCACCGCCAGTCCTTTAAATACTTACCATATAAACAGTCTTCTTTGTTGAAGGCTAAACAATTTGATATATACTATATTAATACCCTTCTTTATACCGGCCCATCTATTGATATACATTTCTTCCCTTTTGAGATCAACCCCTTGCGCTATTTTCTATCCCCAAAAACCTTTTTTTTTGTTTCTAACAGCTATATCAAACAGATTAGTCCCTTTTATGTGGGCTGTTACTTTCTGTAATGCTACTGAAGAGCCAGCAAGGGGCTGCATTTGATGTAGTCTATGATAATTTGCACCAACTGTAGTGAATGTGCCCATCTCTTATTTCAAATTGAATCGTAAACTGTCCAGATACTGTACTAAAAGTACCATCTAAAAATTATTGCTGATTAAGGTAAGCAGTACAATTTAGTGACTGTATTGTTCATCTATTACTCTAATTAGGAGCAGTAAAGTTGATGTGTTAGATACATGATTGTAACATAAGAATCATATGTATTAGATACAGTATAGTTCCCAGTCTCATAGAAAAAGAGAGCAGGTGCACCATACAACCATTGGAATTATAAATAAATGTAATAATTATACATTATATTTGAGGTTTTTGGCATAAAATTGGCCAATGTTATGAGCCTGCCCACCAATCATCAAGGTAAACCTCATCAAGTAGGTCCCTAACATTATAGGGGTTCACCTCTGGTTCATCTATAATGTTAGGGACATCCCTATAATGTAAGGGACCTGTCTGATGGGGTTTACCTTTACAATTGGTGGGCAGGCTCATATTATTGGCCAATTTTATGCCAAAAACCTCACAAATAATGTATAATGATTACATTTATTATAATTCCAATGGCTTTATGGTGTACCTGCATTCCTTTTCTATATCATAGTATAAAGTCTCAGGTAGATAGCACATCCCATTGTAAGTAGCTAAGGTATGCAGTCCAGGCCGTCTTTCTCCAATATAGTTCCCAGTCTCATTTTATTACTGTTTTGTTCCCAATTGTAATGAGCAATAGAATATGTTGGCCTATAAAAATAAATGGTAATAATAATAATAATTATTATTATTATTATAAGAAGAAGAACAAGAAGAAGAGTGGCAACATTTCAGACAATGCAGTCACTGCGCTATGCATGCAGCAGGCATTGAACCATTTATAGTGAACCAATATGCAAAATATATAGTTCTGTACAAACAATGGCCCTCATTCCGAGTTGTTCGCTCGCAAGGCGATTTTAGCAGAGTTACACACGCTAAGCCGCCGCCTACTGGGAGTGAATCTTAGCTTCTTAAAATTGCGAACGATGTATTCGCAATATTGCGATTACAAACTACTTAGCAGTTTCAGAGTAGCTTCAGACTTACTCGGCATATGCAATCAGTTCAGTGCTTGTCGTTCCTGGTTTGACGTCACAAACACACCCAGCGTTCGCCCAGACACTCCTCCGTTTCTCCAGCCACTCCTGCGTTTTTTCCGGAAACGGTAGCGTTTTCATCCACACGCCCATAAAACGCCGTGTTTCCGCCCAGTAACACCCATTTCCTGTCAATCACATTACGTTCGCCAGAGCGAAGAAAAAGCCGTGAGTAAAAAAACTATCTTCATAGCAAAATTACTTGGCGCAGTCGCAGTGCGAACATTGCGCATGCGTACTAAGCAGAAAAACGCTGCGATGCGAAGAAAATTACCGAGCGAACGACTCGGAATGAGGGCCAATGTGCCTGATGCTGGGTTGTATAGGATGGTGCATGTATACACTAATGATGATGATGACTAGAACATGGTGTGTAGTAGCTAAAGAGTAAGCAGACAACAAGATGCAAACTACTCAGTATAAGGTACAGTAGGTGAATATGCACACTTTTTCTCTGTGCACACAATGTGGATGCACATACACACTTTTTCTCTGTGCACACAATGTGGATGCACATACACACTTTTTCTCTGTGCACACAATGTGAATGCACATACACACTTTTTTTCTCTGTGCACACAATGTGGATGCACATACAGTACTCTATGGCCAGTCTCCAACCCTGCACCATGCCCAATGATCCTATTTAGTTACCGTGAGTCAAAATATAGCTTTGCACATTTATGTAAGAGGTACTGTAACTATGCTTCAGTGTAAATCTAAGTGATTATCTACAATATTATGTTTATTTGGCATGTTACCTGATTATTACAGTATATTTTTAATATGTAATAATATCACACATTTCATTGGAATTTTAACATATGAACATTTAAGTTATGAATGTGTAGCATAGGCTAATGTTGTAATCAGACAGAAAGAAATGGGTACAATGTTAACCACAAAGGGTTAAATTCACAAAGGTACTGCAATTCATTCCTCTTCAGCATGTGAGATTATGAGAACATTGTCCATTGTGTTTACAAGTCAATCCTTATACTATCTGCCAAGGGATCAAAATGTTGAAATTAGGGAGGGTATTAGGCCCTCATTCATGTTTGCACACAATTGCAGAGGACATGTGATGGGGCTTCACAGGGCGTGCATATGTTCACAATTGCAAACTTACACACACTGAACAGGACAGAAATCTCTCAATAGAAAAAATACTGTATGTATAGTAATGGTTCTACATAGATAATTATACTGATATATGGTTCCAATGTTTTTAGATTTAGACTCATAATGATGGTGAAAACAGTAGAGATGAGCGGGTTCGGTTCCTCTGAATCCGAACCCGCCCGAACTTCAGGTTTTTTACACGGGTCCGAGCAGGCTCGGATCTTCCCGCCTTGCTCGGCTAACCCGAGCGCGCCCGAACGTCATCATCACGCTGTCGGATTCTCGCGAGGCTCGGATTCTATCGCGAGACTCGGATTCTATATAAGGAGCCGCGCGTCGCCGCCATTTTCACACGTGCATTGAGAGTCATAGGGAGAGGACGTGGCTGGCGTCCTCTCCGTTTAGAGAAGAGAGAGACACAGTATTTTGGGGAGCATTATTAGGAGGAGTACTACTATACTGTATACTACTTGCTGAAGTGATATTTATAGATTAGATAATAGATAGTGTGACTGTAAGTGTATTATCTGACTTGTGGGGGAGACACTGACAGTGGGGAGCAGTTAAAGTCTGAGAGCAGGACTCAGGAGTACATATAACGTACAGTGCACACTTTTGCTGCCAGAGTCAGTGCCACACTGCCATTGTTGTGACCACACTGACCACCAGTATAATAATATATTTTGTGATTGTCTGCTTAGGCCTCGGAGTACTAGTTGCAAGTTGCAACGTGACCTGAAGTGACCACCAGTTTAATAATCAATCACCACCAGTTTAATATATATATATATATATATATATATAATTGTATATAATATATATATATATATATAATATTGTATACCACCTACACGTGGTTTTTTTTTTTTTCATTCTTCTTTATACATACTACTATAGTAGCTTACTGTAGCAGTCTGCGGTGCTGTGCTGACCTGACAGTGTCCAGCAGGTCCGTCATCAGTCATTACATAATAAATATATATAGTACCTGTCCGGCTGCAGTACTAGTGATATTATATTGATTTCATCTCATTATCAATAATTTATCATCCAGTCTAGACTCTATATTAGCAGCAGACACAGTACGTTAGTCCACGGCTGTAGCTACCTCTGTGTCGGCACTCGGCAGTCCATCCATAATTGTATACCACCTACCCGTGGTTTTTTTTTTTCCTTCTTCTTTGTACATACTACTATAGAGTATAGTAGCTTACTGTAGCAGTCTGCGGTGCTGCTGAGCTGACAGTGTCCAGCAGGTCCGTCATCAGTCATCATTACCTAATAAATATATTATCTACCTGTCCGGCTGCAGTACTAGTGATATTATATATACATACATATATATATTGATTTCATCTCATTATCATCCAGTCTATATTAGCAGCAGACACAGTACGTTAGTCCACGGCTGTAGCTACCTCTGTGTCGGCACTCGGCAGTCCATCCATAATTGTATACCACCTACCCGTGGTTTTTTTTTTCTTTCTTCTTTGTACATACTACTATAGTATAGTAGCTTACTGTAGCAGTCTGCGGTGCTGCTGAGCTGACAGTGTCCAGCAGGTCCGTCATCAGTCATCATTACCTAATAAATATATTATCTACCTGTCCGGCTGCAGTACTAGTGATATTATATATACATACATATATATATATTGATTTCATCTCATTATCATCCAGTCTATATTAGCAGCAGACACAGTACAGTAGTCCACGGCTGTAGCTACCTCTGTGTCGGCACTCGGCAGTCCATCCATAATTGTATACCACCTACCCGTGGTTTTTTTTTTTCTTTCTTCTTTGTACATACTACTATAGTATAGTAGCTTACTGTAGCAGTCTGCGGTGCTGCTGAGCTGACAGTGTCCAGCAGGTCCGTCATCAGTCATCATTACCTAATAAATATATTATCTACCTGTCCGGCTGCAGTACTAGTGATATTATATATACATACATATATATATATTGATTTCATCTCATTATCAATCATCCAGTCTATATTAGCAGCAGACACAGTACGGTAGTCCACGGCTGTAGCTACCTCTGTGTCGGCACTCGGCAGTCCATCCATAATTGTATACCACCTACCCGTGGTTTTTTTTTTCTTTCTTCTTTGTACATACTACTATAGTATAGTAGCTTACTGTAGCAGTCTGCGGTGCTGTTGAGCTGACAGTGTCCAGCAGGTCCGTCATCAGTCATCATTACCTAATAAATATATTATCTACCTGTCCGGCTGCAGTACTAGTGATATTATATATACATACATATATATATATTGATTTCATCTCATTATCATCCAGTCTATATTAGCAGCAGACACAGTACGGTAGTCCACGGCTGTAGCTACCTCTGTGTCGGCACTCGGCAGTCCATCCATAATTGTATACCACCTACCCGTGGTTTTTTTTTTTCTTTCTTCTTTGTACATACTACTATAGTGTAGTAGCTTACTGTAGCAGTCTGCGGTGCTGTGCTGACCTGACAGTGTCCAGCAGGTCCGTCATCAGTCATCATTACCTAATAAATATATTATCTACCTGTCCGGCTGCAGTACTAGTGATATTATATATACATACATATATATATATTGATTTCATCTCATTATCAATCATCCAGTCTATATTAGCAGCAGACACAGTACGTTAGTCCACGGCTGTAGCTACCTCTGTGTCGGCACTCGGCAGTCCATCCATAATTGTATACCACCTACCCGTGGTTTTTATTTTTCTTTCTTCTTTGTACATACTACTATAGTATAGTAGCTTACTGTAGCAGTCTGCGGTGCTGCTGAGCTGACAGTGTCCAGCAGGTCCGTCATCAGTCATCATTACCTAATAAATATATTATCTACCTGTCCGGCTGCAGTACTAGTGATATTATATATACATACATATATATATATTGATTTCATCTCATTATCATCCAGTCTATATTAGCAGCAGACACAGTACGGTAGTCCACGGCTGTAGCTACCTGTGTCGGCACTCGGCAGTCCATCCATAATTGTATACCACCTACCCGTGGTTTTTTCTTTTCTTTCTTCTTTGTACATACTACTATAGTATAGTAGCTTACTGTAGCAGTCTGCGGTGCTGCTGAGCTGACAGTGTCCAGCAGGTCCGTCATCAGTCATCATTACCTAATAAATATATTATCTACCTGTCCGGCTGCAGTACTAGTGATATTATATATACATACATATATATATATTGATTTCATCTCATTATCATCCAGTCTATATTAGCAGCAGACACAGTACGGTAGTCCACGGCTGTAGCTACCTCTGTGTCGGCACTCGGCAGTCCATCCATAAGTATACTAGTATCCATCCATCTCCATTGTTTACCTGAGGTGCCTTTTAGTTGTGCCTATTAAAATATGGAGAACAAAAATGTTGAGGTTCCAAAATTAGGGAAAGATCAAGATCCACTTCCACCTCGTGCTGAAGCTGCTGCCACTAGTCATGGCCGAGACGATGAAATTCCAGCAACGTCGTCTGCCAAGGCCGATGCCCAATGTCATAGTACAGAGCATGTCAAATCCAAAACACCAAATATCAGTAAAAAAAGGACTCCAAAACCTAAAATAAAATTGTCGGAGGAGAAGCGTAAACTTGCCAATATGCCATTTACCACACGGAGTGGCAAGGAACGGCTGAGGCCCTGGCCTATGTTCATGGCTAGTGGTTCAGCTTCACATGAGGATGGAAGCACTCAGCCTCTCGCTAGAAAACTGAAAAGACTTAAGCTGGCAAAAGCACCGCAAAGAACTGTGCGTTCTTCGAAATCCCAAATCCACAAGGAGAGTCCAATTGTGTCGGTTGCGATGCCTGACCTTCCCAACACTGGACGTGAAGAGCATGTGCCTTCCACCATTTGCACGCCCCCTGCAAGTGCTGGAAGGAGCACCCGCAGTCCAGTTCCTGATAGTCAGATTGAAGATGTCAGTGTTGAAGTACACCAGGATGAGGAGGATATGGGTGTTGCTGGCGCTGGGGAGGAAATTGACCAGGAGGATTCTGATGGTGAGGTGGTTTGTTTAAGTCAGGCACCCGGGGAGACACCTGTTGTCCGTGGGAGGAATAGGGCCATTGACATGCCTGGTCAAAATACAAAAAAAATCAGCTCTTCGGTGTGGAAGTATTTCACCAGAAATGCGGACAACATTTGTCAAGCCGTGTGTTGCCTTTGTCAAGCTGTAATAAGTAGGGGTAAGGACGTTAACCACCTCGGAACATCCTCCCTTATACGTCACCTGCAGCTCATTCATAATAAGTCAGTGACAAGTTCAAAAACTTTGGGTGACAGCGGAAGCAGTCCACTGACCAGTAAATCCCTTCCTCTTGTAACCAAGCTCACGCAAACCACCCCACCAACTCCCTCAGTGTCAATTTCCTCCTTACCCAGGAATGCCAATAGTCCTGCAGGCCATGTCACTGGCAATTCTGACGAGTCCTCTCCTGCCTGGGATTCCTCCGATGCATCCTTGAGTGTAATGCCTACTGCTGCTGGCGCTGCTGTTGTTGCTGCTGGGAGTCGATCGTCATCCCAGAGGGGAAGTCGTAAGCCCACTTGTACTACTTCCAGTAAGCAATTGACTGTCCAACAGTCCTTTGCGAGGAAGATGAAATATCACAGCAGTCATCCTGCTGCAAAGCGGATAACTGAGGCCTTGACAACTATGTTGGTGTTAGACGTGCGTCCGGTATCCGCCGTTAGTTCACAGGGAACTAGACAATTTATTGAGGCAGTGTGCCCCCGTTACCAAATACCATCTAGGTTCCACTTCTCTAGGCAGGCGATACCGAGAATGTACACGGACGTCAGAAAAAGACACACCAGTGTCCTAAAAAATGCAGTTGTACCCAATGTCCACTTAACCACGGACATGTGGACAAGTGGAGCAGGGCAGGGTCAGGACTATATGACTGTGACAGCCCACTGGGTAGATGTATGGACTCCCGCCGCAAGAACAGCAGCGGCGGCACCAGTAGCAGCATCTCGCAAACGCCAACTCTTTCCTAGGCAGGCTACGCTTTGTATCACCGCTTTCCAGAATACGCACACAGCTGAAAACCTCTTACGGCAACTGAGGAAGATCATCGCGGAATGGCTTACCCCAATTGGACTCTCCTGTGGATTTGTGGCATCGGACAACGCCAGCAATATTGTGTGTGCATTAAATATGGGCAAATTCCAGCACGTCCCATGTTTTGCACATACCTTGAATTTGGTGGTGCAGAATTTTTTAAAAAACGACAGGGGCGTGCAAGAGATGCTGTCGGTGGCCAGAAGAATTGCGGGACACTTTCGGCGTACAGGCACCACGTACAGAAGACTGGAGCACCACCAAAAACTACTGAACCTGCCCTGCCATCATCTGAAGCAAGAAGTGGTAACGAGGTGGAATTCAACCCTCTATATGCTTCAGAGGTTGGAGGAGCAGCAAAAGGCCATTCAAGCCTATACAATTGAGCACGATATAGGAGGTGGAATGCACCTGTCTCAAGCGCAGTGGAGAATGATTTCAACGTTGTGCAAGGTTCTGATGCCCTTTGAACTTGCCACACGTGAAGTCAGTTCAGACACTGCCAGCCTGAGTCAGGTCATTCCCCTCATCAGGCTTTTGCAGAAGAAGCTGGAGACATTGAAGGAGGAGCTAACACGGAGCGATTCCGCTAGGCATGTGGGACTTGTGGATGGAGCCCTTAATTCGCTTAACAAGGATTCACGGGTGGTCAATCTGTTGAAATCAGAGCACTACATTTTGGCCACCGTGCTCGATCCTAGATTTAAAGCCTACCTTGGATCTCTCTTTCCGGCAGACACAAGTCTGCTGGGGTTCAAAGACCTGCTGGTGACAAAATTGTCAAGTCAAGCGGAACGCGACCTGTCAACATCTCCTCCTTCACATTCTCCCGCAACTGGGGGTGCGAGGAAAAGGCTCAGAATTCCGAGCCCACCCGCTGGCGGTGATGCAGGGCAGTCTGGAGCGACTGCTGATGCTGACATCTGGTCCGTACTGAAGGACCTGACAACGATTACGGACATGTCGTCTACTGTCACTGCATATGATTCTCTCACCATTGAAAGAATGGTGGAGGATTATATGAGTGACCGCATCCAAGTAGGCACGTCACACAGTCCGTACTTATACTGGCAGGAAAAAGAGGCAATTTGGAGGTCCTTGCACAAACTGGCTTTATTCTACCTAAGTTGCCCTCCCACAAGTGTTTACTCCGAAAGAGTGTTTAGTGCCGCCGCTCACCTTGTCAGCAATCGGCGTACGAGGTTACATCCAGAAAATGTGGAGAAGATGATGTTCATTAAAATGAATTATAATCAATTCCTCCGTGGAGACATTGACCAGCAGCAATTGCCTCCACAAAGTACACAGGGAGCTGAGATGGTGGATTCCAGTGGGGACGAATTGATAATCTGTGAGGAGGGGGATGTACACGGTGATATATCGGAGGATGATGATGAGGTGGACATCTTGCCTCTGTAGAGCCAGTTTGTGCAAGGAGAGATTAATTGCTTCTTTTTTGGTGGGGGTCCAAACCAACCCGTCATTTCAGTCACAGTCGTGTGGCAGACCCTGTCACTGAAATGATGGGTTGGTTAAAGTGTGCATGTCCTGTTTATACAACATAAGGGTGGGTGGGAGGGCCCAAGGACAATTCCATCTTGCACCTCTTTTTTCTTTAATTTTTCTTTGCGTCATGTGCTGTTTGTGGAATGTTTTTTGGAAGGGCCATCCTGCGTGACACTGCAGTGCCACTCCTAGATGGGCCCGGTGTTTGTGTCGGCCACTAGGGTCGCTTATCTTACTCACACAGCTACCTCATTGCGCCTCTTTTTTTCTTTGCGTCATGTGCTGTTTGGGGAGGGTTTTTTGGAAGGGCCATCCTGCGTGACACTGCAGTGCCACTCCTAGATGGGCCCGGTGTTTGTGTCGGCCACTAGGGTCGCTTATCTTACTCACACAGCTACCTCATTGCGCCTCTTTTTTTCTTTGCGTCATGTGCTGTTTGGGGAGGGTTTTTTGGAAGGGCCATCCTGCGTGACACTGCAGTGCCACTCCTAGATGGGCCCGGTGTTTGTGTCGGCCACTAGGGTCGCTTATCTTACTCACACAGCTACCTCATTGCGCCTCTTTTTTTCTTTGCGTCATGTGCTGTTTGGGGAGTGTTTTTTGTAAGGGCCATCCTGCGTGACACTGCAGTGCCACTCCTAGATGGGCCCGGTGTTTGTGTCGGCCACTAGGGTCGCTTATCTTACTCACACAGCTACCTCATTGCGCCTCTTTTTTTCTTTGCGTCATGTGCTGTTTGGGGAGGGTTTTTTGGAAGGGCCATCCTGCGTGACACTGCAGTGCCACTCCTAGATGGGCGCGGTGTTTGTGTCGGCCACTAGGGTCGCTTATCTTACTCACACAGCTACCTCATTGCGCCTCTTTTTTTCTTTGCGTCATGTGCTGTTTGGGGAGGGTTTTTTGGAAGGGCCATCCTGCGTGACACTGCAGTGCCACTCCTAGATGGGCCCGGTGTTTGTGTCGGCCACTAGGGTCGCTTATCTTACTCACACAGCTACCTCATTGCGCCTCTTTTTTTCTTTGCGTCATGTGCTGTTTGGGGAGGGTTTTTTGGAAGGGCCATCCTGCGTGACACTGCAGTGCCACTCCTAGATGGGCCCGGTGTTTGTGTCGGCCACTAGGGTCGCTTATCTTACTCACACAGCTACCTCATTGCGCCTCTTTTTTTCTTTGCGTCATGTGCTGTTTGGGGAGGGTTTTTTGGAAGGGCCATCCTGCGTGACACTGCAGTGCCACTCCTAGATGGGCCAGGTGTTTGTGTCGGCCACTAGGGTCGCTTATCTTACTCACACAGCTACCTCATTGCGCCTCTTTTTTTCTTTGCGTCATGTGCTGTTTGGGGAGGGTTTTTTGGAAGGGCCATCCTGCGTGACACTGCAGTGCCACTCCTAGATGGGCACGGTGTTTGTGTCGGCCACTAGGGTCGCTTATCTTACTCACACAGCTACCTCATTGCGCCTCTTTTTTTCTTTGCGTCATGTGCTGTTTGGGGAGTGTTTTTTGTAAGGGCCATCCTGCGTGACACTGCAGTGCCACTCCTAGATGGGCACGGTGTTTGTGTCGGCCACTAGGGTCGCTTAGCTTAGTCATCCAGCGACCTAGGTGCAAATTTTAGGACTAAAAATAATATTGTGAGGTGTGAGGTATTCAGAATAGACTGAAAATGAGTGGAAATTATGGTTTTTGAGGTTAATAATACTTTGGGATCAAAATGACCCCCAAATTCTATGATTTAAGCTGTTTTTTAGTGTTTTTTAAAAAAAACACCCGAATCCAAAACACACCCGAATCCGACAAAAAAAATTCGGTGAGGTTTTGCCAAAACGCGGTCGAACCCAAAACACGGCCGCGGAACCGAACCCAAAACCAAAACACAAAACCCGAAAAATTTCAAGTGCACATCTCTAGAAAACACACTGCACACACATGCAAACAGATCAGATTCCTTTCTAAACAATGATGCTAATTTTCTATGCGTACGTAAAAAGAACTTTCTGTATATTCATATTTACCAAAAGGTAGTGTATGAAGCTTGTTATTGGCATATATATTGTTTTAATGCAAACATAGTACAGGTTGAGTATCCCTTATCCAAAGTGCTTGGGACCAGAAGTATTTTGGATATCGGATTTTTCCGTATTTTGGAATAATTGCATACCATAATGAGATATCATGGTGATGGGATCTAAGTCTAACCACAGAATGCATTTATGTTATATATACAGCTTATACACACAGCCTGAAGGTAATTTTAGCCAATTTTTTTAATAACATTGTGTATTAAACAAAGTGTATGTACATTCACATAATTCATTTATGTTTCATATACACCTTATACACACAGCCTGAAGGTCGTGTAATACAATAATTTTTAATAACTTTGTGTATTAAACAAAGTTTGTGTACACTGAGCCATTAGAAAACAAAGGTTTCATTATCTCACTCACAGTCAAAAAAATCCGTATTTCGGAATATTCCGTATTTTGGAATATTTGGATATGGGATACTCAACCTGTACAGTATTTGAAACTGCTTCAATCATAAAGTATTAACTATCAGGTTTAAAACACAATCATCCACATAATGAACTTAAATTACTTTAACACATATACGTGTTTTTTTAACTCCGGTTAAACATTTCAGTTTTTGATAAAGAGATTGCAACAAGCTCAGATAATGCACTTTACACAAACTCCAAATTGTGTGTGTGTGTGTGTGTGTGTGTGTGTGTGTGTGTGTGTGTGTGTGTGTGTGTGTGGCCCACCCCTCTTTGTTTAGGTAGAGCTAATCACACACTATCAATATACCAAAACCTGTAGTCACTATCTATCTATCTATCTATCTATCTATCTATCTATCTATCTATCTATCTATCTATCTATCTATCTATCTATCTATCTTTATATATTTCTGCTGACATTAGGAGGTGTAGAGTAGGATCTTGATCCGAGGCACCAACAAGCTCAAAGCTTTGACTTTTCCTAGAATGCCTAGCGCCGCCTCCTCTATAACCCCGCCTCCGTGCACAGGAGCTCAGTTTTGTAGTTGGTGCCATGCAGTAAGCAGGCACTTAACAGGGGGGCTGCTCCAGTAGCTCTGAAAGAAGCTTTTAAAATATTTTGAAGACTTCAAGGGCTGCATCAGAGACACTGACTGTGTTAGATGTCAGTCGGACATCTCCTGCTTCAGCTCCATCACCTCCCCCAGTGGCGCTGTACACTACCGCGCCCTGGTTGCCGGGTACCTACAGCGGAGGCTCCGGTTTTCTTCATTGTTAGTCATGCACACGACCACTGCTCTTCCGGATCGCGTGGCCGCACTACAGGGAGGAGGTAAGGGGTCCCCTCAACGGGACCCGCTGTAAATCGCGATCCCGCGCGCCCAGTGTGGACACTGTGGTAGTACAGGGACCCCACTAGACCACCAGGGCATGGGCACAGGTCGGTTTTCACTTATAAAACCGTTTTACCAAGCCCCCAGTACCCGGTGGTGAAGTCCAGAAGGGGGATAAGGCTTTGACCTGTAGCCCCTCCCCCAGCCCCAGGGCGCCATTTAGAGTAAATGTTCCCGCCCTGAAGCTGCATACTCTCTCTCTCCCTCACTCCCTGTCAGCATTTGGGTGCCATTATAGCAAGCAGAGCTGATCCTGGGACTGTTTGGGCAATTCCTCCTCTGTAAAGCCGCCTGCCTGTCAGCGCTGTGCATTTTACAGGACACTTAAGTATTCTACATGCCTGCTGACAGTGTTAGTTAAGAAAAAGTGCATTTAGTCAGGGTTATATAGTACAAGTACCCTGTGATATACATCCAGTCTTTACTGTGCATAGTTATATCTATTCAGTATATAGCTATACATAGTACTGCTCTATATTGCTAGTCCAGTGTAGTTTTATTGCATGTCATAATTTCTGCATTGTACAAACTTTGTGTGTGCATATAGCTGCTGTGTGAACTCCATTTCGTGATTCTCACTCAGATTGCTATCCCTATATTCTATAACCTGAGGTGGCTAAGTGTGTCAGGTTTATCATAATATAGGCAGTTCACAGGTTATACTCAGTGTGTATTTTTCTCTGATTTTTATTCACCATATACCTCTTGAATTCCCTGTTTGTGCTGATACACTGCACAGGGGGTTATTGTCAGGTCTTGTGCGGCTGATATTGTACTGTGTTGCCTTGCATTGAGCTTTTGATTATGTCAGCTACAAAGGGCAACAGAGCTGGGGCTGATCCCACACTGTGTGGTGTTGACGCTGCAGACACATTTGAGGATAACATAGCAGCTGAGGGTTCAGGTTTGGGGGTTCCTTGCCCCCCAGTGGGACTGTAGCAACGGGGGTGCAAAATCACCCACCTTGGGCTACCTTCTCCATGCTGTTGAATACGCTGGTAACTGGACTAACGCCCCCTATGGGACCTTCTGTGCCGATACAACCACTTATGGTCCCCGCGGTTAATCCGCCATGGGCGGATCAACTATCCACTCAGTTACAGCAATTTAACCAATCACTGACTACTCAAAAGTCTAACCCTCGCCCGCCTAAGATCAAGGGGTCCTCTAAGCGGGCAATTACTTATACGGACCCCACAGATTCTGATCCTGATGCTTCTGATGGGGAAGTTGTTTTGCAGGTGGATGTTCCTGACTTTAGAGGCTATCAGACTCATTCTTCAGGTTGATGATGAACAGGATCCTGACACTGCCCCTAAGAAACCGGACAGGTTTAAACGTCAGAAGGTGGTTAAACAAGTTTTACCTCACTCTGACCATTTAGTTGACATACGTCAGGAGTCCTGGGAAAATCCAGGAAAGAAGTTCACGCCTCATAAGAAAATGCTGGCTCGCTACCCCCTCGCTGCGGAGCTTAGTAAAAATTGGGAAACACCCCCGCCAGTGGATTCGCAAGTGGCGAGGCTGGTAGTATCCTCTGCTATGCCTGTAACTACTGTCACGTCCTTGAGAGACCCGACGGACAGGCGTGTGGAGGGTTGTTTGAAGGCAATCTACACCCTAAACGGTGCGGTGCCAACTATTGCAGCAACATGTGCTGCAGAGGCTGTGGAAGCGTGGGCTCAGGAGCTGGAGGCAGAGTTGCCTTCCAAAGCTTCTGATCATGCTAGACAATGCCTGTCATATATTGTTACAGCGTCTCATTAAATTAAAGAGGCGGCTTCTGATGCCGGTATTTTGGAGGCCAAGGCTTCTACTACGTCCATTTTGGCTCGCCGAATTCTCTGGTTATGGTCCTGGTCTGTGGACATGGACTCTAAGAAAACCCTGGAGGTACTCCCCTTCAAAGGAGACATTCTTTTTGGAGAAAACCTTGACAAGATAGTGGCTGACTTAGTGTCTGCTAAAACAGCATGTCTTCCTAGTACTGCTCCTTCGGTGCCGAAGGCTAAGAGTACTTCCTTTCGTCCTTCAGGGAAAGCGAAAGGTCAGGCGTACCCAAAACAGGTTCGCACTTCCAACCCCAATAAGCCCAAACCCAAATGGGCCTGGGCTGCCTGTCCGCCTGCTTCCAAAACTGACAAGCCTGCCGCATGGCGGGGCGGGCCTCCCTCTGTGGGATCTCAGGGTGGGGGGCAGACTTCTAGGGTTTACCCAGGAATGGCTGAAGACCACTTCCGATGCCTGAGTATGGGAAGTCGTCGCTCGAGGTTACGCTGTATCCTTCAAGAATCATACCCCTCATCGATTTTGCCTGACAGACGTCCCTTTGGATCAGGTGAAGGCAAAGACTCTTCATTCGGTGGTACATTCCCTCCTGGACACAGGAGTGGTAGTACAGGTGCCTCTGGCTCAGAGAGGCAAGGGGTTCTATTCACTGCTGTTCCTAGTCCCGAAACCAAATGGGTCCTCCCGGCCCATTTTCAATCTCAAGTCCTTAAACAAATTTGTGAAGGTCTCCAAGTTTCGTATGGAAACTCTTCGCTCTATTGTTTTGGCCTTGGAGCCTGGGGACTATATGGTCTCACTGGACATACAGGATGCTTACCTGCATATTCCCATTGCAGTGTCGCCTTAGCTGTACTTGAGATTTGCGGTTGGCAACCTCCATTACCAGTTTCGGGCATTACCATTTGACCACGGCCCTGCGAGTCTTCACCAAGGTTATGGCAGTAATGACAGCTGTACTCTGCCGTCAAGGTGTCAGGATCCTACCGTACTTAGACGACTTGTTGATCCTGGCAAATTCCCCAGAGATTCTCCTACGTCATCTAGATTTGACTATCTGGTTCCTGCAAGCCCATGGGTGGCTCATCAACTGGAAGAAATCCTCCCTGGTCCCTGCCCAGAGCATGGTGCACCTGGGAGCATTGTTGGACACTCACAACAAATGGTTGTTCTTGTCTCAGGAGAAAGTCCTGAAGCTTCAGGACAGTATTCAATGCTTCCTATTTCGTCCGCAAGTGCCGATACATTCGGCAATGCAAGTGCTAGGTCTCATGGTGTCGGCTTTCGACATGGTGGAGTACGCTCAATTCCATTCCCTCCCTCTCCAGAGGCTGATTCTTGCCAAGTGGGACGGTCTGCCTCACTGGATCAGGTCTCATATGATCTCATTATCTCCGGAGGTCCATCTGTCACTAAGCTGGTGGCTTCAGGACCAACGATTGAGCAGGGGTCATCCCTTCTGGATCTCCAACTAGGTCCTTCTGATGACGGATGCCAGTCTGAGGGGTTGGGGTGCGGTGTTGGAACAACACTCCCTTCAGGGTCAGTGGACCAAAGAGCAGTCTCTCCTCCCGATAAACATTCTGGAATTGCGGGCGGTGTTCAACTCATTTAACTTGGCCCAGCGTTTGATACAGAACAGACTTGTTTAAGTACAGTCGGACAACGCCACCATGGTGGCGTACATAAATAATCAAGGCGGCACTGGAAGCCGCATGGCAATGAGGGAAGTATCACGGATTCTTCAGTGGGCAGAATGCCATCTGCCAGCCATATCGGCAGTGTTCATTCCGGGGGTCCTAAACTGGGAAGCGGACTTTCTCAGTCATCAGGATGTACATGCCGGAGAGTGGAGCCTCCATCCAGAAATATTTCAACTCCTCGTGGACAAGTGGGGTCTTCCAGATGCAGACCTGATAACGTCTCGACACAATCACAAGGTTCCAGTCTTCGGAGCAAGGACAAGGGATCCTCGAGCAGCATTCATGGACGCACTGGCAATTCCATGGAACCTTTGGCTGCCATAAGTGTTCCCTCCGGTGTCACTCCTGCGCAGAGTTATAAGGAAGTTCAAGCAAGAAGGAGGAATCCTACTTCTGATTGCTCCAGCATGGCCCAGACGGCATTGGTTCTCATACCTTCAGGGTCTCTCGATAAAGCGTCCCCTTCTACTTTCCCAGCACCCAGATCTCCTCGTTCAGGGCCCCTGCGTATATCAGGATTTAGCCCGATTGGCTTTGACGGCGTGGCTCTTGAAGCTTCCGTCTTAAGGGCCAAAGGATTTTCTGAGGCGGTCATTCAAACCATGTTGAAGGCCCGGAAACCGGCTTCTGATCGGATTTACCATAGGGTCTGGAATTCTTACTTTGCTTGGTGCACATCTAACAATCATGACACTTACAAGTTTAGTACGGCCAAACTTTTGGCCTTTCTACAACAAGACCTGGACTTGGGCCTTCGTCTGGCCTCCATCAAGGTTCATATTTCTGCCTTGTTGGTTTGGTTTCAGAGAAAAATTGCGACCTTACCTGATGTGCATACATTCACTAAGGGTGTTTTGTGGATTCAACCTCCTTATGTCCCGTCGGTGGCTCCTTGGGACTTGCCGGTGGTTTTGGAGGTGTTGCAAGGGTCTCCATTCGAGCCTCTTGAATCTGTAGACCTTAAGTGGCTTTCTCTTAAGGTGTTGTTTCTGCTGGCTATTGCCTCTGCTAGATGGGTGTCGGATTTGGATGCCTTGTCTTGTAGGTCACCATATCTGATTTTTCACTGTGATCGGGCGGTTCTTAGAACACGCCCTGGATATATTCCAAAGGTGGTGTCTTCTTTCCACCTTAATCATGAGATCATGGGTCCAGCCTTTGCCTCTCCTGATTTGTCTGCCAAAGAATGGTCTTTGGATGTGGTACGGGCTCTCTGTATCTACGTGAAGAGAACTGCCTCCATCAGGAAGTTAGATTCTCTCTTTGTTCTGTTTGGTTTTCACAAACGTGGCTGGCCTGCTCACAAGCAGACCCTGGCCAGATGGATTAGAATGGTGATTGCACATGCTTATGTACAGGCTGGCCTTCCAGCTCCTGATACCATAAAGGCCCATTCTACTCGGTCAGTTGGACCTTCTTGGGCGGCCCGCCGTGGTGCAACCCTTGAACAATTGTGCAAGGCGCCTACATGGTCCTCAGTGAACACGTTCCTAAGGTTCTATGCCTTTGATACTTCCACCTCCCAGTATGCTTCCTTTGGATGCCGGGTTCTTGTGCCCGCTATAGTGCATCCCCTCCCATAAGGAACTGCTATAGGACATCCCCAATGTCATTCCCTGTGGAGCCCAGAGTACCCCGCAGCAGAAAACAAGATTTATGGTCAGAACTTACCGTTGTTAAATCTCTTTCTGCGAGGTACACTGGGCTCCACAGGGCTCCCACCATGACGCACTTAGCTTATTTGGGTTGGTATGGCATTAGCCGCTGACACCCTCTCCTGTCGTCAGTGTGTGGTGTTTGTAGCTACTGACAGTTGTCGTCTCTTTTACCTGCTACTGCATTGGACTGGTTAACAATAACTGAGCTCCTGTGCACGGAGGCGGGGTAATAGAGGAGGCGGTGCTAGGCATTTTGGGAACAGTCAAAGCTTTGAGCTTGTTGGTGCCTCGGATCAAGATCCTATTCTACACCCCCAATATCATTCCCTGTGGAGCCCAGCGTACCTCGCAGAAAGAGATTTAACAATGGTAAGTTCTTACCATAAATCTCGTTTTATATATATATATATATATATATATATATATATATATATATATATATATATATATACACTGGTTGAGTATCCCTTATCCAAAATGCTTGGGACCAGAAGTATTTTGGATATTGGATTTTTCAGTTTTTTGGAATAATTGCATACCATAATGAGATATCATGGCGATGGAACCCAAGTCTAAGCACAGAATACATTTATGTTTCATATGCACCTTATACACACAGCCTGAAGGTAATTTTAGCCAATAGTTTTAATAACTTTGTGCATTAAACAAAGTTTGTGTACATACATACAATTCATTTATGTTTCATATGCACCTTATAAACACAGCCTGAAGATCATTTAATACAATACTTGTAGTAAGTTTTAGTTTTAAACAAAATTTGTGTACATTGAGCCATCAGAAATCAAAGGTTTCATTATCTCAGTCTCACTCAAAAATTCCGTATTTCGGAATATTCCATATTTCAAAATATTTGGATATGGGATACTCAACCTGTATATACACTGCTCAAAAAAATAAAGGGAACACTTAAACAACACAATGTAACTCCAAGTAAATCACACTCTTAGGAAGCAACACTGATTGACAATCAATTTCACATGCTGTTGTGCAAATGGAATAGACAACAGGTGGGAATTATAGGCAATTAGCAAGACACCCCCAATAAAGGAGTTGTTCTGCAGGTGGTGACCACAGACCACTTCTCAGCTCCTATGCTTTATGGCTGGTGTTTTGGTCACTTTTGAAAGCTGGCGGTGATTTCACTCTAGTGGTAGCATGAGACGAAGTCTACAACCCACACAAGTGGCTCAGGTAGTGCAGCTCATCCAGGATGGCACATCAATGCGAGCTGTGGCAAGAAGGTTTGCTGTGTCTGTCAGCGTAGTGTCCAGAGCATGAAGGCGCTACCAGGAGACAGGCCAGTACATCAGGAGATGTGCAGGAGGCCGTAGGAGGGCAACAACCCAGCAGCAGGACCGCTACTTCCGCCTTTGTGCAAGGAGGAACGGGAGGAGCACTGCCAGAGCCCTGCAAAATGACCTCCAGCAAGCCACATATGTGGATGTGTCTACTCAAACGATCAGAAACAGACTCCATGAGGGTGGTATGAGGGCCCGACGTCCACAGGTAGTGGTTGTGCTTACGGCCCAACACCGTGCAGGACGTTTGGCATTTGCCAGAGAACACCAAGATTGGCAAATTCGCCACTGGCGCCCTGTGCTCTTCACAGATGAAAGCAGGTTCTCACTGAGCACATGTGACAGATGTGACAGAGTCTGGAGACGCCAAGGAGAACGTTCTGCTGCCTGCAACATCCTCCAGCATGACCGGTTTGGCAGTGGGTCAGTAATGGTGTGCTATTTCTTTGGGGGGCCGCACAGCCCTCCATGTGCTCGCCAGAGGTAGCCTGACTGCCATTAGGTACCGAGATGAGATCCTCAGACCCCTTGTGGGACCATATGCTGGTGCGTTTGCAAGACAATGCTAGACCTTATGTGGCTGGAGTGTGTCAGCAGTTCCTGCAAAACGAAGGCATTGATGCTATGGACTGGCCCGCCCGTTACCCAGACCTGAATCCAATTTGAGCACATCTGGGACATCATGTCTCTCTCCATCCACCAACACCACAGACTGTCCAGGAGTTGGCGGATGCTTTAGTCCAGGTCTGGGAGGAGATCCCTCAGGAGACCATCCGCCACCTCATCAGGAGAATGGCCAGGCATATATGTTTTACTTTTGCTATACCTAATGATTACTACTATAGCAAAATGATTTACTTCTACAGACTTTAATGCATGCAGTACACAAAAAATAGGAAAATAAACTCAGAATATCAAAGTCAGATGACTGGACATTGGTGGTCATTCCGTGTTGTTCGCTCGCAAGCTGCTTTTAGCAGCATTGCACACGCTAAGCCACCGCCTACTGGGAGTGAATCTTAGCTTCTTAAAATTGCGAACGAAAGATTTGCAATATTGCGATAAGACATCTCTGTGCAGTTTCTGAGTAGCTCGAGACTTATGGGCCCTACACACTGGCCGATATTTTGAAAGATATGAACGATCTCGTTCATAAATGAACGAGATCTCGTTCATATCTTTCAGTGTGGAGACTTAAGCGATGAACGATGCGCGTCCCCGCGCTCGTTCATCGCTGGTCTCCTGTCGGCTGTGCATGCAGGCCAATATGGACGATCTCGTCCATATTTGCCTGCACGTCTATGGAGCCGGGTGACGGGGGGAGTGAAGAAGCTTCACTCCCCCCGTCACTGCCCCCCCCGCCGCCGGGTCGCTCGTCGGCCGTATCGGCCATCGGGCACCTCGGCCAGTGAGTAGGGCCCATTACTCTGCCAGTGCGATCATTTCAGTGCTTGTCGTTCCTGGTTTGACGTCACAAACACACCCAGCGTTCGCCCAGACACTCCTCCGTTTCTCCAGCCACTCCCGCGTTTTTCCCAGAAACGGTAGCGTTTTTTCCCACACGCCCCTAAAACGGCCTGTTTCCGCCCAGAAACACCCACTTCCTGTCAATCACATTACGATCACCAGAACGATGAAAAAACCGTGAGTAATATTCCTAACTGCTTAGCAAATTTACTTGGCGCAGTCGCAGTGCGAACATTGCGCATGCGCACTAAGCGGAAAATCGCTGCGATGCGAAGAAAAATTACCGAGCGAACAACTCGGAATGACCACCATTGTTATTAATAGTCTTGTAGTATACTGCAATAATTCGGGTGCACTTTTCGTTGGGGCCCTTTAATGAAAATCTTGGATGCGTACACACCAGGATGACATTGTGTAAAAAGCCCTGATTTTGATGAGATTCCGACACGATCTAATGGAAAAAGTGCCGAATTGTACCTGTTTTGCAGACGATTCCGTTCCGATGTGCGTACCCGCAGCTCGAGTGTTGAATTGGAGATCTAGACCTGCTGCAGTCAAGATTTGTCAATCCGATCTCTGATTGGGTGCCGATCGTGTGCTGATCATGTGTGTTTGCATCGTGCTACCAAAATGCGACCCGCGTAATTTGAGTGGCATTTCTGGTAAACACCCACCGCCATCTTCTCCAACATCATGCGGTGTACCAGCAGTGCAGACACACACTCTCTCCTCTGATTTGGGATACCCATTCGATTTCATCCTGTGGTATGTGTACTCCTGTCCACCAATGCTCTCCTATGCCCATACTGTCCATCAATGCCTGTGTACGCCCACTGATTGTTTAATACATGGCCACACTGGTCACCAATGTTTATGTGCCCACAAATTGCTTTACTATGTCCACGCTGGCCACCAATGCCTTTGTATTCCCACTGATTAGTTTAAATATGGCCACACTGTCCACCAAAGCCTCACTAGTCACAAAGCAGAAGTTCAAAGACCTAAAATGGCTGCTGCTGTTTATTCCACCTCAGCTAGTCCTGCCCATTATTTAAATTTCAGGCCAATCAGCAAGATGGTCACCTCGTGTTTTGTGTATCAACATGCATCGGATTGGAGTCGGATCGGAGTCGGGTCAGAATGGTTTGACACAAATGCACCATATTTGCCAAATCGTGAGCCTGGTCATGTCCAGGAGATCCCAATAAGTTGAAGGGAAATTGTTTAATGATTGCGATCATTCTGGTGTGTACCCATACTTAGTTCTGAGCCATTGAAGCAAATCCTTAAGTGTATATTTAATCTCTCCGCAAGGTACTGTCAATTATATAATTACAGTGTTGTTTCCTTTTAGGAGCTTGTCAGAAAGTTGCTTTTACATGTCTCAGCTTAAAACCTTCCTCAATAGCACATATGAGATCTAATGTGAGGAGCCAAAAGTATTAATAAGTTTACTAAATATACTGTAGCTGAGTTTAATAACCTTAAGAAAATAGTTCTCTCCTATTTTGTGAAAGTCCTTCCTGGAAAAAGGAAATCTTCTGTAACCACTACTGTAACTGTTTCCTTTTGGGAATTTTAAGTTACTTTAATAAGTCATTAGATACTTTTGCTGCAACTCCTAGAAACTGATTACAGTCCAAAGTCCTCTTTACATTAAGGTTTCATATTACTCCCTGGCAACTGTAACTATAACTTTGCTACTTTCAACTCCAGTTGTATCCTGTACAGTGAAGTGTATATTTTCTATCTTTCAAATCTATAAGTTAACTTTTAGTAATTAGACCTGTTAATATAGCCAACTATGCAGTAGATTACTGTAGTGATAATAGGAATGTAGTCCAGTGGCAAAACCTGTGAGAGGTGAGAACAGGTGTAAAAATATAATTTGAACTTCCTCCATCCCAACCCAAGTTCACAATATGCTACATGGGGTGGTCTTCAGTTTGCCGACTGACGGGATCCCGGCGCACAGTATACCGGCGCCGGAATCCCGACAGCCGGCATACCGACACTTATTCTCCCTCATGGGGGTCCACGACCCCCCTGGAGGGAAAATAAAATAGCGTGGCGCACGTAGCGCGCCACCGTGCCCGTAGCGTGGCGAGTGCAGCGAGCCTGCAAGGGGCTCATTTGCGCTCGCCACAATGTCGATAAGCCGGCGGTCGGGCTCCCGGCGCCGGTATGCTGGTCACCGGGAGCCCGACCGCTGGCATACCGTAGTGAACCCGCTACATGCAGAGAGTGACAAGGCAGAGGCAGAGGGTGACAGTGTAAGGCAGAAGGAGGCAGAGAATGACAGCGGAAGGCAGGGGGAGGCAGATGCTGACAACGGAAGGCAGGGGGTGGCAGAGGGTGACAGAGGTACAAGCACTATGTCCTGCAGAGAACAAGGGTCACTTATCTTTTTTGGGGCAGGAACACATCAGCCTCTGCTCTGTCTGTGACAGGTACCCCCACACTTATGCTTTCCTTAATTTGGCACACGGTCAGGCAGACTCCGACAGTGCCAGTTACATTAGTTGTGAGCTGACTTTCATTCACAGACAGCAATGAATCAGAAAAAAAGTACAACTGTCATTAATTAGAGGCAGCAAGTGGCTGTGCTCATCAGCGCTGATAGGTGGCAGGACTCTATCAGTCTGGCACACAAAAGGTCAGCCCTGCCTCCCTAAGGTAAGGAGCAGGTCCCTCAGGCAGTGGGCCCACCCTGCTTTCTGCGCTGGGCCATTTATCCTACATTGCTCAAAATGCATTGAGAGAGTGAAGGGGCGGGGCATGGGATAACTCATTGCAGGTCTGGGCAGCAGTGGGCCCCTTAGTCCTCAGCGGCCCCAGTGTAATGCACCTGCTGCACCAGTGGCAGTTCCACGACTAATGCATTTATTAAAGTAGGCTATACCCAGTGGTCCAAGTAAAAAAACTTTCTTAGTAGTACTGTGCCAAAAAATGTGTATGGCCACATGCCACATGGGGCGTGGCCAATGAAAATGGGGCTGTGATACACTTATGGGGGGCCAGATACACATATGACCCAATTGTGCAGTGCCAGATACACACAGGGCCAGTGCTAGTGTGTCCAGCGTCCCCCTGCAAACAATAAATTTGCTCTCTCCCTCACATATGTAAAAGGGACAGTACTCGCCAAAGGGGTATGGTCTCACATGGAAGGGGCATGCCCACATAATAGTATCCCCAATTCAAATTACGCCACACAGTATCACAATCTTATTCACATTATACCACACATAGTGCCCCTGATTCATATTGCACCAAATAGTTGTATACCTAATTCACATTCTGACACACAGTAGTGCTCCTTATACACAATACCCACAGTAGTGTCCCTTATATACATAACAACCACAGTAGTAGTGCCACACAAAATGCCCACAGTGATAGCATGCCTAATACATAATGCCCACAGTAGTCATGCTGCACAGAATGCCCGCAGCAGTAGTGCCACACAGAATGCCCACAGTAGTCATGCCACACAGAACACCCACAGCAGTAGTGCCACACAGAACACCCACAGCAGTAGTGCCACACAGAACATCCACAGCAGTAGTGCCACACAGATTGCCCACAGTAGTCGTGCCACACAGAACACCCACAGTAGTTGTTCCACACAGAACCCCTACAGTAGTCATGCCACACAGAACGCTCACAGCAGTAGTGCCACACAGAACACCTACAGTAGTTGAGCCACACAGAATGCCCACAGCAGTAGTGCCACACAGAATGCCCACAGTAGTCGTGCCACACAGAACCCCTACAGTAGTCGTGCCACACAGAATGCCCACAGTAGTCATGCCACACAGAACACTCACAGCACGTACTGCCACACAGAATGCCTACAGTAGTCGCGCCACACAGAATACCCACAGCAGTAGTGCCACACAGAACACCCACAGTAGTCATGCCACACAGAACACCCACAGCAGTAGTGCCACACAGAACCCCTACAGTAGTTGTGCCACACAAAACACTCACAGTAGTCGTGCCACACAGAACACCAACAGCAGTATTACCACACATGATGCCTACAGTAGTCATGCCACACAGAACAACCACAGCAGTAGTGCCACACAGAACCCCTACAGTAGTCGTGCCACACAGAACACCCACAGTAGTCATGCCACACAGAACACCCACAGCAGTAGTGCCACACAGAACGCCCACAGTAATCATGCCACACAGAACACCCACAGCAATAGTGCCACACAGAACCCCTACAGTAGTCGTACCACACAGAACACCCACAGCAATAGTGCCACACAGAACACCCACAGCAGTTGTGCCACACAGAACGCCTACAGTAGTTGCGCCACACAGGACACCCATAGCAGTACTGCCACACAGAGCCCCTACAGTAGTCGTGCGACACAGAACACCCACAGCAGTAGTGCCACTCAGAACGCCCACAGTAGTCATGCCACACAGAACACCCACAGCAATAGTGCCACACAGAACCCCTACAGTAGTCGTGCCACACAGAACACCCACAGCAGTAGTGCCACACAGAACACCCACAGCAGTTGTGCCACACAGAACGCCTACAGTAGTTGCGCCACACAGGACACCCATAGCAGTACTGCCACACAGAGCCCCTACAGTAGTCGTGCCACACAGAACACCCACAGCAGTAGTGCCACACAGAACGCCTACAGTAGTTGCGCCACACAGGACACCCATAGCAGTACTGCCACACTGAACCCCTACAGTAGTCGTGCCACACAGAACACCCACAGCAGTAGTGCCACACAGAACGCCTACAGTAGTTGCGCCACACAGGACACCCATAGCAGTACTGCCACACAGAACGCCCACAGTAGTCGTGCCACACAGAACACCCACAGCAGTAGTGCCACACAGAATGCCTACAGTAAAAGTGCAACTAACCTCACCATGCATTTAATTAGAGTGGGTTCGCTAAGCAGCTGTAAAAAATTGGATAGTCAATCCAAACAATATGACAAAGAAACAGATAGACAGCGCTATAAAAATGGTATGAGCAGACAAGTGTATATGATAAAAAACATATGTAATTTATTTATAACATTCCACAATATAAGTAAAAAGACAACCTAAATATAATTAAAAAATGGAGCTATTAAAAATATATACTTGGACATATATGAGCAGCAGTAATGTTATCCAGTGGTAGGTGGACCTGATTGGTAATTTGCCTTTAGTCAATGGGACTGTATATTCCGCAATATTTACCACTCTTGGAGATGAGGTATTCCCTTAGCGATGGTCCAGATGGCACAGGCTCCAGTGCACAGATGAGGTAGAATTAAGGTGGATAATTCACAGGATAGCACACCAAATAAGTCCCAGGCTCTGTAGGTCCACTGTCCGATATTCTGGATATTGCAATAAAGTCCTTTTGAGGTCCAATGTGTATATTCTAACGCGTTTCGCTGTCACAGGGGACAGCTTTGTCAAAGGTAAAGCTCCTTGCTCCATTTATCCCTTTTATAGGGATAGTAATCACATGTCATCATAACACCTGTCTGCAATCATCTTAATTTCATATTTATAAAATTCATCAAAATGACATATTTTTAAATAAAATAATTTATTGAGGCAAAACTACTTTATTACAAAAAAACAAATACTGGAAATACTTAAATCTAGAGGAATTTTGAAAATATGCGTAGTCATGTGACTCTTCTTACAGACACTAGAGGAGAAATTAAACTGTGGAGCTAAGTGGTCTACTGTGTCTTCTATACCATTCTCACTCTAGTGTACGGAATATGTCCAGTCACATGACACACTCATCATAGGTCTCGTGATTGGCACTTCTCTTCAATACTTTTCCTACTCTAATGTCCAGATTTAGGCCCTCATTCCGAATTGTTCGCTCGCTAGCTGCTTTTAGCAGCATTGCACATGCTAAGCCGCCGCCCTCTGGGAGTGTATCTTAGCTTAGCAGAATTGCGAACGAAAGATTTGCAGATTAGCGAAAATAAATTTCTTAGCAGTTTCTGAGTAGCTCCAGACTTACTCAAGCAATGCGATCAGTTCAGTCAGTTTCGTTCCTGGTTTGACGTCACAAACACACCCAGCGTTCACCCAACCACTCCCCGTTTCTTCAGACACTCCCGCGTTTTTCCCAGAAACGCCAGCGTTTTTTCGCACACTCCCAGAAAAGGCCAGTTTCCGCCCAGAAACACCCACTTCCTGTCAATCACAGTACAATCACCAGAACGATGCAAAATCCTTGTAATGCCGTGAGTAAAATAACTAACTTTTGTGTAAAATAACTAAGAGCATTCGCTCTGCAAACCTTGCGCATGCGCAGTAAACGACTAATCGCAATATAGCGAAAATCGGCAACGAGCGAACAACTCGGAATGACCCCCTTAGTCCGGTCAAGTGACGCATTCATCGTCAGTCATGCGACCGGCATATTACCTCCTTGCACATGATGACGGCGTTCGGCTCCGGTCATGTGGTTGCTGGTCCGCAACTTGCGTGATCTCTATTGAGCCAACACGCCGTCACAACGGGCTTCATTACACAGATCTCGCTGCACACACCTCCCGGTCACGTGTTCCTCAAATGTTGTATTCAGTTGTCATAGCAACTCATATTTTAGAAAATGAGTTTTCTTTTTAATAATTCACCATAAATAGACATCATAATAACTGATACAGAGACAAACAATAACAACAGAGATGAAATCACTTCATAAACATCTAGAACATATTTCCATTAGTTCTTATATATACAGTACAGCCCATTACTACAATTTTCTCCATAGTCCCCATAATCATTCAAATTTCGTGAGGGATGAATTATTGAATCTATATTCATAAATAATAGTAAAGGTGGCCTCCAACAGAAAACATATAAAAGACATTCCCATATATCTAAAATAATTATTATATAGTTTCTCCCAATTAAATTCATAATCCAGCATACACATAACACTTTTTTAAAACAAGTGAGAGAGATGATGGAATCATTTGAATCTCAAAATTATCCTAAAGAACTTTAGATGTAATTTTGATGAATTTTATAAATATGAATTTATGATGATTGCAGACAGGTAAATCTGTTTAATCCAAATTGAATGGACATTGAATGGCAAATCCCTTGAATCACCAAAATCAAATCAAACCATAGTGATACCAGTGAGTGGCAGGCCTGGAAACAAATCTTCGCCACTGGCTGTTCGCTACCACCCTTACTGATGGCTTGTTTGATGGCTGACCTGTGGGCTGCCATATGTTCCTTGAACATACATATACAATGCTCAAAAAAATAAAGGGAACACTCAAACAACACAATGTAACTCCAAGTCAATCATACTTCTGTGAAATCAAACTGTCCACTTAGGAAGCAATACTGATTGACAATCAATTTCACATGCTGTTGTGCAAATGGAATAGACAACAGGTGGAAATTATAGGCAATTAGCAAGACACCCCCAATAAAGGAGTTGTTCTGCAGGTGGTGACCACAGACCACTTCTCAGCTCCTATGCTTTCTGGCTGATGTTTTGGTCACTTTTGAAAGCTGGCGGTGCTTTCACTCTAGTGGTAGCATAAGACGGAGTCTACAACCCACACAAGTGGTTCAGGTAGTGCAGCTCATCCAGGATGGCACATCAATGCGAGCTGTGGCAAGAAGGTTTGCTGTGTCTGTCAGCGTAGTGTCCAGAGCATGGAGGCGCTACCAGAAGACAGGCCAGTACATCAGGAGACATGGAGGAGGCCGTAGGAGGCAGCAGGACCGCTACCCAGCAGCAGGACCGCTACCTCCGCCTTTGTGCAAGGAGGAACAGGAGGAGCACTGCCAGAGCCCTGCAAAATGGCCTCCATCAAGCCACATATGTGCATGTGTCTACTCAGAAACAGACTCCATGAGGGTG
Organism: Pseudophryne corroboree; assembly: GCF_028390025.1. Lineage (NCBI taxonomy): Eukaryota > Metazoa > Chordata > Amphibia > Anura > Myobatrachidae > Pseudophryne > Pseudophryne corroboree. Next base: position 113,430,543 of record NC_086454.1, on the reverse strand, counting down.
GTATGAGGGCCCGACATCTACTGGTGGGGGTTGTGCTTACAGTCCAACACCATGCAGGACGTTTGGCCTTTGCCAGAGAACACCAAGATTGGCAAATTCGCCACTGGCGCCCTGTGCTCTTCACAGATGAAAGCAGGTTCTCACTGAGCACATGTGACAGACGTGACAGAGTCTGGAGACGCCAAGGAGAACGTTCTGCTGCCTGCAACATCCTCCAGCATGACCGGTTTGGCAGTGGGTCAGTAATGGTGTGGGGTGGCATCTCTTTGGGGGGCCGCACAGCCCTCCATGTGCTCGCCAGAGGTAGCCTGACTGCCATTAGGTACCGAGATGAGATCCTCAGACCCCTTGTGATACCATATGCTGGTGCGGTTGGCCCTGGGTTCCTCCTAATGCAAGAGAATGCTAGACCTTATGTGGCTGGAGTGTGTCAGCAGTTCCCGCCCGTTCCCCAGACCTGAATCCAATTGAGCACATCTGGGACATCATGTCTCGCTCCATCCACCAACGCCACGTTGCACCACAGACTGTCCAGGAGTTGGCGGATGCTTTAGTCCAGGTCTGGGAGGAGATCCCTCAGGAGACCATCCGCCACCTCATCAGGAGCATGCCCAGGCGTTGTAGGGAGGTCATACAGGCACGTGGAGGCCACACACACTACTAAGCCTCATTTTGACTTGTTTTAAGGACATTACATCAAAGTTGGATCAGCCTGTAGTGTGTTTTTCCACTTAAATTTTAAGTGTGACTCCAAATCCAGACCTCCATTGGTTAGTAAATTTGATTTCCATTGATAATTTTTATGTGATTTTGTTGTCAGCACATTCAACTATGTAAAGAACAAAGTATTTAATTAGAATATTTCATTCATTCAGATCTAGAATGTGTTATTTTAGTGTTCCCTTTATTTTTTTTGAGCAGTGTGTATGTGTATATATATATATATATTTATTTCACAGTAGCGGCACTCAATGATGACTTCTCCAAAGAATTAAAACACCATCACTCTGGCTTATTGACATAATCCAGGGTGATGGTGTTTTAATTCTTTGGAGCAGTCATCGCTGAGTGCCGCTACTGCGAACGATATACAATTTATCCCTTGTGGGATTAGAGGGCACCGGGATGCAAGTATTTATGTAACAAAGGAGTGCCGGTCTTTTGAACTGTATATGTATGTTTATATATATATATATATATATATATATACACATATATATATATATATATATATACACACATAATATTATTCAGTGTCAAAACTCTCTTGTCCTGCCCATAACATTAAAATTATTTTCATTTATTAAATAACTAAATGTAAACAATACTGCAGAAAAAGATCATATTACATCTGGGATATTTTGGTAAGAGACACACCATATTATATTAACTTCTTTTATTTTCTTCTTTTTCCTATCCCACATCCACTGACACTAATCCTATATTCTGGTCTCTCTCTCCCCTTCCCCCATTTCTTGCACAGAGCACTGCAGTCTTGTGTCCCCCCCCCCCCGTCCCCCCCCCCCCCCCCCCCTATATGGCAGAGGACTGACAGCAGCAGTACGGAGACTGGTTCTGGGGAAGGAAAGCCCACCTAGCCTGAGTAGCGTTCCACACTGCAATGCTGCAGGGAAAGGAAGGCCAACAGGTACAGGAAGATGTCACCGCTGCCAGGGACTGCAGTATATGTGTTATACCCTCGCTCCTGGGATCTGCTGTTGCTGATCTCTGCATGGCAAGGCAGAGAGGACACTAATCTGTCCAGGATCTACTGTACTTTTTGTATTTGTATCACATGTGAATCACTCCAAACCCAGCTTTTAAAATGTACTGTGTGGGTCACCCACCCCCCTTCCTTCTCTCTTGTGCACTCTCTCTCCTGTTCTCTCTCATTCTCTCTTACACCTCTCTTCATGTTTCTCTCTCTATGCCCCTACTCTCTTCTCTCAGTTTCTCTCTCTCTCTCTCTCTCTCTCTCTCTCTCTCTCTCTCTCTCTCTCTCTATCTCTCTCAGGATGATTAAATATGCGGCCAAACCTCTGAAAATGCAGTCTCCGGAGGTTTGGCCGCATACCACATATGCACCAAGCCCCGGGGCTTGGATGCGGTGGGCAACCCCATCTTCAGATAGTGTTGCCCAGCAGAAGCCTTTGAACTTCTATTCCACTGCTCCATCTGAGAGGGATTCAACCGGATCCCTCCCAGCACCCCCTGCGGTGTGCGTCTCTCGAGGCATAAGCAGATAGGACTCCGGAAGTCCTATCATCACAAAGGACAGCTCTTATAGCTACAGCTGTCCTTCATGATTTTTTTCATGCTTGCAGCATTGGTAAATGCAGATAAGCATGCAGAGAGTGGCAGGATGCATCGCAACCAAAATGCAATGCTTGCTGCACCCTGCCCTCTACCGCCTTTCTCTCTCTCTCTCTCTCTCTCTCTCTCTCTCTCTCTCTCTCTCTATCCCCTTTCTTTCTTCTGTTCTTTCTCTCTCCCCTTTCTCTCTTCTGTTCTCTCTCATTCTCTCCATTCTCTCACCCCTCTGTTCCTGCTCTCTCTCTCTCTCTCTCTCTCTTCTCTCAATTGGTGGAATTCAAATGTTTGAAAAGTCGGTTGGGTTTCTGTGTTTTCCTGTCTATTAGATAGGAAAAAAGACACCCAACTGACTTTTCAAACAATTGAATACCCACCCCCCTATATATCTTCCTTCTCTCTTCTGTTCTCTCTCCTCCTCTCCCTCACCCACACCCCCTTTCTCTCTCTATCCCAATTCTCACTCCTGTTTTCTCTCTCTCTTCTCTGTTCTCTCTCTCTGAGCCAGTGGGTGGCCCTCAGTAGTGCAGGTAACCGCCTGTATGTCACAGTGGCGCAGCTCGGGGGAACAGATGCATGTGAGTGTGATAGGCAGGAAGAATATGACGGGGGCATCAATCCCTTACTTTGCCAGGGGCGTTCAGACCCCTAGATATACCCCTGCTGCAGATACCAGCTGCCTTCAGTCTCTGGTCGCCCCTCCAGTATATGAAGCACAATACCAGAAAGGTACTTCTGATTAGGGGTGGTGAGAAAACTGGGAAGTACTGTAGATTTTTTTTTTTTTAAACAGAAGTTGGTATAGTTACTACAGCAAATATGTACAGTAACTTAAACAATGGAGAAAAGTACTGGGATGATCCATATAGGGCACTTTTGGTAGTAAAGTTCTATAGTATAGTAAATGGGTAGCATGAAGGGCTGGGCAGACAGTGGAGGTCCACGATCATCCTTTGCCCCAAGGGCCCAGTAAGCCACCTCTTACACTACAAAATTACAGGATTTATTCATTTCTGCTTGTATTTAGATATTTCAATGATTTTCAATGATTGCAATGTGCTGTGAGAACCATCTTCACTATCACCCATACTAGACACCATAACGTCTCATTTATTTTAACATATCCAAGTATCTTGCAACTCTGACAGATGTATTAAGCCTTGAAAAGTGATAAAGTGGAGAGTGATAAACTACCAACCAGCCAACCAACCAACCAACCAACCAACCAGCTTCTAACTGTCATTTTTCAAACACAGCCTGTAACATAACAGTCTTATCACTTTTCAAGACTTAGTACATCTAGCCCTTTGTGTTACAATAAATCTGCATACTAGATGTAGGCCACAATTACAGCTCCAAGCCCATGCCATAAGGACACACCCTGTTAAATATTGCTCTTGTAAAGTGGTTTCTGTGCAAATGATTCAAAGTGGCCGCTGTGAGCCAGGCATGGCTCACTGCATCATCAAACCCACCCCCTTGGGCGGGACAATACTAACCAGTGCCTCCCCAGGCACTGACCTCACTGCACGTTACTGCTGGAAACAGTGGCGTAAGTTTGTCCTAGTTGCCCGGAGGCAAGAAAAATATTGGTGTGTCCCCCCCCCCTATATATATGTATATATATATATATATATAGAAGGTCGCACTCACGTGTAAATGCTGAAGCAGCAGCTGGGGTGTCATCCACAAATCCCCTCCAAGGAATCCACTTATAGAGACAAGCAATGGAGCACTCACCAGTCTTTTCTTAATTGAGTATCAACAGAAGTTTATTACCCAGACAGCACAACATGACTGTTCAACGCAGTCCAATGTGATTTCACAAAAGCTCAAACGTTTTCGGTCATACCCAGACCGTCATCAGGAGACACAAATATCACTAGAGAGCTGTCCCATCATAGTTGAAGTACCAGCAGCCTATCTGACCCTGCCTCACCGGCTCCTTATCTACCCACCATTCAATCAACGGCGCCAAAATGACGTCATAATCTGGGCGGAGTCAGCCCGTTTTGTTCAAACCACTATAAGAAAACAACCAACCATCATAGCATTATATGTATCCCGCACCATTATCCCCAACATTGCACATACCATAATCAATATTTTGTGCCCCCATAGAAGGTACAGCCGCCGCTATCCACCTCCATGGCCTATTAACGTGCGCTGATGGAGACTATGTCCCATAGCGGTTGCCAAGCAACCGCACTCGGTAACATCCCACATCCCCCTGCGGCCAATCAGCGCCACGGTGTGCGCTGGCGGAAGTGACGTATCGGGGCGGTTGCCAGGCAACCACCCGAACACTTCCCAGCAAGCATCCTGTGTGTGCGGAGGTGACGTCTCCAGGCGGTTGCCTAGCAACCACCCGAACACTTCCCTTATCCGAATCATGTGTGGGCGGAGGTAGAATCCAAAAGCGGTTGCCAAGCGACCGCAATTGGAGACCCCCAACGTCCACCAGAGCCCAAGCATTGTCACAATGTCTACAAACGAATACTGACATGTCGGGACGGTTGCCAAGCAACCAACCGATCACTTTATTCAAAATAAAGTAGTACCTATTCCATTATGCTGATTCAAGGGATTAATAGTCATAGATAGAGCACAAGTGTTAGTTTCTAAACTAGAGGCCAATCACATAGCACCTATTCCATTATATTAATTCAAGGGATTAATAGTATTAGATAGGGTACAAATGTTGGTTTCTGATCTAGAGGCCAATCACATAACAAAGGAAATTCGGTTGTGTGCAGAGGGTCAAAACAGCGGGATATGGTCCTGGCAAACCTCATGTGCAAGCCAGGTTTTAGATAGTAAATAACACCATATAGTTAATCAAATTATAACCTGTAGGTAGTAGGAGCCGGTGAGGTACGGAAGACAATACATCATATGACACATCACAAGGACAAAACACACATACACAGAAAAAAAACACCTCCATAGAAACACTTAAATACTATAACAAAGCGCATTGGTCCCAAAGGACTACATGTCCTTTATCTAAGAAAAATACCCAGAGGGTTATTCTCATTAAGCCCTATATTTGCTCCTGCATAGCAATCCTGCAGATTCTAACTATATGAAGCTACTACAAAACCGTTGCAACTAGACAGATCTATGTAGGGGTCCAGCCACACACTACATAGATCTGCTCAGTCACTCACAATGCTGATTATTTCTCTGACAATTAATTTGCAAGTGTCATATCCAGGATTAGAACCCACAACCTTTTACACTGGAAGCAGGCACCTTACTGATGGAGATATCTGCTGTTGCATAGGAAGTATGAGAATTGTAACTATATTTTACTTGTAATTGTCAGAGAAATAGTTTCATATAGTTAAAATTCTCATGCTTCCTTTATAGGAGCAAATAGCTTAATCAGTAAGGTGTCTGCTTCCAGTATATCTATAATAAAGAGGGTGTGATTTGTAAGGTGTAGTGGCTAGTGGGGAAGTCGGCTGCGGAAGAGTTACCAGCTGCTGTCAATTAACTTAATTGATTAATGTCGCTAAACATAAGGAACAGGAGGAGAGGTGCCCCCCTTCAAAGCAGGAGCCCGGTGGCAGCTGACTCCGTTGCCTCCCAGAGTTCTGCCTCTGGCTGAAAATAGTGATTTCATGTACAGTAGGTTAATTATACATTAGTTTGCAATGAGGTCCATCAAGATAGCACTATATAAGGGAGAGAAGGGAGTCAAAAGAGAGAGAGGGAACGCAAAGAAGTTGCTTGAACACACCAATTCTGGTATCTTATTCTTGGAAGGAGGGAGAAGATTCTTCAATGATTCATGTTACATAAGTCATGTCTTGCACATGTTTTTTATAATACAGGGAGAGATGTATTATAGCAACATGGATCGTGCTACTATAGCACTTCCTACTTCGCCTCATTATCGAGTAAGTGTATTAACATCTTGTCTGCTGGAGTGGGAAGTGAAAACTCTGTCTCCCGGTGATCCCCGGCAGAGCACACAGTGTTGATGTGTCTGTCGCCCTAGCCGGCTATTAGCGCAAGATCTTCTGTGCAGCCCAGAGCCGGCAGCTGCCACAGCCACGCACAGACCTGTGCCTGCTGTAGAGACAGGGCAATGATGCCTGTAGCTGTTGAAATTGATAGTTCCAGGTGCCAGAATGGTCAGTGCCACTGACCGGTCATACATTGCCCTACATATAGGTGCACTATCTTGTAGATAGCAGCACCAATATAGACAGGGGCACATAGCGCATTCTGACACATTCTTACATGGGGAGAAGCAGTATCAGTGCAGATAATATGTGTTGTTTCCATTTCTAACCCATATTGACCCTTCATACAACTACCCCACAGTATGCAAAGTTTTAATCTTATTTTTCCCTTTCACCCTTAATTTTTGAAACAGTTGTGCAATATCTTAAATAAAGTTTTTTTCTTTTTTTTAAATTATACTCTCCACCCGAGAATAGTGGACAATTAAGGAAAATTCTCCAGAAGGTCTTATGGCTGTAGATGTACACAACTGGGGTTGATGTGGAAGTCATAGGGTTTTATCAAAAGTGAAACTGAATGAACAAGCAATTAAAACAAAAGTGAAGTGGCCATTTATACAGGAAAACACGATACGTATGATATTTTGTACCATTACATTAAAATAGATTTCATGGAGTTACGTTTAACAACTCACTGTTAAATTTGTTGCACTTTATCTCTTACCTTGTTCATAGTTTGATAAGCTCCTCTTGGCCCTAATTCTTGGGGAAAGTTCTCCATATCCTAATACATTTTCTGATCGGTAGCAATGACGTTTTGATACTGTAAAAGAGAAAAAAATTTATTTTATGCATTTAACTGAATGTATTTGTCATACATATGTATCTCAACTCCAGTCAACTACCCCCCAACAGGTTATGCTTTCAGGACTTCTATCTGTGGAAACTGGTGTGATAATTACTGACCCAGCAAAGTACAGTAGATGAACTCACCGGTGCATGATTAAAGAAAAAAGGAAAACATGACCTGTTGAGGGTACTTGAGGACTGGAGTTGTGAACCACTGTTATAGATGGTATCCGGACTCCAGGTCGACAGCAAAAAGGTCGACATACATTAGGTCGCCGCCAATTGGTCAACACACCTTAGGTCGACATGGACAAAAGGTCGACATGGACAAAAGGTCGACAGGAACAAGGTCGACATGGAAAAAGGTCGACATGAGTTTTTCAGGATTTTTTTCTTTTTTGGAACCTTTTCATACTTAACGATCCACGTGGACTACGAATGGAACGGTAATCTGTGCCGAGCGAAGCGGTAGCGGAGCGAAGGCACCATGCCCGAAGCATGGCGAGCGAAGCGAGCCATGCGAGGGGACGCGGTGCACTAATTGGGGTTCCCGGTCACTCTACGAAGAAAACGACACCAAAAAAACATAAAAAACTCATGTCGACCCTTTTCCATGTCGACATTGTTCCTGTCGACCTTTTGTCCATGTCGACCTAAGGTGTGTCGACCAATTGGCGTCAACCTAAGGTGTGTCCACCTTTTTGCTGTCGACTCTCAGTCCCAGACCCTTATAGATGAAGAGGAAGTGCCATCTTATACATCATATAATCACATCTATATTTTATTGCATACATAATGGAACTACTGATGTATGTTCACTGCTTATAACCCCATGTTGTCAGACTACTATAGCTGCAAAAAACTGAATTTTCACCATTTTCTATATTTCTGCCTTAGTACAAACTGCAATGTGTCCTGGGTAGAAATTTACTAAAGGGCAGTTTGTAAAAAAAAAAACTCAATGTGAAAGTTTCAGACTTCAGCAATATACTGTATATCACTATCCCAGTTTTTCACTAGTAAAGAAGAAAACCCCAAAAAAGTTTCAATAGGAATTTTTAAATACCCCTGAAATAGCAACAAATTATCCAAACAAAAAAGATTTGAAGCCAGATAAGATGCCATAAACTGCTGCCAATATTACTATACCTAGGGTACCTTGTCTTCATAATCTCTGTAGAAAAACCCCCTCTCTCCACATTTTCATAAAATAAAATGAATTTGCTGAACAAAAAGTCAACTACACAATACAATGTCCCCACTATATAATTAATAAAGATAGTGCCCCTTGATTAATAAATATAGTATCCCTATGATATTTATTACTATTGCCCTCATGATATAAAGTAAAATAGTGGTTTGCTAATAATAATTAAGAAAATAAGAATGTGCCACTTTACTAAAACATATTTTTACTGTTCTTCCTATTCACCCCCACGTTTTCTGTAGCACAATGGTTCTCCTCCTATATTCTAACATTTCCCTTTCTTCTATCTTGATCTGATATAATCCATTGGCTCATCTTAATAGAAAACACATTCAGGAGAGGTCAATGTGTGTCAGTTTGAACCGCCACACAAAACAATTCTTGGTAAATGTAGTCATATTGTTACCATACTGTACCTAGTGAAGAGCAAGGAAATTATCCATGAAAATACTAAACTGTTGAGTGAATGGATTTATGGGTTGTGTAGTGTAGTGTAGTGTAAATAGATGCAAATGTGTAGTAAAAAAGATGCAAATGTGTCCGAAATTGGCCTGATTTTGAGTTGGACTCTGCTCTTGGTGCAGACAAGTTTTGCAATTATCTGCAGTTTGTGCATACAGTATGCCACAAAAAGCAATTACAGCTGCCTATGTGCTGCACCATGCATATGCACCTTAATGGAGGATACCAGAGTGTCCAATTCGGTCTATGCATAGACAGATCCATGCATAGACAGAACTCTCCGTCAGTCCATCTTAGTGAAGTGACACCTGTTTCTCATGGATCTTTTGCACCCAGCAAAAGGGGATGGTTTGTAAAAACCAATGACTACATTACATCTAAATACTGGCACCCTATGTAAATACTTTCTTCCCTAGACTCATGGAAAAGTAGATAACCCTTCCACATACTGTCCACATCTTAGTAAAATTGGCAAAATGAGCTACATAATACCATGAATTATGTGTCCATGGGGAAGGGTCAGGTTCAATATGACTAATTTTTATAAGAATGAAGTAAGGTTGACCCTTAATAGACCTGTATTTTGCGGCATTATGGCCTAATAATGAGAACCATTAAGCTACACTCTTCCTAAGGAGTGAAAATTAAAGATAGGCAAGTATGATTTACGTTTTTACTCAGAAATGTTATAATAACTTTGCTTTATGTGGTGTATTTGGCTTTTTGTACAATGGTTAAACCTGTTTTTTTCTCTCTCTACCCTCAGCACCCCATCCCCCCCTTGTCTCATCTGCAGTCTTATCACACCAAGGGGTACTGTATATTTATTAAGGTAAATATAGAAGTGGAGATGTTGCGCATAGCAACCAATCATTGATCTAGCACCTAATAGAAGATAATAGCTAGAATCTGATTAGTTGTTATGGGCAACGTCTCCACTTCTATAAACCTGCACCTTAGTAAATATACCCCATGACTCTTCAGCAGCCTCAGCGGCCCCATCCTGTCTCTCCATAGCCTCACCCATGTCTTCTCAGCAGCTTCAGCCACCCCCTCACCCCCCAAGTTTCGTTGGTAGTCTCAGCTACCCTTTGTCTCTGTAGCAGTCTCAGATCCATCATGATTATCTATAGCCTCAGTCCTCCTATGTATATCCGTAGCTTCAGTTCCCCCTGTATCTCTCCTTAGCCTCAGTTGCTCTGTGTTTCTCCAAAAGCATCAGCTCCCTCTCCAAGTATCTTCAGCAGCCTCAACTCCCCCATGTCTGTCCCTAGCCTCAGCTCCCTCCTGTATCTCTCCATAGATTCATCTACTCCATGTGTATCTCCATAGCCTCAGAATAGCTCCTGTGTCTCTCCATAGCCTCAGATCCACCACTACAGTATGTATTTCCGTAGCCTGAGCTCTCTCTGTGTCTCTACGGCAGTCTATCCTCTCCAGAACTTTGTCTCTTCAAGACCTCAGCCCCCCCTATGTCTCTCCAGCAGCCATACTTCTCTGCACTAGAAATTTTGTTTGCTCCTCTTCCTGGCAGTGGAGCAATTTAAACATGGTTGGGATAGACATATCGCAAGGGAGAATTGGTCCAGCAGCATGCCGGAACAGTTTGCCGGTGAGCCGGGCCCCCGTCATCTAGTCACTACTCGTCCGTCCCCCCCATAACCCCCGCGCTGGACCGATTCATAGATGGTAGGTAGCTCCTAACTTGGCCGACTTGGAGGTGCCCCTACCCTCAGCCTCCACCGCCTGTCTCCGGGTTGGCCCGTCCCCTGTGGCTGCATGGAGGTGAACTGCTGCAGAGTGAAATGGAGCAGGCGGAGGGGAACGCTGGAGCTTACTTCCCCAGATTCCTGTGCTGTGTGCGCTGCAGGTAGCGGCAGCGATGTGCAAGGAAGGAGGCAGAGCGTCCGGGAACCGGGAGCAACAGAGAGGAGGTGACCCCGGCAGATTCGGCACAACAGCATCAGACTTTCACTGATGAGTGAAGTCAGATAGCCGGCGCATGCTTTGAATGCTGTCCCACCAGCTCCCCGCACCTGAACACGTGCAGCCAGTTCAGTTGGTGAATGCAGAAGAGTGGGATGATAGAGTACAGCATTAAGGGTAAGTCTCTTCCACTCTTTCTTGTCCCCTACAACCCACCACCACTCCCATCCTGCCCCCTGCTGTCCACTACAACTCTCATCCTGCCCCTTGCTCCACAATACTTCTCCCATTCTGCCTTCTGCTCTCCACCACCACCATTACCCTTATTATGTCCTATTGCCACCTAATTCCCACTACTACCATCATGCTGTGCCCCCCCCAACACACACACACACACACACACACACACACACACACACACACACACACAACATATATGATATGTATATGAATTAACATACAAGAAATTGAGAGGGAATCCTTCCGAACAGATCAAAAAGAAACTCACCACCTTCTTGGATAAATACAAACGCCAGGACACAATTACAGAAAAGAACTACAAATATATGCTAATACAAAATCCATCCATACCAGTATTCTATATCCTACCCAAGGTTCATAAGAGTTGGGAAAAACCACCAGGTAGACCAATAGTAGCTGGAACAGAGTCGCTCATGTCAAATCTATCACAATTCATAGATCATTTGTTACAGCCTATAGTCACTAGAACACCATCTTACCTCAAGGATTCCACAGATCTCATTAAGAAATTGGAAACCCTAGAGTGGAAATCGGATTACCATTTAGTTACAGCGGATGTATCATCACTCTACACCATCATAAATCATTCGGATGGCTTAAGCTCAGTATCCTACTTTAGTTCAAAAGAAACTCACCTACAGCAATTCCAAGACTTTCTTCTGGAAGGAATAGAGCTGATTTTGAAGAACAACTTCTTCTTCTATGATGGCTCCTATTATCTACAAACAAAGGGGACCGCCATGGGTACCAGGTTCGCCCCGAGTTATGCCAACCTGTTCATGGCAAAATGGGAACAGGAATCCATGGAGGGTTGGAGCGGCTCAGGGGCGGACCTGGTTACCTTGGTACGATACATCGACGACATCTTCTTTGTGTGGCAAGGCACAGACTCGTCACTACAGGAGTTTTGCCGATTCCTAAATAACAACAATAAAAATATCCTACTCACCTTTGAAACCAGTAAAACAACAGTACACTTCTTGGATCTTGAGATCTTTATAGAAGAGCAAGTCCTACATACACGGACCTACACGAAACCCACAGACTGTAATTCATACATTCCATCCACCAGCAACCATCACAACAATTGGCTCACATCTGTACCGAAGAGCCAATTTCACCGAATTAGGAAAAACTGCTCAAAGGTGGAAGACTATCAGAAACAGGGAACCAAATTGAAGAAACAGTTGCTGGCCAAAGGATATACAACAAGTACAGTGGACATTCCCTTTCAGGAATATCTGACCAGCAATAGAAGAGACTTGTTGGAACCTAAGACAAGAGACAAAGATTCATCGGAGGATATGGGTATACCGTTTATTACCAAATTCTGTAGCCAGCACAAACAGATAGAGACCATTATTAGAAAACACTGGGGGATCCTTCTACGTGACCCTATGCTGAAAGGAACCTTAAAAGAGAAACCCAGGTTCATATATAGAAGGGCAGACAACCTCAAAAATCACTTGGTTAAAAGTGTGGCACAAGATAAGAAGAAACCAGGCACCATCATGACAAAAGGCTTTCACAGGTGTGGAACGTGCAGTATGTGTAAGAACTGCAGGAGTTTGACTTCTAAAATCACAGAGTACACTTCAACCGTAACGGGTAAAAGCAGACAAATCCATCAATTCATTACCTGTGATAGCCATCATGTAATATATCTCATCACGTGTTCCTGCAAAAACCAATACGTCGGAAGAACCACCAGGAAATTGAAGGAACGCATGGCAGAACACGTGCGCAACATCAAGAAAGGTATCACCTCTCATGGAGTGTCAGCGCACTTTAAAGAACACCATCATTGTCAGCTCAAAGACCTGGTCTCCTTCTGTGGAATCCATATAATAAAGGGAAATTGGAGGAAGAATAATATGGAGGAGGAGCTTGCGAAGAAAGAAATGAGAACCATATTTGAAATGGGTACCTTGCATCCAGCGGGCCTCAATTTGGACTTCGAAACCAAATGGTTTTTATAACCTTATTGAGTCCCTAAAATAATACCGCACTTCACAGAGTTCTGTATAAGCAGGGTTTCTCAGATCTCTCACCGCCAATTCTGGGGACCATATAATATTGGTATAACATAGTTTAGCCCATATCGTGACCTCCCCCCTTTTTGGCGAGAATTGTGGCCAACCACTCTCCTCTTTGTCTTTACCCACCACATCAGGGTCCAGCAACTCGCATTCAGCAATTAAGAACAGTACCCTTCCATAATTCATTTGTTTATCTACTGTGTATCCCCCCCCAAATGTCCCCGTACACATGTTTCTTTATTCATTTTATTTCTTTAACATCTTTTATAGATCATTTTTTTCCCATGGGTCCATCTGATCATCCACTCATAAAATATAGCTGTGTGGTATTTATTTCAATATCATGCTATACAGGCATTTGCAGCAATTACTCTCATATATATTTTTCTATCCATCATGCATTTCCTTTAAATCATCATTTTTCCCACTTCAAAATTTATCTTCCTATAATATCCCCCTCAGTGTATCGCGGGGAACATCATAATCCTTTTGCCAAACCCGGCCGCCGCCCACGTCATGTGTTCCATTTGGATTTGGAACGCAAGACGACGCAGCCCACCACGCACGGGGCAGCCCACGTGATCATGAGTTACGTCGGACTTGTCCTCCACAAGATGTGACACGGCGCGTACGAGCGCTACATGCCAGCGGAAGCACAATGATCAGGTGCTTCCGCCGGAAGTCCGGACTGCCTCCCATGCGTTCCACACGGTTGGAACGCATGGCGATAACACCACTTTTTCACCCTTTTCTCTCCATTTTTCATACATCTTATCCCATTATTTAACAGTAATTATGCATTTACCACTAGATCACCAGGGCAAAATCCCAGTTTAAACATAAATAAAGATCTTGATGATCCCACTGGGTTCCGCCCTGGAAGGGGCGGAGTAGTCAGTCCCCTTAGGTATAAATATCAGGATATTTCATAACTCACATGCACCTTGAAAAAGACTTATTAGTCGAAACGCGTTGGTGCATGTGAGGATTTGAGGTACCACTCCAATCATCCCCATCAGCAGGAATACGGTGAGACACCCCGGGTTAACATCTTTTTTCCCACCTTTTGACCTTGCTGATAAAACATCTATGGGATTGCTTGTTGTGGTATACCATTTAGAGTTTGTTTTTATTGATCCACGTTGATTTTTATACAATAAATGTATTGAAACCTCATACATCCCTCCGTTTCTGTGCTTTACATCGAGCCTAAATACGAAACAAAGGGGGTGAATGAGGACGACCATCCAGCCTGCTGGGATAAAGATACCTTTACATGAAAGTACGGCGCCTTCTGAAGTAAGCCTGGATGTGAGCATCCTTTCAGAAGTGTTTGCATGTGAATGTTTTGAGCGTACCCACTTTCGGTACCAAGAATACCCTTAGGGGGCTATAAAGAAACCTTTATAGGCTTTTTCCATTTGCATGAAAGTAAGCACACATGTGAGAGGCCACGTCTATTTTGAAACACCAGGGTGAACCCATACGGATATCTTCACATCTTTCCACCACACCATAGTCCATAGAGTCCGGGGAGAAGTCACCATCACTCTGAACTATCTGCATTGGGAGAAATTCCCTTTTTGAACTCTTGTGCACAATTTGTGTTTTCTCCGCATATAACATCGTTTGAGGGAGAAGAACTTACCGGACGAGGGACTTTTTTCAAGAACAGCGAAGGATTCTCTCCCCCAAAAAACTTTGTACTTTGACCCCACGGTGTAACACCATCATCATCCACACGTTGCGCCCACAGCAGGTTCTATCCAATTTTTCTTTTTGTGTTTTTTTATATATGATAACTCGGCCAGCTTGGAGGTCCCCCAGTTCTCCCTACAGTGCCGCAGCAGCTGTCAGGCACTATGCCACATTGTCAGCCAGCGGGTGGTAGGTGCCTCAGTCCTTCAACTCTGCTCTGCATCCATAAGGAAGGGAAGCTATCGCCGCAGCAGTCAGCACACTAGGACCCAGCAGCAGCCGAATGCATCTTCTTGTCATCCTGGCATGAACAGGCTGAAGCTTGCACTGTGTATCCCCCAACCTAAAAGAAGTGGCTTACACTGTGCCCTCCTGCTAACCCACCCGATGGATGTGGCTAGCACTGTCCCTACATGCTGCATGGGGGGACGCAAGGGACAAACATCATTGTATGGTGAAACTGTCAGTGTGTCAATTACAATGGTGTGACAGATGTTAGCGTGTAAAGTCGCACAACGCATGATTGCAGCATCTGTAGACACTGACAGTGGGAGTCTCAATCCTTGCATATTCAGATACACGGATGTACACCAGGGAAGTGCATTGTAGCAGCATTAGTATAGAGTCACAGACGCAACTGCAGCAAGAGACGTAAGGAAGGCCACAACTGCGTCCAACTCAGAATTCGACCCTATAAGGAGGGATCCCGCCCCCATGACAGACCCCACCCATCAACAGACCCCGCCCCATTAGGGCTGCTTCTATCCATTTCCCGGGCTGGTTTTCCATGTGGAGTTTATGTCAATATGTACAACATTGATATGGTCATTAAGTTGCAGGGACGTGCAGTCAGGGGAGGCAGGGGAGGCAGTGCCTCCCCTGTCACTAATGATTAAAATAATATAAAGAAGATACATAAGACACATATTCTGTGTCATATGTATCTTCTTAATATTATTCTAATAAATTTAGACTATGAAATTACTTTGGGAGGCACTCGCAACAAGTGCCTCCCGTACACAGTGAAAACGGGGATGCAGCGGGGGGCGGGGCCTAACACTGGGCTTTAAAAGCCCATTAGAAAGAAAGGGGACAGCGGCACTTATATAAGTGCCTTGCTGACAGCCTGGGATGGGCTTTCAGGCATGACAGCTGTGATTGGACAGCGGATCCAGTGGTGAATCCGCTGGTCCAATCACCCAGAGGCGGTGGGAGAAGCGCAGGCGGGACCCGGCAGTTAGTGTGAGCTGTCCCGGGTCACTACGATAAAGCGGCGGCGGCCCCAGGAGGCCCGGAACTGGGGAGTATGTGGCAGCGGTGGCCAGCACTCTCCAGTCTAGTTCCTGCTCCTCCATCCTCCCAGCCAGCAGCAGAAGCAGCAGTGGGGTCAGCTGGATGGGCTGCACTGGCGTGCGCACGGGGGGGGGGGGGGACGACACACACACACGTTTACAACACATTACCGCAGTCCTGTCACCACCCTCCAAGTGTCCAGCTTAATTTAAATCATGTGTAACTCTTCTCACCAAGAACATTGGAGTGTGTGGATCCGCACAGGGCTGCAGTAACAGTTTCCTGATAGCGGCATCACACACACACACACACACACACACACACACACACACACACACACCTGTCCCGATGTGAGGGCTCTGTCCGGCCTGTGTCAAGTGTCAAAACCATTTGAGAACTCAGACCCTATTACATAACCCCCATGATGATCAAATGCTTGCATTATATTTGAGTGCGTTTAGGGGCCTATTCACCAAGTATCCAACTCACTGCGGGGGAAACTTATCACCGGAGCAATTCAGCATTGCTCCGGTGTAGAGACAGCTGCTACGCAAAGCAGCTGTCCCCGCAATCTGTAATACTGCTACTTCTGTAGCAGCGTTATTTATCCATCCTCGTCGCCGACTTCTGCGCTAGTGCTTGGATCCCTCTTGGCATCCCCAAAACTCTTTACCATAGGAAGAGAGGGGCTCTGGGAATAAACGCCATCTTAAGATGGTGTTTATTGTCACAGGCAAACTCCGAAAACTTTAAAGCTGGGCATACACTAAAAGCATTTTGTGGCGTAATGTGAATTTTGGCTCATACTGCGTGTCGTAACGTGAATTTCGGCTCATACTGTGTGGCGTAATGTGAATTTGGCTCATACTGTGTATCGTAATGTGAATTTTGTTTCATACCACGTGGCGTAATGTGAATTTCGGCTCATACTGTGTGTGGTAATGTGAATTTTGGTTCATACTGTATGGCGTAATGTGAATTCGGCTCATACTGTGTGGGGTAATGTGAATTTGGCTCATACAGTGTGGTGTAATGTGAATTTCGGCTCATAATGTGTAGCGTAATGTGAATTTTGTTTCATAACGTGTGGCGTAATGTGAATTTTGGCTCATACTTTGTGGCGTAATGTGAATTGCGGCTCATACTGTGTAGTGTAATGTGAATTTCGTCTCATACTGTGTGGCGTAATGTGAATTTCAACTCATACTGTGTGGCGTAATGTGAATTTCGGCTCATACCGTGTGCTGTAATCAAAATCACGGTGTAGGTGCTGGGGGTTGCAACGGGTGGGGAGTGTATGGGAGGCAGGGGGAGGGGAATGCATATGCACGTAGGCCCATCACTCGCTAGTTCTGCCACTGGGTCAGGAATAGGTTGGGAAAGTGCAGCAGCGATAGGGTGCAGCGGCAGCTAGGACTCAGGGTTATGCCATAGCAGACAGTCCGTACCAGCCAGTGGTCGCACCATTATGTTTAATTTTTTCCCCTGGGGTGTATTATATCTACTTGTAATATTAGGAACTAGGGACAAATTAGATTAAGCCATGTGATTTTACTGAGAGAATGTAAAACAGTGCAAGACATGTCCCTGGGTGGTGCTAGACACGCACAAAAGACTGTGCTAGACACGCCTTTCTGGCAGAGCACCCCCTAATAAAATTAGCTGCGCACACTTACGATGGGCTGCAGGGAGGTGCAAAAATGGACTAAGATCTGATGTAAAAATATATATATATATGTAATATATATATATATTTTCACATTTTATTATGCCTCCCCAGCCAAAGACCTCACCGCACGTCACTGTTAAGTTGACATTGTGCATGCTGACAGAGCAATTTTGCAGAGCTCTACCCTAAACCTAATCCTAGTCCTAAACATTAACAAAACAGTCAAATGTACAGATGTAGCAGCCCTAATCTATACCGTGATGCTTACACACATGCATTGCAGGAGCGACTAGGCGCGGCAGTGTGCAGATAGTTGCATCTGCGATTAGACAATACATTGCTTATTTGTTCACAGGCACACTACCCACGAAAAATTAATCATGGGTTCGAGTATTCACATACTAGATGACAGTGGCTACACCTGTACTCTCCACATCATTAACAATGTCTAAAGAATGATCATGTTGACATTATATCCCTGTTGACCTTTTTTTACTGTAAATATTTCAACCATGTCACCATTCTGAATGTCAACATTTGAATGATGAAATAGTGACTACTTACCATCTGGTACAAGTGTGACCTGATCAAAACCAGCCAAATATACTGTATTTGCAAGATATGCATACAACTCTGCCTCAAGAAGGATACACACTTGAGGCGGGCTGTAGTACCGCCTGAGTTTAGCCGAGTGCAGAATGCCGGCCAAACTCAGACTTTATTTAAAGGGGCAACTCACTCACAAGGCAAAATCATGCCTTGTAAGTGATTGCCTCTTTAAAAAAACGTACGAGTTCGGCCGGAATCCCGCAGCATTACATCCTGCCTAGGTACTGTGGTTACGTGTGTATAATGCAGGAACAATTAATGCCATCTTTCATTTAATTCTGCATTGACCACACAGTTTTTTTTGCATATTTGACAGATGTTATAAATAACTGACCTCCCTAATATTCTAATAATTAGTTTCAACAGATAATTAAGACAATTAGAGATAAATTTACTAAGCACCGTGTTTGTTCGAGTTTGCAGTTATATTTTCCATCTCGGATATATACTAAACACAAAACACGGGAGTGTTAGGTCAAATAGAAATATACAGGGATATACGATCAACGGGCAAACTTGAAAGGACTTACCATAAGCACGACTACAACATGGAAATTGACCAAGAATCGTTTCTGCAAACACACCCGTGAATCGGATCAAAATTAACTTTTCAAATAGACTTCCCCTTGAGCAGCATGTTTAGAGAAGTACTACATTATACAGTGTAGTGTATTTTTTTTAAATATTTGTTTCACTGGTGGGACGACAGGTACCAGCAGGCCCTTTAATGCTCTGCATGCTGGTACTTGTGGTTCTCAAAGTACCAGCATGCAGAGGAGACTTGTTGGAACATGTAGTTCCACCAGTAAAACACAATATTAATTTCTTAATTTACACTTAATTGCTATGAACTCGCCACCCACAGTCTAGGAGTGGCAGGAATAGCCCTGGGCTATAGCCCTGGCCCTTGGGTGCGCTGGAGGGGGTAAGACCTCTTTATTGGGGAGGTCCTCATTCCACAAGGAAACCCCAGCCAAGGCTGACTAGTTGGGGGTTAATGCTATGGCCACAGGGACTAATATAAATGTGTCCTCTGGCTGTGGCATTACCTCCTTGGCTAGTTGATCACGGCGCTGGTTTTCACAATATGGGGGACCCCTATGTCCTATCCACCCCAAATCTTTGGAACCAGGACTGGTCCAAGAACCTGGTGCTGGTTCTTTAAATACAATGGGACCTCACAGAACTTTTACACAGAGAAACACTGTAAAACCAAAATCTTGGAACCATCAAATAACGAAATTATATCAAGACATACAAAAAGCAGGATAGAACATAGTATTTGAGAAAGTGTCAACAATAAAATAGAACACAGCAAAGGACCCGGTAACCAGTGAGGCGTCACACAGACTTGGAAAGAAAGAAAATCAGTCCGGGGGATAAGCCCACTCTGGAATCAAGTCATTCAGCGGTACACGAGCACTAGTCAGGAAAGTAGTGGAACCATCAACCATCCTGCACAGCATTAGCCAGATAGATAAGAGGATAGGCCACAGTTCCACGGTAATTGTAGAACGGAGAACCATCCCTCTCCCAAACACCACAACTAACTGCGAAGTGATACAATACCGTTCTCCCCCATTATAAAGGAGGTCACACTGCAGAGCCTCAAAGAAAATTGCAATGGAGGTCCATACAGTCACCAACGATGAGATGGAGGCAGTCCCTGACATCCCACACGCCATCACCCACTGCACATAATGGTGAATAAGCGCTGGAAGAATCCGCAACTCCCCAATTTGGTTCACAATGCGTTCGTCGGAGGAACCTCCAGCATTAAGCATCGACTGTAGAGGAGCAGCAGGCATTACAGATACAAGCTCCCCCAAGAGGGTAGCAACACCGGCGAGCAGGTGGAGCCCACAGGAGAATCAGTCACTGCAATAGTCTCTTCTCCAAACATATTAAGAACCCTTTGTTCGGATTCCGCGATAGCCTTCAGGATGATTGAGACCGAATGTCCAGAAGTATTAGCAGGATTAAACATGGCTTCAGAGGGAAGAAGCAATATATGCACAGGAGGAAGATCCACTGGTAGAAAGGGAGCAGAGCTATACACACAGGAGCTCAGCTCATCCAGAGAACGCAGGCCAGCAGACAGATCTCTGAGGCTGTAACAGGAGCTACTGGACTCAGCACGCAGGACTCATCCAAAAATGGCGGCAGCCGGAGGGAACTACAAGGTGTGCCAGGATAGTACGTTAACAGAGCTCCACAGGGACACCGCCAACCGCACTCGGATCTTTAACAAAGTTGCTCCCCTGGTGACCACCGAGGTGTATTCCCTCCACAACTTCAGCCACCAGCGCTTACCGGTCACAGACAGGAGTCCCAGCAGGGGATAGAAAATTGCGGCCGCTCGCAGGACCACGCGGCTACAGGAACAGCAGCCTCAAGCAGGCAGCAGCCCCAGCACCGCTCCCAGAAGCAGTCTTTCTCACGGGACTGGAGTTAACAACCACCGGAGCACAAAGGAGTCAGCTGCCACCGGAGCACAGAGCAGCCAGCCGTGACCGGAAGTGCAGGAGGCGCACAGAGCGGGTCTCGGCAGCAAGGGTCCCAGCCGGAGGCCTCACCACTCACGAGAGAGAGATCAGCGGGGAATTCGGCTCCACAGTCGTACCGCAGGCACCGGAGGGCACAGTGAGTATTCCCACAGCCGCACACTATATATGGAAGTAATAGGCACCAGGGAACAGGATTTTTAACAGGATTCGTGCAGGGAGCTGCAGCAACAAGCTGCTACTTCATGCCGTGCCAAGCCACAACCCCCAGTATGAGTTATTATAGCAAATTTTAGTACCTACGATAATGGTTTAAATTAGACAAAAATGCATCATGCTAAAATCAGTAGAGTTCTCAGATTCATGTAGCAGTGATACTTTTGAAACCTTTTTCTCCAGCAAAGGTTACAAATACAATGAAAAGACTGTGAATAGGCAAATCCAATAGTGAACATTTCGGACTGGCCAATGAGGTGCAGAGGAAACCCCTCGCAGGCCCCACTGCCTGAAGGCCCACACACTCCACTAGGGATTAGGGGCCTAATTCAAGGATGATTGCAAAACAATATTTCTCTTATGTCCTAGAGGATACTGGGGTCCACATTAGTACCACGGGGTATAGATGGGTCCACTAGGAGCCTTGAGCACTTTAAGAAATCAATAGTGTGCACTGGCTCCTCCCTCCATGTCCCCCCACCAGACTCAGTTTAGAAAATGTGTCCAGAGGAGACAATCATGCTTAGGAAAGCTCCTGAAGAGTTTTATACATTTATTTTCTATTTGTTGTTTTACAGGCATTGCTGGGTGGCACCAGCATGCCTGCTTCGTGGGACTTAGGGGGGAGAATGGCCCAACTTCCTAAAGAGTTAATGGTCCCGTTTTTCTGCTGATAGGACACTGAGCTCCTGAGGGAGTCATTTGCAAGCCCCACCACGGCGAGCGTACCCTCCCGTAGCACGTCGCCACCCCTAACAGAGCTGAAGATAGAAGAGTGGGAAGAACAGCGCCAGCGCCCCGGTTAGCGGGTTGCCGGCAGAAATGGCGGCATGAGGGTTAGAGTGCAGCGCTGACATGCAGGCTGCGCTCCGGAGGCTCAAGATGACATGCGGCTGCATGTGTCCCGCTGTGAGGGGCACGCTGAGCCACCAATGATACCCACAGTGGCCATCCAGCTTACAGAGGGTTTTAAGTTACCCTCGGATTAAGCACTCTAAACCTCAGGACAGTATTAAAAAGACCGGGAAGCCGTGCGCCATTACGGAGATGGGGCTTCACTATGAGCGGATCAAGCAGCTCACCAACGCCATTTTCCCTTTGCAGCTCATATTGGCAGGCATCACAGGGACACGCAGCTCCTCCAAGAAGACTCCATGTCTCCTCAGCGGTACCAGGGAGTCATAGTAAGGGGGAGGAGGTTGTAGTATACTAAGTCCTCTGAAGGGATTTAGTGTGGTGACCCAGCTGTGTTTTTACTCAGCTACAGGGGCACGTTGTGGCTGGCTCCTATTTCTCTGTCTCCCTACAGGCTCTGTGTAGGTTATACTGTGTTTCACCTTCTGTGTATGGGTGTGTGTGGGTCCCTTTGCATTACCATGTCCAGGGACTGTCTATCCTCCCCTGGGGACTCGCTGCCATGTACCCAGAACAGTACACATTCTCAGACTAGTAGATCAGCACCCCCATGGTTAGATTCCATAAAGGTGATGATATATAATATTTCTACAAAATTAGACCATACTGAGGGAGAGGCGCAATGCTTAAGACAGTCTATAGAAGACCTGATGAATAGAGATTCAGTTCCTAGAGATGAGCGCCTGAAATTTTTCGGGTTTTGTGTTTTGGTTTTGGGTTCGGTTCCGCGGCCGTGTTTTGGGTTCGAACGCGTTTTGGCAAAACCTCACCGAATTTTTTTTGTCGGATTCGGGTGTGTTTTGGATTCGGGTGTTTTTTTCAAAAAACACTAAAAAACAGCTTAAATCATAGAATTTGGGGGTCATTTTGATCCCAAAGTATTATTAACCTCAAAAACCATAATTTACACTCATTTTCAGTCTATTCTGAATACCTCACACCTCACAATATTATTTTTAGTCCTAAAATTTGCACAGAGGTCGCTGTGTGAGTAAGATAAGCGACCCTAGTGGCCGACACAAACACCGGGCCCATCTAGGAGTGGCACTGCAGTGTCACGCAGGATGTCCCTTCCAAAAAACCCTCCCCAAACAGCACATGACGCAAAGAAAAAAAGAGGCGCAATGAGGTAGCTGTGTGAGTAAGATTAGCGACCCTAGTGGCCGACACAAACACCGGGCCCATCTAGGAGTGGCACTGCAGTGTCACGCAGGATGGCCCTTCCAAAAAACCCTCCCCAAACAGCACATGACGCAAAGAAAAAAAGAGGCGCAATGAGGTAGCTGTGTGAGTAAGATTAGCGACCCTAGTGGCCGACACAAACACCGGGCCCATCTAGGAGTGGCACTGCAGTGTCACGCAGGATGTCCCTTCCAAAAAACCCTCCCCAAACAGCACATGACGCAAAGAAAAAAAGAGGCGCAATGAGGTAGCTGACTGTGTGAGTAAGATTAGCGACCCTAGTGGCCGACACAAACACCGGGCCCATCTAGGAGTGGCACTGCAGTGTCACGCAGGATGTCCCTTCCAAAAAACCCTCCCCAATCAGCACATGATGCAAAGAAAAAGAAAAGAAAAAAGAGGTGCAAGATGGAATTGTCCTTGGGCCCTCCCACCCACCCTTATGTTGTATAAACAAAACAGGACATGCACACTTTAACCAACCCATCATTTCAGTGACAGGGTCTGCCACACGACTGTGACTGATATGACGGGTTGGTTTGGACCCCCCCCAAAAAAGAAGCAATTAATCTCTCCTTGCACAAACTGGCTCTACAGAGGCAAGATGTCCACCTCATCTTCACCCTCCGATATATCACCGTGTACATCCCCCTCCTCACAGATTATCAATTCGTCCCCACTGGAATCCACCATCTCAGCTCCCTGTGTACTTTGTGGAGGCAATTGCTGCTGGTCAATGTCTCCGCGGAGGAATTGATTATAATTCATTTTAATGAACATCATCTTCTCCACATTTTCTGGATGTAACCTCGTACGCCGATTGCTGACAAGGTGAGCGGCGGCACTAAACACTCTTTCGGAGTACACACTTGTGGGAGGGCAACTTAGGTAGAATAAAGCCAGTTTGTGCAAGGGCCTCCAAATTGCCTCTTTTTCCTGCCAGTATAAATACGGACTGTGTGACGTGCCTACTTGGATGCGGTCACTCATATAATCCTCCACCATTCTATCAATGTTGAGAGAATCATATGCAGTGACAGTAGACGACATGTCCGTAATCGTTGTCAGGTCCTTCAGTCCGGACCAGATGTCAGCATCAGCAGTCGCTCCAGACTGCCCTGCATCACCGCCAGCGGGTGGGCTCGGAATTCTGAGCCTTTTCCTCGCACCCCCAGTTGCGGGAGAATGTGAAGGAGGAGATGTTGACAGGTCGCGTTCCGCTTGACTTGACAATTTTGTCACCAGCAGGTCTTTCAACCCCAGCAGACTTGTGTCTGCCGGAAAGAGAGATCCAAGGTAGGCTTTAAATCTAGGATCGAGCACGGTGGCCAAAATGTAGTGCTCTGATTTCAACAGATTGACCACCCGTGAATCCTTGTTAAGCGAATTAAGGGCTGCATCCACAAGTCCCACATGCCTAGCGGAATCGCTCCCTTTTAGCTCCTTCTTCAATGCCTCCAGCTTCTTCTGCAAAAGCCTGATGAGGGGAATGACCTGACTCAGGCTGGCAGTGTCTGAACTGACTTCACGTGTGGCAAGTTCAAAGGGCATCAGAACCTTGCACAACGTTGAAATCATTCTCCACTGCACTTGAGACAGGTGCATTCCACCTCCTATATCGTGCTCAATTGTATAGGCTTGAATGGCCTTTTGCTGCTCCTCCAACCTCTGAAGCATATAGAGGGTTGAATTCCACCTCGTTACCACTTCTTGCTTCAGATGATGGCAGGGCAGGTTCAGTAGTTTTTGGTGGTGCTCCAGTCTTCTGTACGTGGTGCCTGTACGCCGAAAGTGTCCCGCAATTTTTCTGGCCACCGACAGCATCTCTTGCACGCCCCTGTCGTTTTTTAAAAAATTCTGCACCACCAAATTCAAGGTATGTGCAAAACATGGGACGTGCTGGAATTTGCCCATATTTAATGCACACACAATATTGCTGGCGTTGTCCGATGCCACAAATCCACAGGAGAGTCCAATTGGGGTAAGCCATTCCGCGATGATCTTCCTCAGTTGCCGTAAGAGGTTTTCAGCTGTGTGCGTATTCTGGAAACCGGTGATACAAAGCGTAGCCTGCCTAGGAAAGAGTTGGCGTTTGCGAGATGCTGCTACTGGTGCCGCCGCTGCTGTTCTTGCGGCGGGAGTCCATACATCTACCCAGTGGGCTGTCACAGTCATATAGTCCTGACCCTGCCCTGCTCCACTTGTCCACATGTCCGTGGTTAAGTGGACATTGGGTACAGCTGCATTTTTTAGGACACTGGTGACTCTTTTTCTGAGGTCTGTGTACATTTTCGGTATCGCCTGCCTAGAGAAATGGAACCTAGATGGTATTTGGTACCGGGGACACAGTACCTCCAACAAGTCTCTAGTTGGCTCTGCAGTAACGATGGATACCGGAACCACGTTTCTCACCACCCAGGATGCCAAGGCCTCAGTTATCCGCTTTGCAGTAGGATGACTGCTGTGATATTTCATCTTCCTCGCAAAGGACTGTTGAACAGTCAATTGCTTACTGGAAGTAGTACAAGTGGGCTTACGACTTCCCCTCTGGGATGACCATCGACTCCCAGCGGCAACAACAGCAGCGCCAGCAGCAGTAGGCGTTACACGCAAGGATGCATCGGAGGAATCCCAGGCAGGAGAGGACTCGTCAGAATTGCCAGTGACATGGCCTGCAGGACTATTGGCATTCCTGGGGAAGGAGGAAATTGACACTGAGGGAGTTGGTGGGGTGGTTTGCGTGAGCTTGGTTACAAGAGGAAGGGATTTACTGGTCAGTGGACTGCTTCCGCTGTCACCCAAAGTTTTTGAACTTGTCACTGACTTATTATGAATGCGCTGCAGGTGACGTATAAGGGAGGATGTTCCGAGGTGGTTAACGTCCTTACCCCTACATATTACAGCTTGACAAAGGGAACACACGGCTTGACACCTGTTGTCCGCATTTCTGGTGAAATACCTCCACACCGAAGAGCTGATTTTTTTGGTATTTTCACCTGGCATGTCAACGGCCATATTCCTCCCACGGACAACAGGTGTCTCCCCGGGTGCCTGACTTAAACAAACCACCTCACCATCAGAATCCTCCTGGTCAATTTCCTCCCCAGCGCCAGCAACACCCATATCCTCCTCATCCTGGTGTACTTCAACACTGACATCTTCAATCTGACTATCAGGAACTGGACTGCGGGTGCTCCTTCCAGCACTTGCAGGGGGCGTGCAAATGGTGGAAGGCGCATGCTCTTCACGTCCAGTGTTGGGAAGGTCAGGCATCGCAACCGACACAATTGGACTCTCCTTGTGGATTTGGGATTTCGAAGAATGCACAGTTCTTTGCTGTGCTGCTTTTGCCAGCTTGAGTCTTTTCATTTTTCTAGCGAGAGGCTGAGTGCTTCCATCCTCATGTGAAGCTGAACCACTAGCCATGAACATAGGCCAGGGCCTCAGCCGTTCCTTGCCACTCCGTGTGGTAAATGGCATATTGGCAAGTTTACGCTTCTCCTCCGACAATTTTATTTTAGGTTTTGGAGTCCTTTTTTTTCTGATATTTGGTGTTTTGGATTTGACATGCTCTGTACTATGACATTGGGCATCGGCCTTGGCAGACGACGTTGCTGGCATTTCATCGTCTCGGCCATGACTAGTGGCAGCAGCTTCAGCACGAGGTGGAAGTGGATCTTGATCTTTCCCTAATTTTGGAACCTCAACATTTTTGTTCTCCATATTTTAATAGGCACAACTAAAAGGCACCTCAGGTAAACAATGGAGATGGATACTAGTATACAATTATGGACTGCCTGCCGACTGCAGACACAGAGGTAGCCACAGCCGTGAACTACCGTACTGTACTGTGTCTGCAGCTAATATAGACTGGTTGATAAAGAGAAGATGTCTATGTAACTATGTATGTATAAAGAAGACTGAAAAAAATCCACGGTTAGATGGTATACAATTATGGACGGACTGCCTGCCGAGTGCAGACACAGAGGTAGCCACAGCCGTGAACTACCGTACTGTACTGTGTCTGCAGCTAATATAGACTGGTTGATAAAGAGAAGATGTCTATGTAACTATGTATGTATAAAGCAGAATGAAAAAAAACCACGGTTAGGTGGTATACAATTATGGACGGACTGCCTGCCGAGTGCAGACACAGAGGTAGCCACAGCCGTGAACTACCGTACTGTACTGTGTCTGCAGCTAATATAGACTGGTTGATAAAGAGAAGATGTCTATGTAACTATGTATGTATAAAGAAGAATGAAAAAAATCCACGGTTAGGTGGTATTACAATTATGGACGGACTGCCTGCCGAGTGCAGAGACACAGAGGTAGCCACAGCCGTGAACTACCGTACTGTGTCTGCTGCGACTGGATGATAAATGATATAAAAAATATATATATATCACTACTGCAGCCGGACAGGTATATATTATATATTATATAATGACGGACCTGCTGGACACTGTCTGTCAGCAGAATGAGTTTTATTTTTATAGAATAAAAAAAAAAAAAACACACAAGTGAAATCACACGACGAGTGTTTAACTTTTTCAGGCAATCACAATATAAGTATACTACTAACTATACTGGTGGTCAGTGTGGTCAGGTCACTGGTCAGTCACACTGGCAGTGGCACTCCTGCAGCAAAAGTGTGCACTGTTTAATTTTAATATAATATGTACTCCTGGCTCCTGCTATAACCTATAACTGGCACTGCAGTAGTGCTCCCCAGTCTCCCCCACAATTATAAGCTGTGTGAGCTGAGCAGTCAGACAGATATATAATATATATAGATGATGCAGCACACTGGCCTGAGCCTGAGCAGTGCACACAGATATGGTATGTGACTGACTGAGTCACTGTGTGTATCGCTTTTTTCAGGCAGAGAACGGATATATTAAATAAACTGCACTGTGTGTCTGGTGGTCACTCACTATATAATATATTATGTACTCCTGGCTCCTGCTATAACCTATAACTGGCACTGCAGTAGTGCTCCCCAGTCTCCCCTACAATTATAAGCTGTGTGAGCTGAGCAGTCAGACAGATATATATAATATTATATATAGATAATAGATGATGCAGCACACTGGCCTGAGCCTGAGCAGTGCACACAGATATGGTATGTGACTGACTGAGTCACTGTGTGTATCGCTTTTTTCAGGCAGAGAACGGATATATTAAATAAACTGCACTGTGTGTCTGGTGGTCACTCACTATATAATATATTATGTACTCCTGGCTCCTGCTATAACCTATAACTGGCACTGCAGTAGTGCTCCCCAGTCTCCCCCACAATTATAAGCTGTGTGAGCTGAGCAGTCAGACAGATATATATAATATTATATATAGATAATAGATGATGCAGCACACTGGCCTGAGCCTGAGCAGTGCACACAGATATGGTATGTGACTGACTGAGTCACTGTGTGTATCGCTTTTTTCAGGCAGAGAACGGATATATTAAATAAACTGCACTGTGTGTCTGGTGGTCACTCACTATATAATATATTATGTACTCCTGGCTCCTGCTATAACCTATAACTGGCACTGCAGTAGTGCTCCCCAGTCTCCCCCACAATTATAAGCTGTGTGAGCTGAGCAGTCAGACAGATATATATAATATTATATATAGATAATAGATGATGCAGCACACTGGCCTGAGCCTGAGCAGTGCACACAGATATGGTATGTGACTGAGTCACTGTGTGCTGTGTATCGCTTTTTTCAGGCAGAGAACGGATTATAAAGTAAACTGCACTGTCCTCACTAGTAAACTCTCTCCACTCAGTCTCTACACTTCTACAGTAACAGTACTCCTCCTAGTCAGCTCCAGTAAATCTCTCTCAGTCTCTTATAATCTAAATGGAGAGGACGCCAGCCACGTCCTCTCCCTATCAATCTCAATGCACGTGTGAAAATGGCGGCGACGCGCGGCTCCTTATATAGAATCCGAGTCTCGCGATAGAATCCGAGCCTCGCGAGAATCCGACAGCGTCATGATGACGTTCGGGCGCGCTCGGGTTAACCGAGCAAGGCGGGAAGATCCGAGTCGCTCGGACCCGTGAAAAAAAACATGAAGTTCTGGCGGGTTCGGATTCAGAGAAACCGAACCCGCTCATCTCTATCAGTTCCCATACCAACATCTCAGACCCCTGCCATTTGCACACAAAAATGTACTCTGGCCCAGCTCATGCAGGCTGATACTGATGACGATACATCAGACCCAGAGGAGGGTGAAGTGGATGCGAGTGGGGGTGGATGCTCACAGGGAATACAGGCCCTGATAGAAGCTATCAGAAATGTCCTGCAGATTCCTGACGGGGTGGCGGAGGTTATAGGAGGAATCTTATTTTAATGTAAAATAGAAATCCTCAGTAACTTTCTCTTACGTCCTAGAGGATGCTGGGGACTCCGTAAGGACCATGGGGTATAGACGGGCTCCGCAGGAGATAGGGCACCTAAAAAGAACTTTGACTATGGGTGTGCACTGGCTCCTCCCTCTATGCCCCTCCTCCAGACCTCAGTTAGATCTTGTGCCCAGAGGAGAAGTGGTGCACTGCAGAGAGCTCTCCGGAGTTTTCTGTTAAAGAAGAATTTTGTTAGGTTTTTTATTTTCAGGGAGTCCGGTTGGCAACAGGCTCCCTGCATCGTGGGACCGAGGAGAAAGAAGCAGAGCTGGCTTGTCAAGTTGGGCACTGCTTCTAAGGCTACTGGACACCATTAGCTCCAGAGGGAGTTGGAACACAGGTCTCACCTGGGGTTCGTCCCGGAGCCACGCCGCCGTCCTCCTCACAGATGCCGAAGATAGAAGCCGGATAGAGAAGGCAGAAGACATCTTAGGCGGCAGAAGACATCAGATCTTCATGAGGTAAGGCGCGCAGCGGTAAGCTGTGCGCCATTGCTCCCAGTCACACACACACAAAGCAGCACTGAAGGGTGCAGGGCGCAGGGGGGGGGGGCGCCCTGGGCAGCAATAAACCTCACATTTGGGCAAATACAGATTGATTAGGCTGCGGAGGCAGTAAATCTATGATCCCCCGCCATTTTTATTGAAAAATCACTGGAGCCGAAGCCCGCCGTCGGGTGGGCGGGGCTTGATCCTCAGCACTAACCAGCTCCATTTTCTCCACAGAAGCTGCATGAGGAAAACGCTGGCTCCCTGGTCTCTGCCCTGCTGAACTTCACAGGCTGGAAAAAAGAGGAGGGGGGCACATTAGCGACGTAGTGAGTGGGAATTGGCATATTATATATAGAAAAGCGCTATCTGGACATATTTTTTCCAGTGGTTTTAAGCGCTGGTGTGTGCTGGCATACTCCCTCTCTGTCTCTCCTTAGGGCCTGGTTGGGGTTTTGTCCCCTTATAGGTTAATCCCTGTGTGTGTGGGGTGTCGGTACGTGTGTGTCGACATGTCTGAGGCGGAAGGCTTCTCCAAGGAGGAGGTGGAGCAAATGAGTGGTGTGTCCCCGTCGGTTGTGCCGACTCCAGATTGGATGGACATGTGGCATATGTTGAATGCAAGTGTGGCATCTTTACATAAAAGGCTTGATAAGGCTGATTTAGGGGGGACATCAGGGGGTCAATCCTCGGATTGGACCGACTCACAGTGCCCGTCGGGGTCTCAAAAGCGTCCCTTAACACAAGACACTACTACCGACATGGATTCTGATTCCAGTGTCGACTATGACGAAGTTAAATTGCACCCTAGGGTGACTAAAACCATTCAGTGTATGATTGTGGCAATAAGGGATGTGTTGCATATTGTGGATGAACCCTCGGTCCCCGACACAAGGGTACACATGTTTAAGGAAAAGAAACAGATTATTAACTTTCCCACATCTCATGAATTGAATGATTTCTTTGGAAAAGTTTGGGAGACTCCGGATAAGAGACCGCAGATCCCCAAAAGAATTTATATGGCATACCCTTTCCCTAAGCAGGACAGGGAGATTTGGGAATCACCCCCCACTGTGGATAAGGCCCTGACGCGCTTGTCCAAGAAAGTGGCGCTACCGTCTCCTGACACAGCAGCTCTTAAGGACCCTGCAGATCGCAGGCAAGAAACTACCTTAAAGTGTATTCATTCTCATACGGGTGCTGTGCTAAGACCGACAATTGCGTCGGCATGGGTGTGTAGCGCAATTGCAGCTTGGACAGATGAGCTGACAGATCAATTTGATAATATGGATAAGGATACTATATTCCTAACTCTAGCCCATATTAAAGACGCAGTCTTATTTATGAGGGATGCTCAAAGGGATATTGGATTGCTAGCTTCTAGGGCCAATGCCATGTCTATCTCAGCGAGAAGATCCTTATGGACTCGCCAATGGACGGGTGATGCGGATTCCAAAAAACATATGGAAGTACTACCCTATAAGGGTGATGTATTGTTTGGGGATGGGCTGACGGACCTGGTTTCCACAGCTACAGCAGGTAAATCACATTTTTTACCATATATTCCCCAACAGCAAAAGAAAGTTACAGCCTATCAGATGCAGTCCTTTCGGTCGCACAAGTCCAAAAGAGGTCGGGGATCCTCTTTCCTCGCCAGAGGTAAGGGCAGAGGCAAGAGAGCACCTACTTCGGCAGGTGCCCAGGAACAAAAGTCCTCCCCGGCTGCTCCAAAACCCACAGCATGACGCTGGGGCTCCCATGAGGGAGTCCGCACCGGTGGGGGCACGTCTTCGACTTTTAAGTCAGGCCTGGGTCAGTTCGGACCTGAATCCCTGGGTGTTGGAAATAGTTTCCCAGGGTTACAAATTGGAATTCGAGGAGGTGCCCCCGCGCCGATTTTTCAAATCGGCCCTACCAGCTTCCACATCGGAAAGGGATATAGTGTTAGCTGCAATTCAAACGCTGTGTATACAGCAAGTGATAATCAAGGTTCCCCTGCACCAGCAGGGAAGAGGTTACTACTCAACCCTATTTGTGGTCCCGAAACCGGACGGTTCGGTCAGACCTATTTTGAATCTGAAATCCCTAAACCTGTACATAAAAAGATTCAAATTCAAAATGGAATCTCTCAGAGCGATAATAGCCAACATGGAGGAGGGGGAGTTTATGGTGTCTCTGGACATAAAGGATGCGTACCTTCATGTCCCCATATATGCCCCCCATCAGGAATACCTGAGATTCGCTGTACAGGATTGTCATTACCAATTTCAGACGTTGCCGTTTGGACTCTCCACGGCCCCGAGGATTTTCACCAAGATAATGGCGGAAATGATGGTGGTCCTGCGCAAGCATGGAGTCACAATTATCCCATACTTTGACGATCTCCTGATAAAAGCGAGATCAAGGGAGAAATTGCTGAGCAGTGTGGCGCTCTCTCTGAGAGTGCTCCAGCAACACGGTTGGATTCTAAATCTACCGAAGTCACAGTTGATTCCGACAACTCGACTACCGTTCCTAGGTATGATACTGGATACGGAACAAATGAAGGTCTTCCTCCCAATAGAGAAAGCCCAATACATCCAGAACATGGTCAGAGACCTGCTAAAACCGAAAAGGGTGTCAGTTCACCAATGCTCTCGAGTTCTGGGGAAAATGGTGGCGGCCTACGAGGCCATTCCCTTCGGAAGGTTCCATGCAAGGACTTTTCAATGGGACCTTCTAGACAAGTGGTCCGGGTCCCATCTGCACTTACATCAGAAGATAACTCTGTCTCCAGGGACCAGAGTGTCCCTCCTGTGGTGGTTGCAAAGTGCTCACCTCCTGGAGGGTCGCAGGTTCGGAATTCAGGATTGGATCCTGGTTACCACGGACGCGAGCCTCCGAGGAAGGGGAGCGGTCACACAGCGAAAAAATTTTCAGGGTCTTTGGTCAAACCTGGAGTCCTGTCTACACATCAATGTGTTGGAACTCAGGGCCATTTACAACGGCCTTCGACAAGCGGAGAGTTTTCTTCGAAACCTACCGGTTCTGATTCAATCAGACAATGTCACAGCAGTGGCTCATGTGAACCGCCAAGGCGGGACAAGAAGCAGAGTCGCGATGGCGGAAGCCACAAGGATCCGTCGCTGGGCGGAAAATCATGTAAGCGCTCTGTCGGCTGTCTTCATTCCGGGAGTGGACAACTGGGAAGCAGACTTCCTCAGCAGACATGATCTCCATCCAGGAGAGTGGGGACTTCATCAAGAAGTCTTTGCAGACGTAACACGTCTTTGGGGAACTCCTCAAATAGACATGATGGCATCACGCCTCAACAAAAAACTTCGGAGGTATTGCGCCAGGTCTCGGGACCCTCAGGCAGTAGCAGTAGACGCTCTGGTAACACCGTGGGTGTTCAAAACGGTCTACGTGTTTTCTCCTCTTCCTCTCATCACAAAAGTGTTGAGGATCATAAGACGAAGAAGAGTACAGACGATACTCGTTGTCCCAGACTGGCCTCGAAGGGCCTGGTACTCAGATCTACAAGAGATGCTCACAGGAGATCCCTGGCCTCTTCCTCTGAGGGAAGACCTGTTGCACCAGGGGCCCTGTGTATTTTAAGACTTACCGCGGTTACGTTTGACGGCATGGCGGTTGAACGCCGAATCCTAGCGAAAAAGGGGATTCCGGAAGAGGTCATCCCTACTTTAATAATGGCTAGGAAGGAGGTGACGGTAAAACATTATCACCGTATCTGGCGAAAGTATGTGTCTTGGTGTGAGACCAAGAATGCACCTACGGAAGATTTTCATCTGGGTCGTCTTCTCCCCTTCCTACAGACAGGAGTAGATATGGGCCTGAAATTAGGCTCTGTTAAGGTACAGATTTCAGCCCTCTCGATTTTCTTTCATAAGGAATTGGCTTCTCTTCCAGAAGTCCAGACGTTTGTAAAGGGAGTGCTGCACATCCAGTCCCCTTTTGTGCCTCCAGTGGCACCATGGGACCTGAACGTGGTGTTGCAGTTCCTAAAATCACACTGGTTTGAACCGCTTAACAAGGTTGAGTTGAAATTTCTTACCTGGAAGGTGGTCTTGTTGTTGGCCTTAGCATCAGCAAGGCGAGTGTCAGAATTGGCGGCTTTGTCACACAAGAGCACCTACTTGATTTTTCATGTGGATCGAGCTGAATTGAGGACACGTCCGCAATTTTTGCCTAAGGTGGTTTCTTCATTCCATGTGAATCAACCTATTGTGGTGCCTGTGGCTACAAGTGACCTGGAGGATTCCAGATCCCTGGACGTAGTAAGGGCCTTAAAGATTTATGTAGCCAGGACGGCTAGAATTAGGAAAACAGAGGCTCTGTTTGTCCTGTATGCGGCCAATAAGATTGGCGCTCCTGCTTCGAAGCAGACTATTGCTCGCTGGATCTGTAATACGATTCAGCAGGCTCACTCTACGGCTGGACTGCCGGTACCAAATTCGGTTAAGGCCCATTCCACTAGGAAGGTGGGCTCTTCTTGGGCGGCTGCCTGAGGGGTCTCGGCATTACAACTTTGCCGAGCGGCGACTTGGTCGGGGTCAAACACTTTTGCTAAATTCTACAAGTTTGATACCCTGGCTGATGAGCACCTAGCGTTTGCTCAGTCGGTGCTGCAGAGTCATACGCACTCTCCCGCCCGATTGGATGCTTTGGTATAAACCCCATGGTCCTTACGGAGTCCCCAGCATCCTCTAGGACGTAAGAGAAGATAAGATTTTAAACCTACCGGTAAATCAATTTCTCCTAGTCCGTAGAGGATGCTGGGCGCCCGTCCCAGTGCGGAAACTCTGCAAGACTTGTATATAGTTGTTGCTTACATAAGGGTTATGTTACAGTTGACATCGGTCTTGGACCGTTTCTGTAGTTTGTTCATACTGTTAACTGGTTATGTATGTTCCAGGTTACATGGTATGATTGGTGTGGGCTGGTATGAATCTTGCCCTTGGATTGCTAAATCCTGCCTTGTATTGTCCATCTCCTCTGGGCACAGTTCTCTAACTGAGGTCTGGAGGAGGGGCATAGAGGGAGGAGCAAGTGCACACCCATAGTCAAAGTTCTTTTTAGGTGCCCTATCTCCTGCGGAGCCCGTCTATACCCCATGGTCCTTACGGAGTCCCCAGCATCCTCTACGGACTAGGAGAAATAGATTTACCGGTAGGTTTAAAATCTTATTTTTCCTGCATCAAAGGAATTGAATGCCCTGTTTGAAGAAACTTGGGCTAATCCTGACAAAAAGTTTCAGATCCCTAAAATATTAATTACATCCTTTCCCTTTCCTCTAGAAGATAGAAAGAAATGGGAAAACCCACCAATTGTGGACGCATTGGTGTTCAGGTTGTCACGCAAGACAGTCTTACCCGGTCATGGGGCAGCATCCATTTAAAGGACACGGCTGACTGCAAAATTGAGACCACTCTCAAATCTTATATATATACTGCTGCTGGTGTGGCCCAGAGATCCACTATTGCTTGTGCATGGATCACTAGGGCCATTGCTAAATGGTCAGGTAACCTAACCTATTACTTAGATTCCTTGCCCAGGGGGGAGATCATTTTACTCCTACAGCATATTTAGGACTCTGCAAACTTTATGGTGGAGGCCATAAAGGAAATTGGTTTGCTCCACGCACGCACCACTGCCATGGCAGTGTCAGCAAGCAGGGGCTTGTGGCTGCGCCAGTGAACTGCGAATGCAGATTCCAGAAAAGGCGTGAAAAGCCTACCATTCACAGGCGAGGCCCTTTTTGGAGATGAATTGGATACGTGGATAGCCAAGGCTATGGTGGGTAAGTCTACATACCTTCCTTCCGCAGCACCCCCAGCTAGGAAAACCTACTCGGCTCCAACTCTGCAGTCCTTTCGGACATCGAAGTTTAAAGGCAAACCAAAAGGTTCTTCTACAGCCTTCAACAGCAATAACGGTAAACCCAGAAAACCAGCAGCTGCCGGTTCTCAGGAACAGACCTCAGGATCTGCTTCCTCAAGGCCTTCTGCATGACGGTGGACCACACTGCCTGGAGGACAGGCAGGTGGGAGCCCGGTTGCATTATTTCAGTCACGTTTGGGCAACATCATGCCAGGATCCCTGGGTCAAAGACCTTATCGCCCAGGGATACAGACTGGAGTTTCAGGAACTCCCACCTCACAGATTCTTCAAATCAGGCTTACCAGCTTCTCCGGAAGCAGGTATGACTTTGCAATCAGCAATTCAGAAACTGGTACAAGCTCAGGTCATTATCCCAGTACAACTTAAACTACAAAACAAGGGTTATTACTCCAACCTGTTCGTGGTACCGAAACCAGACGGTTCGGTAAGGCCCATTTTAAACCTCAAGTCACTGAACCCGTACTTACGGGTGTTCAAGTTCAAGATGGAGTCTCTGAGAGCAGTGATCTCAGGTCGGGAGGAGGGGGAACTTCTGGTGTCTCTGGACATCAAGGATGCGTACCTTCATATTCCGATTTGGCCATCTCATCAGGCTTATTTACAGTTTGCACTGCAGGTCTGTCACTACCAGTTCCAGGCCCTGCCATTTGGCCTCTCCATGGCACCGAGGGTATTCACCAAGGTAATGGCAGAGATGATGTTTCTCCTCCGCAAGCAGGGAGTGAACATAATACCATACCTGGACAACCTGCTGATAAAAGCACAATCCAGGAAGAGGTTGTTGGACAGCATTGCCCTCTCAACCCGAATACTCCAGGATCGCGGTTGGGTTCTGAACCTACTAAAATCTCACCTGGAATCAACACGGAGGCTTCTATTCCTGGGGATGATACTGGATACTTGGAAAAGGCATTGGTAATCCAATCAATAGTGCGGGATGTTTATAAAACCAACCCGGATATATCGGTGCACCTATGCGTTTGCCTTCTGGGGAAGATGGTAGCCTCTTATGAGGCTCTGCAGTATGGAAGGTTTTATGCAAGGCCCTTCCAGCTGGATCTGTTGGACAAATGGTCCGGATCGCATCTTCACATACACCAGAGGATATGCCTGTTACCAAAACCCAGGATTTCTCTTCTGTGGTGGCTTCAGACTTCTCACCTGACTGAGGGTCGAAGGTTTCGGGATTCAGAATAAGATTCTGCTAACCACAGACGCAAGCCTCAGAGGTTAGGGAGCAGTCATCCAGGTGGAACAGTTCCATGGAAAATGGTCAAGTCAGTAAACCATCTTTCCGATCAACGTTCTGGAGCTAAGGGCCATATACAACGCCCTTCTACAGGCATTGCATCTTCTTCAAGATTCAAGTTCAGTCGGACAATGCGATGGCGATAACATACATAAACCGACAGGGCGGAACGAAGAGCAGAGCAGTAATGTCAGAAGTAACATGGATTCTCCTCTGGGCAGAAAGACACGCGGAGGTGCTGTCGGCAATCTTTATTCCAGGAGTAGACAACTGGGAAGCGGACTTCCTCAGCAGACACGACCTCCACCCAGGAGAGTGGGGACTTCACCTGCAGGTGTTCGAGTCCTTGACACGTCAGTGGGGGACTCCACAAATAGACATAATGGCCTCTCATCTCAACAAGAAGCTCAAGTGTTCCAGGTCGAGGGACCCACAAGCAGTGGTGGTGAACACTCTGGTAACTCCATGGGTCTACCAGATGGTTTACGTGCTTCCACCTCTTCCATAGATCCCAAGAATTCTTAAAAGAATTAAAATTGGAAAAGGTTCAAGCAATTCTCTTTGCTCCATACTGGTCAAGAAGGGCCTGGTATGCAGATCTCCTAGAGGAGCCGTGGCCTCTGCCTCTTCGCGAGGATCTTCTACAACCGGGGCCGTTCGTCTATCTAGACTTGACATGGCTACATTTGACGGCATGGAGGTTGAGCGTCAAATTCTAGCCCAGAAGTGGTTCCCGGACAGGGTTATTCCAACCCTGATCCAAGCCAGGAAAGGGGTAACGTTTTATGGTGTGAAAACAGGAAATTTCCTATAGTGGAATTTCAACTGGGCCATTTCCTCCTTTCTCTGCTGGCAGGTGTGGATGTGGGCCTACGTTTTGGCTCCTTGAAAGTCCAGGTTTCAGCCTTATCCATTTTCTTCCAGAAACAATTGGCTTCCCTTCTGAGGTTCAGACGTTTTTGAAGGGTGTTCTGCACATCCAACCACCCTTTGTGCATCCCACGGCACCTTGGTATCTCAACGTGGTGTTGCAGTTTCTACAATCGGAATGGTTTGAGCCTTTACAAGAGGTTGACATAAAGTTTCTTACATGGAAGACCATTACACTGATGGCCTTAGCTTCAGCAAGGTGTGTGTCGGAACTGGGGGTGTTGTCTCACAAAAGCCCCTATTTGATTTTTCATGAAGATAGATCTGAACTCAGAACTCGTCAGCAATTTCTTCCTAAGGTGGTGTCTTGAGTTTCATAATAACCAATCTATTGTGGTTCCAGTGCTTACGGACACCTCTTCTACCTCAAAGTCCTTGGATGTGGTGAGGGTTTGAAGATTTATGTGAAGCGGACAGCTCGTCACAGAAAATCCGACTTGCTGTTTGTTCTCCATGATCCTAAGAGAATTGGGTGTTCCTGCTTCAAAGCAGTCTATTGTTCGCTGGATCAGGCTTATTATGCAGCAGGATTATTCATTGTCAGGATTGCCGGTTCCTAAAGTACAGGCCCACTCTACTAGGTCGGTGGGTTCTTCCTGGGAGGCTGCCCGAGGTGTCTCGGCTTTACAGCTCTGCCGAGCAGCTACTTGGTTGGGTTTGAACACGTTTGCTAAGTTCTACAAGTTTGATACTTTGGCCTCTGAGGACCTTCAGTTTGGTCAATCAGTTCTGCGGGAACCTCAGTACTTTCCAGTCCGGTTTGGGAGCTTTGGTACATCCCCATGGTACTAATGTGGACCCCAGTATCCTCTAGGATGTAAGAGAAAAATAGGATTTTAATTACATACAGGTAAATCCTTTTCTCGTAGTCTGTAGAGGATACTGGGGTCCACATTAGTACCATGGGGTATAGACGGGTCCACTAGGAGCCTTGGGCACTTTAAGAAATCAATAGTGTGCACTGGCTCCTCCCTCCATGCCCCCCACCACCACCACCACCAGACTCAGTCTAGAAACTGTGCCCGAGGAGACGGACATATCCTGAGGAAGGATGTGACAGATCAGTGGTGAGATTCAAACCAGCACACACAAACAAGAGGAAAGCCATGCTAACCAAACTTGAACAGAAACAGCAACAGCTGAACCCACAACAATACTTAACGAAGTAACAGTGCAGGAAACACGAAGCACTGGGCGGGCGCCCAGTATCCTCTACGGACTACGAGAAAAGGATTTACCGGCAGGTAATTAAAATCCTATTTTCCTCTAATGGGCAAAACCATGTGCACTGCATGTGGAGCAGATATAACATGTGCAGAGAGACCCCCCCCCCCCCTCTCCAGCACAGGCAGAAGAGACTGCTGCTACTGAGCGGCAACAGCCTCCCTGCACCCACCGCAGCCCAGCCAGCACATAGCAGTGTGTGTTGGCAGAGGAACAAAACTTCTGCTGCTGACAAGTAACATGGCTGGGGGTAAAGATAAGGGTGGGGTGGCGAACAGCAGAACCAGGCCCAGGTGAATAGTACCCCCCCTCCCCCCTTCCATCTCAGTGGCAATGGTTGAGTTACCGAGGTTAGTGGATGGTTTTATGGTTTCTTTCTAGTTACCATGATTGGTCAAATGGGTTTGACATTACAATATCTCAGTTGGGGAGTGGTTAATTTTGTTTATGTTTCACAATCCCTGACATTGATACCTTTTACATTTTATAATATACAGACAAACAAATTAAAAGACATAAAACCATTACTAGTAAAAAGGATACTTGCAAATAAAAGTTTGAAGGAAGACTCTTCTCTAGTCATTAAGCCAGCAGACAAAGGCAAACAGAAAATATTACAGTATGTTAATAACATTTTTAGACAAATAAATGAAGGAAATACATATGGAAAATAAAAAGTGATCCTTTACTTGAACTGACTAGCATTGTCCTTGAAAAGAAATGTATTGCTAAAAAGGAACATACTGTAGACATTAATATTAAAAATCCAACTTTTTCCTTGTGTTTATATACTACAGTTCCTAAGATATACAAAAGTTCAACCCATCCACCAAGAAGACCAATTATCTTTGGTTGTAAGAGTCTGTCATCTGATCTTTCAGTGTTTATTATTTTTTTATAGCCTTTAATTACCAAAAATCCCTCATACCTTAAAGAGACAGGATCATTTATTATGCAAGTTTAAAATAAATATCTTACACTGTAGGTATGGATTGCTTCCTTGTAAGCATAGATGTAAGTACACTTTACACAATAATGAGAAGAGTAAAGGTTTAGAAGTGGTCTCTTCCTTTTCAAATAAATCAGATATAAACTAAAACTTTATAAGCATCATTTTATCAGTATTTTAAAATTGGTTTTCAAAATAATAATTTTTACATTGAAAAATAATTCTTCCTCAAGTAGGTGCCCCCCTGTTATGCTATTTTATGCTGATTTATGGCACATTTATTGGGAAGAGTACACTATTTGTCCAGTGTCACTGTGGGGGCAAGCTTTGTATGCTGTTTTAGATACATAGATGACCTATTCTTTGTCTGGATAGGAGAAGAGAACCAGTCAAATAAAAGCAATTTTACTTATAAACTCACCGCAAACTTTAGCAAGCAGGAACCCATACGTTTAGATGTCACTATTTACATAAAAATGGTAAAATAGAAAATAAGAAACGTACAGATTCCAATTCTAATATTGAAAGCTCTAGTGAGCATTATAAAAGTTGGTTAGAAGGGATCCTCCTTGTTCTTTTAGTAGAACATATGGAAGAAATGGTAGAAAAATTAAAAGATAAGGATTATGCACAGGTAGTTGTTTCTTATTCCAACATCAGAGCATTAAATTCAGTTATACTGCAGATTATCTTTTAAAACCTAAGGAGCATCGAGGGTGTGACCTAGCAGGCAGACAGGAAGTACATGCCTTACATCTGCTCCTTCTATACACCAATTTAAAGGGTGTCTACCAGGATTTTCCCCTCCTATAACTGGACAACATTGTTACCCCATCTGCTGAGCTCTGGAAGCAAGCGGCAGGTCTCACTGTAATGCAGTCTTTTCTGTTGCTTGGAATTTTGAGCCTTCTCTTAACTGGCATGATTTGCGGCTTCCCAGCTACTGCCTCTGACCCCTGCTACACAAGAACAGCTCCCAGAGACCACAACACCACTAGAGTGTCCCTAAAGATGGCCATGATTGGATCTGAGAATCGCAGGGAGCTGTCATCTTGGATTCTCCCAGGTCCTCTGTATCCAAGCTATAGTTGTGCAGTTTCCACTCTGAGCATCCCTTTTTTCAGGCATTTATTGTGGGGATCCTATTACAGCCTATCACCCTCTCCTTTCTTCTCCTTGTTACAATATGGCTAGCCCCAGTTACCCTGGACAGTTAGTGGCTGCTGCTGCTTCTGCTGTGTCTCTCCTGGATACCTCACATCTACTGTGTGTCTAGTTCATGTGAGGTGCCTGCTTATCTACCTTCCTCACCTCACTCTGACTAATGATGTGATTTGTTCACTCCTTGTCTACAACCTGTGCTTCCTACAAATGGTTTCTTGATACACTATGTGTCAGTACTGATGTCTCTTCAAGGACCAGTCCTTCTCCCCAGTTCCTAAAGCCGTGTATCCTGTTACAGCCAGTCTACCTCTAGAAGTATCATTTTCATTATTATTTTGGAATTGAGGGGTGAAGTCTTTTTGGTGTTTTGCACATTTTTCTCTTTCATGTGTCTCCATTTCACCATGCCTCCAAAATGGTGTAAAGCATCTCTACCACCACAGGTGGAGTTCTCAGATTTCAGATGCAATACATGCTCTCTGCCTACACTATCCTCTGTCAGGTGCCGCTGACTTTCTTCAATGATCTGGGTTAGGCTCCAACACGGAGGCTCTGATAACAGTTGTAAACCTCTGTTAGGTGCTCTCTGCCTTCAGAAAGTGAACTTTCCACTGATCTCACTGCTGCTATCTGGGAAGATAAGGCAGACCTGATGGCTATTAGAACTCACACTGATGACCCAGAAACTGAAATTGGAGGAGAACTATTTGCTTCTCATAATGACTAAATCATGGCTCACAACAATCTACAGGCTAACAGGGAAGCCTTTGGGGATTAAATAGCTGAAATGGAGGACTATTCACGTTGCAACAATATTAAGATTCATGGTATCCTTGGCTCTGTATCTAATGTGGAACTATTGAACTATTAGGCTGTCTTCATCTTTTCCTAGATTTCTCAGGAATTACCATTGCTAAACACAGAGCATTGTCCCCTATAACTTTAGCTCTCCGGGCACAGGAAATCACTTACCGGTGAGATTTTCCAGTAACATTGTTAGACCAGCATGATGCCTTTACATATATAATTTCTTCACTGGATGCTGGGATTAAATTCCTGTCTGACTGGAATATTTCCGTCGCCCACCCATCTGCTGCCAAGAGAAGGGAACCTGCCTGTTCTGACTGGTCTAAGAAGTGACTTTGTTTCCTGTGAACCCACTGTGTTTTGCTTTTTCCTATTGTGCTGCCTTGTTGAGTTTCACACACCTACAGCCTGTTAACATCCACATGTGGACTTCTGTTGTCTCTGGACATTGCCATTCTCTTAGTTCAGGACCTTCCACTGGTTGCGTAAATTATCATTGTGTTTTTGCTATGTATGCTCTTTATTCTCTTTTGTTATCGTCATTAGCATAGTTGCCGGCTCAATTGATGTTTTCCTTACTGTTTATAATGTTTAATATCTTTTACTATTTTTTCCATCTTTGTGATTTGTATATTTCTATAATGTTTTACATGTTTTTTGGCGCTAGTGCCTCTTTCTCCATTTGTTTTTCCATTTTACTGCCGTAAATGCTCTATTCCAAGAAATCGAATCAATTAGGTTTTTGTTGTTTTTTTCTTCTGTTTTTTTTTTTTTATATCCCCATTCCCCCATGTGGGTTCCAATAAGTTATTACCTTTATATGATCTCTGTTATTATACATGTTGTATTATGTTTATGCCAACCTTGTATTCTACTGCTCTAAGCAGTTTTTGTTTAGATGGTTAAAATTTTCTCTTTAAATGCTTAAGGGTTGAACATCCCCTAACAAACATTGATTAGCATTTTCTAAATTTCATAGACACTGAGCTGATTTAGTGGTTTTGCGAGAAAACCACTTCTCCTTAAAACCCTGTGGAAGAAAAGTTCCAGTGGTCACAGGAAGTCCCGAAGTCGGAGTTAGGTAGCCTCTGTTGCCTATAAGGTATTGCAGGGGCTAAATGCACCTATGGTGCCCCTGCGTTCCACTCGGAAAGAGATGGAGATGATAAGATACCTGTACTTGGCAGTAGATCAAGACAGTGTGAATGTCATTGGTGTTAAGATAAGGACTCCATGTATTAGATCAAGAATCCAGCATGAATGGCCGTTTTCACCTCAAAGTGAGGCTTGGTCACACAACAGCAGTA
This sequence comes from Pseudophryne corroboree, assembly GCF_028390025.1. Lineage (NCBI taxonomy): Eukaryota > Metazoa > Chordata > Amphibia > Anura > Myobatrachidae > Pseudophryne > Pseudophryne corroboree. The sequence continues at coordinate 113,386,997 of NC_086454.1, read as the reverse complement.
CTTCCTGTAGGAAGGAGTATTAAATGTCTGGTTCACCAATCAGCTACTGTTATAGCTGGATAGACATCTCTTCCAGCCTGTGAGCTGCTGGTGTATAATTGTCCTATCAGAGTGGTCAGTCCAAATAATGTGGCAAAGAGAAAACATGCAGTGAGTACAATTGGCTACTGCTTGCCACATGCACCCACAGAGGGACACTTTGGAAGAAAGAATAGTGATGTGTACTTTCAATGGTGCTTTTCCAGTGTGTCTGATTTCCCTATTGGGTATTTACAGACACCACTAGAGAATGTTGATGCATTGATGAGAGTGTCAGAGAAAAGTATTTAGTAAAGTTCAGGTGAGGTTCATATAGAGGTGCTGCTGTTCTTAATTTGCGTTATAACACATTGACCTAGGGGGTGAGCATTCCCAAAATAATGAGAGGTCTCACCTGTGACTGGAAGAGTCCAGGGAGCTGTTCTGCTTTAATCCCAATGGTTGTCTGTTGCTTTGTGCAGTGCAGGCAATCCAAAGGAGCAATTACAGTTTTTACCAGTACAAACATTTTTTTTGAGTTATCTGCGGCTCTCAGGGAGGGTAGTAGTGCTGGCTACCTCTCCCACTGCCAAACATGTGTTTCACCTCCACATGGGGCTTTCTCTGAATATCTTTGGCATTATACACAATCTATTGAAATTAATCCAGTGTCATATTTGAAACACAGGTTTTCTTCATCTTTTATGGTCTATATTGTCTGTTAAGTGAGGTGTTTTATATAATTTTAAGGATTATTATTAAAGGTTAAATATTAACTTGTATTATACCTCTTACTGAATGAATTAGTGTCCCAACAAAGAGAGTACTTTCTCTACTCTTATCAATAAATCGCTCTGTCCTACTCTCATGGGAGCACCTTCAACAAATGATACAATGCATAAATGCCTTTTGAATATCAGTATTTGAAGTCAATCACAGTGGTATAAAACCAGTGCTCAGATCTTTTCCTCCTCCCCTATTTCCCCTCTCTTTCAAGAGTCATAATATTGGTAAGGTTTTATACATCATATATTTCTCTCTATGGTTGGTCAAAAGATGTTAAAAACATATATTTACTCATGTAGTAAACTTCTGTGTGGGATCACACCTTTCTTCGTTGCAGCACTGCTATTCAAACAGGTGCCCACCCCAAGCATCAAAATGCCCACCTCCAGTTAGTTTTGGAAACCGAAGATTTAAAATAAATTCACTCTTCTAAGACCTTATGCAAGGAACTCTCCTCTATTAGGAGCCAACTTCAAATAAGGATCATGGCCCTCACACAGGCCCTTACTAAATTATGCCAGGAGTTTGAATTCATGGGCAATTAAGCCAGAAAAATGCTAGGTTGCAAATTGAGGGACTGTCATGCCAGGAATAGGATCAGGCATATTATTTCCTCTACAGGTGATAAGGATGTCAACCCTGCTGCCACTGCCAACCAATTTGCTGTATATTATGTTAAACTATATAACTTATATTCATATGGCTCCAGTCCCTAACCCTCTCTCAATCTTCAGTTCACACCTTTTTACAAGATCTTTACTGACCCTCTCTTACCGCTAATGAGATCCAAAATCTAAATTCACCATGGATGTCCCAAAACATTGAGTCTGCAATTAAACCCTTTCCCACTAATAAAGCTCGTACTGGCTTTATCAATAATTTTAAGGTTTCCCTTAGGTAGCAGTTGGTGTCGGGTTTAGTATGAAATACCTACAATCAAAATCCCAATGGTCAAAATACCAACATTTAAAATACCGTCAAGGTCAAATACCGACATTTAAAATGTTGACAGATCAAAAAGTCGACACATGGTTTTAATTGTTTTTGTGTGTTTATGTCGACATCGGTCGACATGGACACCGTATAAGTGTACCAAGTCCCCTCGCATGGCTTGCTGCATGAGCCATGCTTTGGGCGCACTATTATATTCCCCCTCCGGGTCTACTGAGATGGTAAAGTATGAACAAGTCGGTTTCAATGAAAAAATCATGAAAAACTCATGTTGACTTTTTAACCTGTTGACATTTTAAATGTCAGGATTTTGATCTTGTCGGTATTTTAAATATGGGTATTTTGACCATGTCAGGATTTTGACCTTGTAGGTATTTTGACTGTCAGTCAATGGTTGTCAGTTTTTTGACCGTTGGGATTTTGGTTGTAGGTAAATTGACCGCATCGCTTGGTGTCTACCCTTGTAGATTTTTTTTAATGAGCTAACTGGCTCTGGGGAGGTTCCTCTGGGAATTTTAGAGGCACAGATAACCCTCCACAAACCTTGGAGAGATCCCTCAGAGTGTAAAAATGATGACTCAATAGCTCTTCTGATTGACAATGTTAAGATTTATGCTAATTTGATACAGTAGCTAACAGCCTTGGGCCCTCTCCTTCCCTCCCTTATCTGCCATGACCAAGTGGGGTTTGTGTTACATAGACAAGCCTCAGATAACTTGAATGATTTTATTGCTGTATCAGGAGATGGCATGGTCTTGTTATCTTGGATGCATTGAATGCTCTTGATAGGCTTCACTGGCTGTATTTGCAAGCTGTTCTCTCTAAATTTGGTTTTAATTACCACATTCTTTCTTCTATTTTAGTCTTATTTTATGTGCCCTCTTCCTGTATGTATAGTAATTGATTTCTGTCACATATTCCCCATAATGAATGGTACCTGACAAATCTGTCCACCCTCCCCTCTTGTCTTTGTCGTAGTTATTGACCCCCTTCCTACTAAGAATCATGCTGTGGGTGACTTCTTAGGGATTGGGGTTGGTGATTCTGCCAGTAATGGGCCTAATTCTGAGTTGATCGCAGCAGCAATTTTGTTAGCAGTTGGGCAAAACCATGTGCACTGCAGGGGAGGCAGATATAACATGTGCAGAGAGAGTTAGATTTGGGTGGGGTGTATTCAAACTGAAATCTAAATTGCAGTGTAAAAATAAAGCAGCCAGTATTTACCCTGCACAGAAACAAAATAACCCACCCAAATCTAACTCTCTCTGCAAATGTTATATCTGCCCCCCCCCCCCCTGCAGTGCACATGGTTTTGCCCAATTGTTAACAAACTTGCTGCTGCGATCAACTCAGAATTACCCCCAATGGGAGCCCTTTTGCTGCCAGCATCCTTCTTTTTATTATGGAACCATTTTTAAATGGTTTATTAGATAATTGTAGTGCCTCCTATTATAAGATAAACACATTTAAGTCAGAAGCTTTACCTGTTAATTTTTCAGAGGAAGTTATAGTGCAACTACATGCAAAATATAATTATACAGGTTGAGTCTCCCTTATCCAAAATGCTTGGGACCAGAGGTATTTTGGATATGGGATTTTTCAGTATTTTGGAATAATTGCTTACCATAATGAGATATCATGGTGATGGGACCTAAATCTAAGCACAGAATGCATTTATGTTTCATATACACCTTATACACGCAGCCTGAAGTTCATTTTAGCCAATATTTTTAATAACTTTGTGTATTAAACAAAGTTTGTGTACATTGAGCCATCAAAAAACAAAGGTTTCACTATCTCACTCTCCCTCAAAAAAGTCCGTATTTCGGAATATTTGGATATGGGATACTCAACCTGTACTGGGCAACCGCTTTTATCCTTGGACATCCAGATCCATCAATCTCGGTCAGTGGATGATGTTAATGTCCTGCCTCTTTAGATAAATTTGTGTCCCTCAACAAGTCTTGGTTCTCTTACGATCACTCATGGCTAGACTGCGAGGTTGCTTTGAAAATGTCATTACTTCTTAAGCTTATGTCTTCATTTTAAACAATTCCATAATAAATCATACTTTGTCAAATGCCAGGCCATACTGACTAAGGGGGTCATTCTGACCCGATCGCACGCTGTAGTTTATCAGTACTGCACATGCGCCGCAGTGCGCCGGCGCATGACAGATGGCCGAAGGCCGTCATTGCCTAGCGATCGCCTCTGCCTGATTGACAGGCAGAGGTGGTCACTGGGCGGAAGGGGGCTGGACGGCGGCATTAAGCCACCATTTAGGGGGCGCGGTCCGGCCAACGCAGGCATGGCCGGACCATTGGAAGTGTGGGCCGCGGGTGCTGCACTGGCCGGGAGTTACTCCTCAAATGCAAAAGCATTGCCGTTGTGCGATGCTTTTGCACTTCTGCGGGGGGGGGGGGGGGGGGGGGGGCGGCACTGACATGCGGGGCGACTAGCCCTGTGCTGGGCTTCCCCTCGCATGTCTGAGTGCCTGATCGTAGCTGTGCTAAATTTAGCTCAGCTACGATCAACTCGGAATGTCCTCCTAAATACACTTGAAAGGCTGTGACCCGGTGGGAGGCTTATCTCAGTCATGCTGATACTGATATATGCTACAGTATGTCACTCCACATTTTTTGCTGCTTAAACCATTTTGCACTTACATATTAAATTACTCTATAGTGATGAGGGAGAATCCCTATTATAGAGCAATTCCCATACATTATGCATTTCTTCATACTTCTTTACAATATGATACACTGAAAACTGGGTTGGCACAATGGAGAGAGCACTTCCCATCTACAACCACAAAAAAAGCTGTTAAGAACATTTGAGACATCTATTAAACTAGTCCCTGCAGCGTCCTATGTAGAATTACTGTATTTTTTATATATTTTGCAGGACATACTTTTCTCCTCATCGCAGATACCATATGGGGCCAACAGGAGAATATTCATGCTCTAGATGTGTCTCTAAATGGCCAGATTTTATGCAATAGATAGGTGCAAAAGGAGCGCTCTATGGTGTTGGTGTTTCCAATAGAATGTACTTGCTTATTGTTATTACCGTATTAATTGATTTTATGAACTGTTTCTGGGCATGTCCAATAATACAGTGATTTTGGATTAAAGGTATGGGGTTATGTTAAATATCATCTAGTCAGATCTTTATCTTTAACTTCCGAATGGACAATTTTTGGCATCCTACATGAAGGAATTGAGAAACGCCGTGGGTTTGGAAGTTGGTAGTCGTATCAGCTGTAGTGAAAAAACTAGCCTTCAAGTGTGCATACATCCTATGGCCTTTCTGTTCTCACTTTTTTAGGATTTTTTTTTCCTATTTTTAGAATGGAATGTTTGGAGGCCACACTACAAAAGGAAAGGTTTACTGAAAGCTTTTTCATGGGAAAGTTACACAGAGACCCTTTCCTACTCACTAAAGGAGCAGGTTTAGAAGTGTTTTAGGAATATGCTATGGCATGAGACACGAGTATATTTTTAATTTTTTTGATTCTAGTTCCAGCTGCTGACCTGAACAGACATGCCCGGGGCTCTCTCCTGGTGTCCAGCCTTCCGTCCACCCTAAGGAGAGAAATCCCCTACGACGCGTCAACCACTGCCCGCTGCCCCCAGCTGTGATGATTGGGGCCACCTCTCCCTGCACCCAGCAGAACTGCTCAGGGCCACCTCCACCCACTACTGTGACTCAGCAGGCCATGCACTGACTTCCGTGCCCTGGCCCCTGCCTGCCCCCTACAACCGGCAGCACCGCTCCTTCACCGCTGCTCGCCTGGCACACTGCCTTATCTTTTCAGCCCCGGCATCACACGGCCTCCGGGTCCTCTCCTGACAGCTTCCTTGTGCTCCGGCTCCATGTGGTGCCCCTCTAGCGGTGCCATCTTGTTGTGCTCTGGAGCCTCTTGGGACTCCTGGGACCAGATGCGTCCCCCTGCCACTTCTTCTGCAGCCAGTGGCCTGGCTTTGCTCCAGGTTCACCATTCCAACTGCTGTCCAGCTTGCTACTGCCAATTGTAGCCTCTGACCCCAGAACCTCGGACGCCCTGCCTGGGTCACAGCTTGGCCTGCTGCCTCCTGCTCGAGAGGAGAGAGGGGAGTGCTGAGACCTGCCCATGGTCACCATCTTGCACCCCCGCAAGCATCAGCTGCTGGTCCCCCTGTATCGGGAGGAAGGGAATCAGCATGGTATCCCCCCTGCTGTCCCCAACTCCCCAGGGCCCCTCTACCTGCTCAGTCATCAGCAACCCCCTATATTTATGAACCGATGTCCACAGCAGCTACATCTGGCGCCACCATCATGCTCAGCCTGGACCCGACCACACTGCACCCTGCTGCCCAGACCCTCACCCTTGGACCATGCTCGGCACTAGTAAATTCTGGACTATATACCGAACATACTTACTGACTTCCCCCACAAAGCCAGGCAGCGATGCTCTTGTCATCTGTGGCCCTGCACTCTCCATCAGTAAGCATGTGGTTCCACTACAAATTTAACCTTAACTGCATCTCTGCTGTATTTACTGTTCCCCACTTTGTACCATGGTCTACTGCACCACTGTATGCTATGCCTGTGTACTATACATCCACTGAAGTGCACCCTCTGTGTGCAGGATGGATTCATGTGGATCTATTCATGCAGCATATAGCATACTGCCACATTTGTCTGTTGTCTCATGCATGCTTTGGGTCCTTGTATGATTTATCTCCAACAGTGTAACCTACATACAGTAGTTCACCCAACATGGCTGCCTCATCTAGTATGCTTGTGGATGGGATGAAATCCCATCAAGATCTGATGGTTTTGTTGGGACCCTACTCCTAGTGGTAGGTCGCTACAACTACCCATTTAGCGTCATCTCTTATAGGGGTAGACTATTCCACCAGGGTAATCCTACATAGTGAGCATACAGTTGCTGCCTCATATGGTACCTATTATGAGTGGACTATATAACCCATGGAAGTTATTACCCAAAATGACTTCCCCAACCCCGCAATATGCTTATTTTGTGTTCTAGGTTTCTATTGTTTTTAATTATCTCTATGTTTTGTTTTTTTTTATAATAAAGCCTTGTACAATGTATCATGTTTCTGATGTCTGTAAAGCGACTTTGAGTCCCATGGGAGAAAAGCGCTATATAAATAAAATATTAATATTATTATTATTATTATTTGAGCAAAATCCTCAGATTTATCTTAGTGATAATTAGCTCATGGATGTTCTAGTCCTGTGACCTATTTTTTCTAAAACATGGATGGAAGGAAAGTAGAGGACATGGATCCAGGTTCACACCATTATTAGTATTATTTCTTGGTTGAAACCATAGTGAAACATGCTGTTTCTTTACTCTTATTATACAATGGATAATTGTTCCTGGCATGGGTATCATACTGTACTCACATTGCATGTACTTCATTGATGCTATGTATGTATTTTGTCATGCTTCAATAAAGAAAACTTTGCATAAAAAAGTTACTCTATAGATTATGTCTCACCATAGACCATTTGCAGACCATATGGCCTATGCAATCTGCAGTAAGTACTGCTGGAGATTTTGTGATGAAGTTGGACACATTTTTGCACATTTGTTGTGCTCTAGCTTACATTGCCACCCACCCAGTTGCACTTCTTTATCTGTATCCTCATCTGGTTCCTCTTCACCAGTATTACATTCTTGGCCACATACTTATTGTAGCACAATCTGCTTTGACCCAACAGTTGCAGGATTTATTCTCAAAACACATACTTAAAGTAATCTTTAAGGTTCAGTATCATTATGTCATGGAAACCACCACTGTAACATATTCATCATCAGCATCATCTATCCATATGGCATCCATCCAGTGGCTTTGCTTGGCATGAATATGTTACATATAGTGATGGCGTCATCTTGGTCCACTAGCCACACTTGTTTGACCCTTTTCCATTTAGTCTGCATGAGAATGAGTCTCATTGGTAGTGCTGTTAATGATATTTTTTATATTGTGTTATATGTTTAGATACTATTTGTTCATATTGCTATGTATTGTTTGTATTGGATAACCCATATGTTACCTTTATGTTCCCTTCCTTTTATTCTTTCTGTTCCCCCGAAAAACTATTTTTCCATAAAGACTATAAATGCAAAAAAAAAAACAACAACTAAGGAGCATCATCCAATTAAAAGTGGCAAATTAAAATGGGCATTTTCTACATAATATGGTTCTTTCCATCAAACTATTAAAAAAGTATTTAACAAGAAATGTAAATATTTTAAAACAAGATGTAATATTGAAAAATATATTATGGAAAAAATGATGTTTATATACAAAAAAGCACTATCATTATAGGATCAACTGGTTAAAGGGGTCTTCCAGAAGAACCAAGAGGAAAAATGAGAAGAAAGGGATTTCACAAATGTTGATATTGGTTAATGTTTAAAAGCAATACAGGTTGAGTATCCCTTATCCAAAATGCTTGGGACCAGAGGTATTTTGGATATCGGATTTTTCCGTATTTTGGAATAATTAGATACCATAATGAGATATCATGGTGATGGGACCTAAATCTAAGCACAGAATGCATTTATGTTTCACATACACCTTATACACACAGCCCGAAGGTGATTTTAGCAAATATTTTTTATTACTTTGTGCATTAAACAAAGTGTGTCTACATTCACACAGTTCATGTATGTTTCATATACACCTTATATACATAGCCTGAAGGTCATTTATTACAATATTATTAATAACCTTGTGTATTAAACAAAGTTTGTGTACATTGAGGCATCAGTAAAAAAAAAATTCACTATCTCACTCTCACTCAAAAAAAGTCCGTATTTTGGAATATTCCGTATTTCGGAATATTTGTATATGGGATACTCAACCTGTAGTACCAATTTTAAAGAGTTCAATATTAATAATAAAACATAGAAATAAAGAATTTATTTCATGTTATTCAAAACATTTATTATACCTGCTACAATGCAAATGTGGACTCCTTTATGCGGGAAAAAGCAACAGAGCATTAAAACTTTGTGAACATAATGTATATAATATAAGAAAGGGTTTAGAATTCCATATACATCATTAAACAAAATCACCCTAATTGTTCAGAGAGTATTATAAACTTTAACCTCCTGGAAAAATAAAGACACAAATAAAACTAGCGCAATCTGAAATGCACTGGATTTATGATCTCAAAACATTTACCATCAATGGGCTTAATGATGAATTTGAGTAAAAATAGCTTTTAATATACTGTAGTAATGCAATTTATCAATTGACTTGTTTATTTTCTTGAATTTTTAAGTTACGAATAATGGTTTTGTGTTTTTTACTTGTTTGAATATTTAAACATTTGAATGTATCATTTTCACAGTTAACCACTCCACAACTGAGATACAGTATCTGTGGAATGCTGGTAGGACCATCCATCATTATAGTCATATCAAACCTATATGGCCAATCATCATGGCAACTGGAAAGAAAACGAGGAAGCATCCCCTACCTTTGGAATGCATAACATAACTACTTCGATTTTTCGATTATTTGATTTTTAAAACATAAATTGATATGAGTCATAAATAAATGATACCCAGTATCTCCTGGTGCCCATTAAAAAGCTCAGTGCCTGTAAATTAGTTTGTCTGCATCTTTCTATTAACAAAGAGGCTACTCAACCCCTTTCAAACAAGAGACAAAAGAAAAAATGGATAGAATGCGCTGACAAACTATAATTAAAAGGAATTTTTATTATCCATAAGACATAAAATGTAAATTATTATATTATCTCCTGAAACTCTCTAGTTGGTTTATAGAAAAAATGGCAGTTTTCAATTAACCATTCACATAAATTTATACATTCAATATGTTCACATAAAAATAATTAATAAATATGAGTCATTATATTGAAATATTACACTATATTATACGTCACACAGTAAATCGGTCTTTCAGACCCTCCTATCTGACTTGGGGCTGCCAGTGTCATATAAAGATTGTGGGGACCCGGTAAAGTAGGGTGGTTTGACCAAAACCATCCAAAACCTAATTTTTTGGTATGCAGATATATATTTTG